>NC_041214.2:45622487-45633561 GCF_002837175.3 Physeter macrocephalus | reverse complement strand
GAATTCTTTTTCTGGAAGGTTGCCTATCTCCACTTCATTTAGTTATTTTTCTGGGGTTTTATCTTGTTCCTTCATCTGGTATATAGCCCTCTGCCTTTTCATTTTGTCTGTCTTTCTGTGAATCAGTGCAAACATTTTATATTGTAATGTACCTGGTGAAATCTGGAGCAGCACTCCATAATCAAGCATCTTAATATTTCATTTTTGAGCTTCATACCAAGTATCAATATTTATACTAAATGGGCCAAATGAAGACTATAACAGCTCTCTGCATTAGGAGCATTTTATAATTATAAAAGTTATAAAAAGATTTCTAGGAAAACATTACAATTATAAACATATATGTATCTAACACCAGAATCCCAAAACACATGAAGCTAAAAACTCACATAATTGAAGAGAGAAATAGATAATTCAACAAAAATATTTGAAGACTTAAATTCCCCATTCAGAATAACTGATGGAATAATTAGAAAAAAAATCAACAATATTCAGAAGGTGTGAATATTAACTAAGCATTTCCAAACTTCTTGCCCAAGTTTGATTTGAAGTAGCCCGGCTTCCTGATCTAGCCATACAATATTTGATTTCTATGCTTATTAACTTAAGTTTCATGATCCCTAGGCAGCATGTATGTGGATTTCAGGGGTTCACAATCCTATAAAATTATATGAAAAAATTTTTTTGTGAGTGAGTGAATGCATTGGGGAAAGTGTGTTCATAGCTTTCATCAGTGAGTTAACATATATTCTTTGGGGGGCTGTATTAAGCACCAGGCACTGGACAGAGTGTTGGGGAAACAGCTATGAATAGACAGATTCATATGAAGCTTGTATTCCACTGGAGGTGGATGGGGTGGACCATTCAGACAATAAACGTAAGTCAATGAGATTAGATACTAATGCATGCTCTGAAGAAAATAGAATAGAGTAATGTGATAGGCACTGGCTTTGAGGGCCACTAATTTAGCTGGGGGATTCAAAGAATTCCTAGGGGATGACGTTTGAAGGATGAAAACAGAAGAAAAGTACTAATGTCTTGAGATAGGGGCAGATGTGTTTTATTCAAGAGGCTGAACAAAGACCAGAGTGGCTGGCGCACAGAAACCTAATGGGATGGTAGAGAGAGGTGGTTTTGGAGCAGGCAGGGGTCAGATCATGGAGAGCCTTCCAGGCGGAGTTCCGGGCCTTGGATTGTGACATGCCAGTGGTGAGAGGCATTTCAAGGTCTCAAGCATGGATTTATTCTCACTACTGTGTGCACAATGGGATCCCAGCTATGAACTAATTTCCGTGGTCCAGATGGGAGATGCGGGTGGCTTGGGTGAAGAGAAGAAGAGGGGATTCCCTCAATATCTTAACAATCACCAAGGCAAGGAGCGCTTTGAAATGGTAGTGTACCAATCCAAAAATCATTAGAAAGCAAATTAAATAAGCTTAAGTCAAGTGGGACATGAGTTCATATCTTTCATTATGTCTTCCTTGGGTCTGCAAGCCTGTGATATAGAAAAAGGCAGTGCTGATCGTATCAACGAAAGAAGTTGCAGGCAGTAATCCAAGTAGGGTTTAAATCACCACTGATGTCAACAAGTGAAAAAAGGTAAGTAACACTAGCTTCTCCAAGTTCTAGTGGCTTTTGATAGTAAAAGTTTCTCCTTCCAGTTCTCATGTATGGACTTTCATGCTTTGCCTCTATCATCACAGAGTTCTAAGCATCCTCAGAGGGAGATGGTGGGGAAGGTCATGTGCCTTTGTTAAAGCTGGGCCTACGACTGGCTCATATCAGTTCTGTTCCATATTTCACTAGTAAGGACCCAGCCGCATAAACAGACCTCACTGCAAGGGACTGGGGGAACTAGGGTATAGTGAGTGCTAATCATCTCAGCTCCAGAGATCGGGCTCCTGCCACACCCCGTTGGCTTATGACTGTATTGTTCAAGGTGAAGCTGGAGTGTTTCCTCTGTTCTCTTAAGCAAATGAAATAATAGAATCTCTCTCTGTGACATCAATTTGCCTCAATGGTGGGCAGTTCCTTTTTTCTGTTTGTTTTTGTTTTGTTGGTTGTTTGTTGAACTGAAGTCTACCTGCATCAAAATAGTATTCTCCAGTTTTTAGAAGTAGAATCCTTATCTATTTTCTTTTTTAAAGACCATGCTTCCTTTCGGCCTCTTCACTAATTGGATACCTCTTTGGAGTTTCCCTGCACCCAATCATACCTGTCAAATGCACAGTCATATTTTGTGTCCTGAGATCAGCTTTGTAAAACCAAAGTATTTTATAAGATAGAAGAGTTAATTGCTAGATTGAGGGCCTATTATCAACAATCAAAACTTGTGTAGTCTATTTACAATAGCCAAGACATGGAAACAACCTAAAAGTCCACCAATAGATGAATAGATAAAGAAGATGTGGTACATATATTTAATGGAATGCTACTCAGCCATAAAAAGAATGAAACAATGCCATTTGCAGCAACATGGATGGACCTAGAGATTATCATAGTAAGTGAAGTAAGTCAGACAGAGAAAGACAAATATCATATGATATCACTTATATGTGGAATCTAAAAAAATGATGCAAATGAACTTATTTACAAAATAGGAACAGACACACAGACATAGAAAACAAACTTATGGTTACCAAAGTGGAAAATGGGGGAAGGATAAATTAGGAGTTTGGGATTAACAGATACATTGGGACTATTCCCAATGTCTTGTAATAAAGTATAGTGGGAAAGAATTTGAAAAAGAATATATTTATATATATATATATATATGTGAATATGTAACTGAATCACTTTGCTGTACACCTGAAAATAACACAACATTGTAAATCAACTATATTTCAAAAAAAAAAAAAAAAACTTGTCCACAAGTAGAGTGTGAACATTTAGGACCTAAAAAGAGTCTATAGCCATAGGTTCTAGCCCATATATTTGTGTAACCTCTGACTGCTCTACTTTGTCTAGTCTCCCTATTGTTCTATATTTAATTATAAATATGATAGCTGGTATTTATTGAATGCTTTCTCTGTACCAGGCCTTCTTCTAAGCACTTTACCCTAATTATTGGGATCTTCACAAGAAACATACAAAGTAGGTATTATTATTCTTGTTATAGATAGCAAAATTGAGTCACAAAGAGGTTAAATAGTTTTAGAAAAATTATGGATTTCAGGGCCATCAGATTAGATACCTTTCAGAGTATTGGGTGAGGCTCTCTGGTATGATTTTCACTTATAAATTTTTGGAGAACTTTTTTGCTTATTTGTCTATATTAATGACTCAGCAACATATCTGGCTTGCCTTACCTTGTTTCCAAGTTAGTTTCACAGGAAGAATATTGTTCATGCTTTCTGACTACAGGGGCATATATCTCTACAAGTACCCAAGATATTTCCTGTGAGTTTCTCCAATGATGCTCATCATATCAATGATACTGTTTTCAAGGAAGTGTTGGGTTGACTAAGCATGATTCTTGGCTGTAGACCCATTGTACTCTTTGCATAACATTAAAAAAAATAAATTTATTTATTTATTTATTTTTGGCTGCATTGGGTCTTCATTGCTGTGCGCAGGCTTTCTCTAGTTGCGGCGAGCGGTGGCTACTCTTTGTTGCAGTGCATGAGCTTCTCGTTGCCGTGGCTTCTCTTGTTGCGGAGCACGGGCTCTAGGTGCGCGAGCTTCAGTAGTTGTGGCTCGTGGGCTCTAGAGTGCAGGCTCAGTAGTTGTTGTGCATGGGCTTAGTTGTTCCGCTGCATGGGGGATCTTCCCGGACCAGGGCTTGAACCCATGTCCCCTGCATTGGCAGGCGAATTCTTATCCACTGCACAACCAGGGAAATCCTGCATGACATTTTTGAATCCTTATCTGAAGTCATTTCTTCACGGGAACATTTTGCTTGTGTTACCAAAATTATAAGCTGCTGAAGAGGCAGCTCAGGACTCACGTGGAACAGGATCATTTGTAAGTCTTCTGGGCAAAGTACTCGTTTTCAACTTGCATTTATTGGCACTAAGCTCTCTTAAAAAATCATCTTTGAGTTTATTTAGTCAGTAACACAATCCAACCGTTGTCAAATCCATTTACTACTATTTACCCATGAGGTATCTTAAGGAGGTCTGATTCATTTCTCAGATTGTTAAAAAATGAAGTGCTAAAACAGAAATTGGTTCTTATGCAGATTTTTTAAAAAATTTCCTCTTAAATCTTGGCTGATGTTCTCTGCTTTTGTATACTGTGGGAAAATTTCTTCTAGGTGGTAATGAGCTATCAGCGATCATAAATAGGACGCTCAACCCTTAGGCCTTATAAGACCCAAGAATTTACACAGTGTTAAACGGATTTTCAATGTGAAGCCCTTTAGATAGCCATTCCTGTGCCAGCTTCCTCTTGTCTCTATCACTTTGTTTTGTTTGACCCAACTTGTACATTTCTATGATGGAGTTGGCCCCTGGAGAGCATCCTGGAATGCTCCTCAGTTTCTAGAAGGTGGCTGTCTAATTTTCTCTTTTTCAAAATATGAGTGCCTTTTGGGCCAGCTCATCAACTGGACACATTTTGGGATTTCTCAAAACTCAGTCACATCTGGCTAAGACCCAGTCTTATTTTCTCTCCTGGGTACAACTTTTATAACAAAGCATTCGACAGGATTGAGGAATTAGATGCTCCATTTACAGCCTATTAACAACAACTAAGATTTGGGCTGCAAGTGTGGGCTAAGGGTTTCGGGCCTGTAGTATGCTTGGCCATGGATACTATTCAAAATATTTACGTAACTATTCAACATATTTATGTCAATTCTTGTTTGCATGCATTTTAAATCACTGTGAGTCTGGGGGAAGGATTAGGGGTTAAGATATGTCCAGTTTATAATACTTATAATGCTTTATAATACTCAGCACACTTTCTTACCATTCTAATTTTTATATAAGCCCCAAGTCCCGAAAAGAAAACTCTTAAGAGATTCTAAACCTGTATTGACCAATATGGTAACTACATTTGAACCATAGCTTGTCCAAATTAGTGCAAAGATGCACTGTGAATGTTAAATATACACCAGATTATAAAGTATGACAAGTAAAATCTAAAATATCTTCTTAATAATTTTTTATATTGGCTACATGTTAAAATAATAATATTTTGGATAGATTGGGCTGAATAAAATATATTGTTAAAATTAATCACTTGTTTCTTTTTCCTTTTTAAAATGTGACTCAGAAAATTTTAAACTACACATGTGGCTTACATTACTGACTTACATTATATTAGTATTGGACAACATTGTGCTAAACAATTAATAAAGACTGTTACAATCTTAATATATATTAATGTTTAGCACAGATCACAGTTGAGAAATATTGACATTTGCTGGTCTTGATATTTGCCATGCTGAAGTTGTAATTAAAATACCAATAAATCCTCATTGAGTCAGGACACTTATTTCTTACTTGAGTTTCCCCATTCACCTTCCAACGCCTAAGCTTAAAAAAAAGTCTCCCTAAAATAGGCTTTGATGTGCATGTTCTGGTCTGAAATAGTCTCATTTCTTTTGGTGGATTATAGTTGAGAAGCAGGAGGCACATGGTTTGTTTTGACAGTGAGGAATGCAAGAGGCTTTCTAGTTTAGATTTAACATTCCATCTGCTGTGTTTTACAAGTAGAAGAGCTCAGTGAAGAAGGACCTGATGGAATGGGGTGGTGGTAGTTCTGTTTTATCCCATGTCTTCCTTTTTTTAAACTTATGAGCTAAAGAAGAGACATAACAAACAAGATCACTGTACATTAACAATCTTGCCAAGTGTAACAGATGAACATAGTTCTATTGAGTATCACTCAGTCTTAGCCAGTCAGATTGCTCACTGCTCTGCCTCAACTGCCAGGGAAAGCCATCTCTTTAGAGCTATAGATTCCATTTATGATTCAAAGAGAACTGCTTCCTATGGATCGCTATAATAAACCAAAAGCAGAAAGCCTGTTTTCTTGGATCAAACTGAGTAAATTTCTGACTGCCAGGTCTCTGTGGAGTTCATAGGTGGAAGGGATTTACAAGTAGGGACTCAAAGGATTTATCTCTCTAGCTCATATGTAAGCAATTTGGGGTCAAGCCTTTAAGCTGGTGAATGTGCTTTCTACACATGTTCTTTCCCTTTTCCTCTGGGCTGGAAAGGCAATGACCGGATTTACCTTGAAACTTGATGAGTAGCCTCTATCAGCCTGGGTCCCTGAATGACCATGTAGAAGACAGACATGTGCTGCCTGGGCTGTTCTGTGAGAGAGAATTAAACTTTCATGTGTTTGAGCTGTTGTGTTTTGGGGGTTATTTGTTACAGATGTTTGGCCAACCCTAGCTAATGTAAACACTATTAGTTATCCTTTTTACTGAAGTGTTGTTGATTTACAATATTATATTAGTTGTAGGTGTACAATATAGTGATTCAATATTTTTGTAGATTATACTCCATTTAAAGTTATTAATAAATATTGGCTATATCTCCCTGTGCTGTACAATATATCTTTGTTGCTTATCTATTTTGTACACAGTAGTTTGTACCTGTTAAACTCCTACCCCTATCTTGCCCCTCCCCGCTTCACTCTCCTCAGTGGTACCCACTAGATTGTTCTCTATATCTGTGAGTCTATTTCTGTTTTGTTACATACATTCATTTGCTTTATTTTTTAGATTCTACATATAAGTGATAATATAGAGTATTTGTCTTTCCCTGTCTGAATTATTTCTCTAAGTATGATACCCTCCAGGACAATCCAAGTTGTTGCAAATTACTCAATTTCATTGTTTTATATGGCTGAGTAGTATCCAACTGCGTATATATATATCACATCTGCTTTATTCATTCATCTCTTGATGGACACTTAGGTTGCTTCCATGTCTTGACTATTGAAAATAATGCTGCTATGAACACTGGGGTTCTGTATCTTTTCAAATTAGTGTTTTTGTTTTTTTTTAGATATATATCCAGGAGTGGAATTGCTGGGTCATATAGCAGCTCTATTTTTAGTTTTGTTTTTTATTTAGTTTCCTCCATACTTATTTTCCATAGTGGCTACACCAATTTACATTCCCACCAACAGAGTACAAGGGTTCCCTTTTCTCCACATCCTCTCCAACATTTGTTACTTGAAGACTTTTTGATGATAGCCATTCTGATAGGTGTGAAGTGATATCTTTTTTTTTTTAGCATCTTTATTGGAGTATAATTGCTTTACAATGTTGTGTTAGTTTCTGCTGTATAACAAAGTGAATCAGCTATACGTATACATATATCCCCATATCCCCTCCCTCTTGCGTCTCCTTCGCACCCTCCCTATCCCACACCTCTAGGTGGACAAAAAGCACCCAGCTGATCTCCTTGTGCTGTGAGGCTGCTTCCCAGTAGCTATCTGCTTTACATTTGGTAGTGTATATATGTCCATGCCACTCTCTCACTTTGTCCCAGCTTATTCTTCCCCTTCCCCATGTCCTCAAGTCCATTCTCTACATCTGTGTCTTAATTCCTGTCCTGCCCCTAGGTTCTTCAGGACCATTTTTTTTTAAGATTCCATATATATGTGTTAGCCTACAGTATTTGTTTTTCTCTTTCTGACTTACTTCACTCTGTATGACAGACTCTAGGTCCATCCACCTCACTACAAATAACTCAATTCCATTTCTTTTTATGGCTGAGTAATATTCCATTGTATATATGTGCCACATCTTCTGCATCCATTCATCCATCAATAGACACCTAAGTTGCTTCCATGTCCTGGCTATTGTAAATAGTGCTGCAATGAACATTCTGTTAGATGAATCTTTTTGAATTATGGTTTTCTCAGGGTATATGCCCAGTAGTGGGATTGCTGGGTCATATGGTAGTTCTATTTGTAGTTTTTTAAGGAACCTCCATACTGTTCTACATAGTGGCTGTATCAATTTACATTCCCACCAACAGTGCAAGAGGGTTCCCTTTTCTCCACACCCTCTCCAGCATTTATTATTTCTAGAGTTTCTGATGATGGCCAATCTGACCGGTGTGACATGATATCTCATTGTCGTTTTGATTTGCATTTCTCTAATGATTTGTTGACAATCTGTATATCTTCTTTGGAGAAATGTCTGTTTAGGTCTTCTGCCCATTTACAATATTGGGTTGTTTGCTTTTTTGATATTGAGCTACATGAGCTGCTTGTGTATTTTGGAGATAAATCCTTTGTCAGTTGCTTCGTTTGCAAATATTTTCTCCCATTTTGAGGGTTGTCTGTTCGCACTGTTTATGGTTTCCTTTCCTGTGCAAAAGTTTTAAGTTTCATTAGGTTCCATTTGTTTATTTTTGTTTTTATTTCCATTTCTCTAGGAGGTGGGTCAAAAAGGATCTTGCTTGCATTTATGTCATAGAGTGTTCTGCCTATATTTTCCTCTAAGAGTTTTATAGTGCCTGGCCTTACATTTAGATCATTAATCCATTTTGAGTTATTTTTGTGTATGATGTTAGGGAGTGTTCTAATTTCATTCTTTTACGTGTAGCTGTCCAAGTTTTCCCAGCACCATTTATTGAAGAGGGTGTCTTTTCTCCATTGTATATTCTTGCCTCCTTTATCAAAGATAAGGTGACCATATGTGCGTGGGTTTATCTCTGGGCTTTCTATCCTGTTCCATTGATCAATATTTCTGTTTTTGTGCTAGTACCATACTGTCTTGATTATTGTAGCTTAGTAGTATAGTCTGAAGTCTGGAGTCTGATTCCTCCAGCTCCGTTTTTCTTTCTCAAGATTGCTTTGGCAATTCGGGGTCTTTTGTGTTTCCATACAAATTGTGAAATTTTTTCTTCTAGTTCTGTGAAAAATGCCATTGGTAGTTTGATAGGGATTGCCTTGAATCTGTAGATTGCTTTGGGCAGTATAGTCATTTTCACAATGTTGATTCTTCCAATCCAAGAACATGGTATATCTCTCCATCTGTATCACCCTTAATTTCTTTCTTCAGTGTCTTATAGTTTTCTGCATACAGGTCTTTTGCCTCCTTATGTAGGTTTATTCCTGGGTATTTTATTCTTTTTGTTGCAATGGTAAATGGGAGTGTTTCCTTAATTTCACTTTCAGATTTTTCATCATTAGTGTATAGGAATGCAAGAGATTTCTGTGCATTAATTTGGTATCCTGCTACTTTACCCAAATCATTGATTAGCTCTAATAGTTTTCTGGTAGCATCTTTAGGATTTTCTATGTATAGTAGCATGTCATCTGCAAACAGTGACAGCTTTACTTCTTCTTTTCACCACTGAGAACGATGCTGGCTGTGGGTTTGTCATATATGGCCTTTATTATGTTGAGGTAAGTTCCCTCTGTGCTTACTTTCTGGAGGGTTTTTATCATAAATTGGTGTTGAATTTTGTCAAAAAAATTTTCTGCAACTGTTGAGATGATCATATGGTTTTTATCCTTCAATTTGTTAATGTGGTGTATCACAATGATTGATTTGCTTATATTGAAGAATCCTTGCATTCCTGGGATAAACCCCACTTGATCATGGTGTATGATCCTTTTAATGTGCTGTTAGATTCTGTTTGCTAGTATTTTGTTGAGGGTTTTTGCATCTATGTTCATCAGTCATATTGGCCTATAGTTTTCTTTTTGTGCGATATCTTTGTCTGCTTTTGGTATCAGGGTGATGGTGGCCTCGTAGAATGAGTTTGGGAGTATTCCTTCCTCTGCAATTTTTTGGAAGAGTTTGAGATGTATGGGTGTTATCTCTTCTCTAAATGTTTGATAGAATTCGCCTGTGAAGCCATCTGGTCCTGGACTTTTGTTTGTTGGAAGATTTTTAATCACAGTTTCAATTTCATTACTTGTGATTGGCCTGTTCATAATTTCTATTTCTTCATGGTTCAGTCTTGGAAGGTTATACCTTTCTAAGAATTTGTCCATTTCTTCTAGGTTGTCCATTTTATTGGCATAGAGTTGCTTGTAGTAGTCTCTTATGATACTTTGTATTTCTGCAGTGTCAGCTGTTACTTCTTTTTCATTTCTAACCTGTTGATTTGAGTCTTTTCCCTTTTTTCTTGATAAGTCTGGCTAAAGTTTTATTGATTTTGTTTATCTTCTCAAATAACCAGGCTTTAGTTTTATTGATCATTCTTATTGTTTCCTTCATTTCTTTTTCATTTATTTCTCATCTGATCTTTATGATTTCTTTCCTTCTGCTAACTTTGGGGTTTTTTGTTTGTTTGTTCTTCTTTCTTTCTCTAATTGCTTCAGGTGTAAGGTTAGGTTGTTTATTTGAGATTTTTCTTGTTCTTGACGTAGGATTGTATTGGTATAAACTTCCTTCTTAGAACTGCTTTTGCTGCATCCTATAGCTTTTGGGTCATTGTGTTTTCACTGTCATTTGTTTCTAGGTATTTTTTGATTTCTTCAGTGCTCTCTTGGTTATTTAGTAGTGTATTGTTTAGCCTCCATGTGTTTGTTTTTTTAACAGTTTTTTTCCTCTAATTAATATCTAGTCTCATAGCACTGTGGTTGGAAAACATACTTGCTGTGATTTCAATTTTCTTAAATTTACCGAGGCTTGATTTGTGATCCAATATATGATCTATCCTGGAGAATGTTCCATGAGCACTTGAGAAGAAAGTGTATTTTGTTGTTTTTGGATGGAAAGTCCTATAAATATCAATTAAGTCCATCTTGTTTAATGTATCATTTAAAGCTTGTGTTTATTTATTTTCATTTTGGATGATCTTTCCGTTGGTGAAAGTGGGGTGTTAAAGTCCCCTACTATTGTTGTGTTACTGTTGATTTTCCCATTTATGGCTGTTAGCATTTGCCTTATATGAAGTCCTCCTATGTGGGGTGCATAACTATTTACAATTGTTTTATCTTCTTGGATTGATCCCTTGATGATTATGTAGTGTCCTTCTTTGTCTATTGTAATAGTCTTTATTTTATTTATTTATTTATTTATTTATTATTTTTTTAACATCTTTATTTGGGTATAACTGTTTTACAATAGTGTGTTAGTTTCTCCTTTACAACAAAGTGAATCAGTTATCCATATACATATGTTCCCATATCTCTTCCCTCTTGT
>NC_041214.2:45622045-45622327 GCF_002837175.3 Physeter macrocephalus | reverse complement strand
TTTTTTCTTAGATTCCATATATATGTGTTAGCATACGGTATTTGTTTTTCTCCTTCTGACTTACTTCAGTCTGTATGACAGACTCCAGGTCTATCCACCTCATTACCAATAACTCAGTTTCATTTCTTTTTATGGCTGAGTAATATTCCACTGTATATATGTGCCACATCTTCTTTATCCATTCATCTGTTGATGGAAACTTAGGTGGCTTCCAAGTCCTGGCTATCGTAAATAGAGCTGCAATGAACATTTTGGTACATGATTCTTTTCGAATTATGGTTT
>NC_041214.2:45616536-45619153 GCF_002837175.3 Physeter macrocephalus | reverse complement strand
AGGAAGGAAGGGAGGAAAGAAGGGAGGAAGGAAGGAAGAAAGGAGGGAAGGAGGGAAGAAAGGAAGGAAGAAAGGAAGAAAGAAAGGGAGAAGACAAAATAAAGTAGGATAAAATATAGTTATTAAAATAAAAAATAAAAAAATAAAAATAATTATTAAGAAGAAAAATTTCTATTAGAAAAACAAAAAACGGGTCGGTCTAACCCTAGGACAAATGGTGGAAACAAAGCTATACAGAGAAAATCTCACACAGCAGCACACACATACACACTCACAAAAAGAAAAAAGGGGAAAATAATAGTATATCTTGCTCCCAAAGTCCACCTCCTCAACTTGGGATATTTCGCTGTCTATTCAGGTTTTCCACAGATGCAGGGCACTTCAAGTTGATTGTGGAGTTTTAATCTGCTGCTTCTGAGGCTGCTGGGAGAGACCTCCCCCTCTCCTCTTTGTTCGCACAGCTCCTGGGGTTCAGCTTTGGACTTGGCCCCGCCTCTGCGTGTAGGTCGTCCGAGGGCGTCTGCCCTTCGCTCAGACAGGACGGGGTTAAAAGAGCAGTTGATTCAGGGGCTCTGGCACAGGCCGGGGGGAGGGAGGGGCATGGATGCGGGGAGAGCCTGTGGCGGCAGGGGCCAGCGTGATGCTGCACCGACCCGAGGCGCGCCACGCGTTCTCCCAGGAAAGCTGTCCCTGGATCCCGGGACCCCGGCAGCGGCGGGCCGCAGGAGCTCCCGGGAGGGGCGGTGTGGAGATTGACCTGCGCTCGCACACAGGCCTCTTGGTGGCAGCAGCAGCAACCCTAGAGTCCCACGCCCGCCTCTGCTGTCCGCGCCGACAGCCGCGGCTCGCACCCGCCTCCGGAACTCCTTTACGTGGTGCCCTTAATCCCCTCTCCTTGCGCCCCAGGAAGCAAAGAGGCAAGAAAAAGCCTCCTGTCTCTTCGGCAGCTCCGCGCCCGTTTCTGGTGCTCCTTTACGCGGTGCGCTTAATCCCCTCTCCTCTCGCACCAGGAGACAGAGAGGCAAAAAAAAAGTCTCTTGTCTCTTCGGCAGCTCCGCGCCAGTTTCTGGAGCTCCTTTAAGCGGCGCGCTTAAACCCCTTCCTAGCGCACCAGGAAGCAAAGAGGGAAGAAAAGGTCTCTTGCCTCTTCGGCAGCTCCAGACTTCTCCTGGACTCCCTCCCGGCTAGCCGTGGCGCCCTAGCCCCTTCAGGCTGTTTTCACTCTGCCAACTCCAGACCTTTCCCTGGGATCCGACTGAAGCCCGAGGCTCAGCTCCCAGCCCCCGCCCGCCCCGGCGTGTGAGCAGAGAAGCCTCTCGGGCTGGTGGGTGCCGGTCGGGACCGATCCTCTGTGCGGGAATCTCTCTGCTTTGCCCTCCGCACCCCGCTGCTGCGCTCTCCTCCGAGGCTCCGGAGCTTCCCCCTCCGCCACCCACAGTCTCCGCCCGCGAAGGGGCTTCTAGGGTGTGGGAATCTTTCCTCCTTCACGGCTCCCTCCCACTGGTGCAGGTCCCGTCCCTATTCTTTGTCTCTGTTTATTGTTTTTTCTTTTGCCTACCCAGGTACGTGGGGGGTTTCTTGCCTTTTGTGAGGTCTGAGGTCTTCTGCCAGCATTCGGTGGGTGTTCTATAGGAGAAGTTCCACGTGTAGCTGTATTTCTGATGTATCTGTGAGGAGGAAGGTGATCTCCGCGTCTTACTCTTCCACCATCTTGCCTGCTTCTCCATAGTCTTTATTTTAAAGTGTATTTTGCCTGACATGAGAATTGCTACTCCAGCTTTCTTTTGATTTCTATTTGCATGGAATATCTTTTTCCGTCCCCTCACTATCAGTCTGTATGTGTCCTTAGGGTTGAAGTAGGTCTCTTGTAGACAGCATATATACAGGTCTTGTTTTTATATCCATCAGCCAGTCTATGTCTTTTGGTTGGAGCATTTAATCCATTTACATTTAAGGTAATTATCTATATATATATGTTCCTATTACCATTTTCTTAATTGTTTTGGGTTTGTTACTGTAGGTCTTTTCCTTCTCTTGTGTTTCCTGCCTAGAGAACTTCCTTTAGCATTTTTTGTAGAGCTGGTTTGGTGGTTCTGAATTCTCTTAGCTTTTGCTTGTCTGTAAAGGTTTTAATTTCTCCGTCAAGTGTGAATGAGATCCTTGCCAGGTAGAGTAATCTTGGTTGTAGGTTTTTCCCTTTCTTCTCTTGAAATATGTCCTGCCACTCCCTCCGGCTTGCAGAGTTTCTGCTGAACAATCAGCTGTTAACCTTATGGGGATTTCCTTACATGTTATTTGTTGCTTTTCCCTTGCTGCTTTTAATATTTTTTCTTTGTATTTAATTTTTGATAGTTTGCTTAATATGTGTCTTGCCATGTTTCTCCTTGGATTCATCCTGTATGGGACTCTCTGTGCTTCCTGGACTTGATTTACTATTTCCTTTCCTATATTAGGGAAGTTTTCAACTATAGTCTCTTCAAATATTTTCTCATCCCTTTCTTTTTCTCTTCTTCTTCTGGGACCCCTATAATTTGAATGTTGGTGCGTTCAGTGTTATCCCAGATGTCTCTGAGACTGTCCTCAATTCTTTTCATTCTTTTTTCTTTATTCTGCTCTG
>NC_041214.2:45537710-45615519 GCF_002837175.3 Physeter macrocephalus | reverse complement strand
ATTGTTTGTTTGCTCTTTAGTTCTTCTAGGTCCTTGTTAAATGTTTCTTGTATTTTCTCCATTGTATTTCCAAGATTTTGGATCATCTGTACTGTCATTACTCTGAATTATTTTTCAGGTAGACTGCCTCTTTCCTCTTCATTTGTTTGGTCTGGTGGGTTTTTGCCTTGCTCCTTTTCTGCTGTGTATTTCTCTGTCTTCCCATTTTGCCTAACTTACTGTGTTTGAGGTGTCATTTTTGTAGCCTGCACGTTTGTAGTTCCCATTGTTTTTGGTGTCTGCCCCCAGTGGCTAAGGTTGGTTCAGTGGGTTGTGTAGGCTTCCTGGTGGAGGGGACTGGTGCCTGTGTTCTGGTGGGTGTGGCTGGATCTTTTCTTTCTGGTGGGTAGGACTGCCTCTGGTGGTGTGTTTTGGGGTGTCTGTGACCTTATTATGATTTTAGGAAGCTTCTCTGCTAATGGGTGGGGTTGTGTTCCTGTCTTGCTAGTTGTTTGGCATGGGGTGTCCAGAACTTTAGCTTGCTAGTCATTGAATATATCTGGGTCTTAGATTGAGATGGAAATCTCTAGGACAGCTCTTGCCGATTGATATTACGTGGGACCGGGAGGTCTCTGGTGTTCCAGTGTGCTGAACTTGGCTCTCCCACCTCAGAGGCTCAGGCCTGACCCCCAGTTGGAGCAACAAGACCCTGTCAGCCACACAGCTAAGAAGAAAAGGGAGAAAAAAAAGATAGAAAAGAAAAGAAAGTTATTTAAATTAAAAATATATATTAAAATTAAAAAATTTAAAAAGTAATTATGAAAAAAAAAGAGAGCAACCAAACCAATAAACAAATCCACCAATGATAATAAGCACTGATAACTAAACTAAGATAAACATAAAAATCTGAAAATGGACAGTCGCATACAGCAAACCCCAAGTCTCAGTTGCTCCCAAAGTCCACTGCCTCAATTTTGGGATGATTCATTGTCTCTTCAAGTATTCCACAGATGCATGGTACATCAAGTTGACTTTGGGGATTTAATCCATTGCTCCTGAGGCTGCACAGAGAAATTTCCCTTTCTCTGCTTTGTTTGCACAGCTCCTGGGTTCAGCTTTGGTTTGTCCCTGCCTCTGCATGTAGGTTGTGCTCTGGTGTTAAAGGAGTAGCTGATTAGTGGGCTCTGGCTCACTCAGGCCGGGGGAAGGGCAGGGTACAGAATGCAGGGTGAGCCTGCAGTGGCAGAGGCTAGCGTGACATTGCAACACCCTGAGGCATGCCGTGTGTTCTCCCGAGAAAGTTGTCCCTGGATCATGGGACCATGGCAGTGGTGGGCTGCACAGGCTCCTGGAAGGGGAGGTGTGGATAGTGACCTGTACTTGCGTACAGGCTTCTTGGTGGCTGCAGCAGGAGCCTTAGCGTTTCATGCCCGTCTCTGGGTTCCACGCTGATAGCTGAGGCTTGCACTAGTCTCTGAACCTCGTTTAGGTGGTGTTCTGAATCTTCTCTCCTTGCGCACCCCGAAGCCATGGTCTCTTGACTCTTAAGCAGTTTCAGACCTTTTTCCGACCTCCCTCCCAGCCGGCTGTGGTGCACTAGCCCCCTTCAGGCTGTGTTCATGCAGCCAACCCCAGTCCTCTCCCTGGGATCTGACCACTGAAGCCCAAGCCCGAGTCTCAGCTCCCAGCCCCACCCTGCTCCCAGCAGGTGAGCAGACAAGCCTCTCGGGCTGGTGAGTGCTGGTCATCACTGATCCTCTGTGCAGGATTCTCTGCACTTTGCCCTCTGCACCCCTGTTGCTGTGCTCTCCTCCAGGGCTCTGAAGCTTCCCCACTGCCCAACCCCGCCTCCCCCCCCACCCCCGTCCCCACCAGTGAACGGGCTTCCTAGTGTGTGGAAACTTTTCCTCCTTCACAGCTCCCTCCCAGAGGGGCACGTCCCGTCCCTATTCTTTTGTCTCTGTTTTTTCTTTTTTCTTTTGCCCTACCCAGGTACGTGGGAAGTTTCTTGCCTTTTGGGAAATCTGATGTCTTCTGCCAGCGTTCAGTAGGTGTTCTGTAGGATTTGTTCCACATGTAGATGTATTTTTGATGTATTTGTGGGGAGGAAGGTGATCTCCATGTCTTAATCCTCCGCCATCTTCGTGAGGTGATATCTAATTGTTGTATTGGTTTGCATTTATCTAATAATAGAGATGATGAGCATCTTTTCACTTACCTGTTATCCATCTGTATATCTTCTTGGAAAAATGTCTATTCAGGTCTTCTGCCCATGTTTTTTTTGATTGGGTTGTTTTTTTGATGTTGAGTTGTATGAGCTGTTTATATATTTTGGATATTAATCTGTAGCTGGTCATATCATTTGCACATATATTCTCCTGTTCTGTAGGTTGTCTTTTTGCTTTGTCAGTGGTCTCCTTTGCTGTGCAAACTTAATTTTAAGTTTAATTAGGTCCCATTTGTTTATTTTTGCATTTATTTCTTTTGCCTTAGGAGACAGATCCACAAGAATATTGCTATGATTTATGTCAAAGGGTGTTGTGCCTATATTCTCTTCCAGGAGTTTTATGGTTTCAGACCTTACATTTATGTCTCTAAACCTTTTGAGTTTATTTTTGAATATGGTGTGAGGAAATGTTCTAATCTCATTGTTTTACATGTAACTGTCCAGTTTCCCAGCACCACTTATTGAAGAGACTGTCTTTTTTCCATTGTATATTCTTTGTCTTAGGTTAATTGACTGTAGCTGGGTAGGTTTATTTCTGGGGTCTCTATTCTGTTCCATTGATGTTTGTGTCTGTTTTTTTGTGCCAGCCCATGATGTTTTGATTAAACCCTATTAGCTGTTATACTGGAAATTATCTGATTTCAAAATAAAAAAAGTTCATAAATCACAAAGGAGATAACTTTCTTTTCTCTTAGCATACACTTTTATCTGCAGCAGTCATGATCTTATTTTTCTTGCATTTAACTTAAGCTGGCTTAGGCATTAGTCCTGGAGGTGGAGTATATTGGAACTAGGAAGGAGTCATGTTATCCAAATGCCTTATTTTGCAGATGAGGAAATACCCATATCTTGCCTGCCTGATGTGACATGGCTAGGGAGTTTCAGGAATTGGAGTTTCCTGTTTCTTGTTTCAATATCTTTCCAATACGTCTAAGAGGTGTAAATAATTCTTATGTAATGTGGCAACTCTGATTGATTGGTAGTTGCCTGTCTGTCCTATTATTTTCAAGAGTAAGAAGCTGCTTTTTGGCCCGTGAGAGAGGAAAGAGAGTGGAGAAAATTATGCATTGCATTCACCAATTCTGCATTACCTAATGCAGCTTCATAGTGAGGTAAGCTTCATGATGTCTCTTGTCAGTATTGAGAACGTGCTAGTTTTATTTATCTTTCAAGTTGTGGCAGTCTGAATGGAAAACCCTGATAGTGTCATCACTAACAGCATTAGCATTCCAGTGGTGTTGAAAGAACATAGGCTGGGTGTCTGAAAATCTAGGTTTTAGCCTTAGTCTGTTACTCACGATCATGGGCAGGTCATTAAACACACCTAAACTTTAGTTTGCTCATTTGTAAGACAGTGCTGTGAAACAAGATTCTATTCTATGTTCAAATTCTTATTATTCTACAAGAATATGTTTTGATAGAATTCTGTAAACCTAGTTTGTTGCTTTCATAAACATATATGTATCTATCATCTCTCTATATCCTATCATTGATCTATCTATCCATCTATCTACCTATTTAACATAACCTTTAAGAGGCATGAATCAAATTCACTAAATTGAATCAAATTCACTTAAAATATCCAAGCATTTATAATACTAGGATTAATAATTACAAGAAAATATGTTTGTATGGAGCTTTTATTTATGTCTTCACATTTGATCTCCATAACAAATTATGAGGTTGGCAGAGATCTTTTTTGTGACATGGCATGGCTTGAAAAAAGGGCTCCATTTACGGGTAATAAAATTGTGACTTGGGAAGCATGCATGACAAAACACTAAATCACAGGACAAGTAAGTGAAGAAATTGGAGGTTGATTTCAGACTGGATGCACATTTTCTGTAGATTACATTTCCTTCATAATCCTTTACAATTAAAACCAGTTATAGTTTGCTTAGAACATTTTTTTTTTTTTTTTTTTTTTTTTTGCGTTACGCGGGCCTCTCACTGTTGTGGCCTCTTCCGTCGCGGAGCACAGGCTCCGGACGCGCAGGCTCAGCGGCCATGGCTCAAGGGCCCAGCCGCTCCGCGGCATGTGGGATCTTCTCAGACCGGGGCACTAACCCGCGTCCCCTGCGTTGGCAGGCGGACTCTCAACCACTGCGCCACCAGGGAAGCCCAGAACATTTTTTTTTTTAATGGAGACGACTGTTGCATGTCTAGGGTAATTCAGATTCCAGACATTTTGAGTTTTATTTAGTGAGTTTTTGTTGAGGCATATAATAGATCTCCAGCGTCCTCTCTGTTCTCTTTTTGCAGGAGAAGTCATATGCTCTGCCACTCCTCATCATAGGTTTCTCTTGGTCCTGGTTCATTCTTGGCTCAAATTAACCCCTCCCATTGAGTCATGGTGGGTCTTTGCCACCACTTTTCAGCCTAGCTTCAGTGTAACCCTTGGATAGAAAACAACTCAGAGTGTCCCATCAGTGAGATTGAGATGCTGCAAAGAAGGGCATAGGAGGATGTAACATCTGTACTGAATCAAAGTAATTGGTTGCCAAATGTACACCACATGCCTTCTCCTTTTCTTTCTGGATAACATGCTCATCAGGCAGCATTTAACAGCTGTTAAGTGACCTGGATTGTGTGGTATCTTTCACTGTTGCAAAATTTTCCAATTGTTTAACAAGACAAACACATGAGTAAACTGTTAGGGCAAATGGTTTATGTAATGTTTTGTTAAATTACATATGTTTCGGGTGTGCGGCATTATAATTTAACATCTGTATAGACTACAGAGTGATCACCACCACAAGGCTAGTTATCATCCATCACCATACGGTTAACCCCCTTCATCCACTTCACCCTTCACCCCTCATAACCACTAATCTGTTATCTGTATCTATGAGTTTGTTTGTGTTTTGTTGTTTGTTCATTTGTTATTTTAGATTCCACATATGAGAGAAATCATATGGTATTGTCTTTCTCCATTTGACTTATTTGACTAAACATAATACCTTCAAGGTCAATCCATATTGTCGCAAATGGCAGGATTTCACCCATTTTTATAGCTGACTGATATTCCATTGTACATATATACCACATCTTCTTTATCTGTTCATCCACTGAGGGACACTTAGATTGTTTCCATATCTTGACTATAGTGAATAATGCTGCAGTGGAAAAAAGGGTGTATATATTGTATATTTTGGATTCGTGTTTTTCTGTTTTTTGGATGTTATACCCAGGTGTGAGATAGCTAGGTCATATGTTAGTTCTATTTTAATTTTTTGTTTCCATAGTGGCTGCACCAATTTACATTTCTAACAGTACACAAGGGTTCCCTTTTCTCTACCTACTCTCCAACATTTGTTATTCTTTTTTTTTTTCATCTGTTATTTCTTGGCTTTTTGATAATAGCCATTCTAACAGGTGTGACGTAGTATCTCCTGTGGTTTGGATTTGCATTTCTCTAATTATTAGTGATGCTGAACATACTTTCATGTGCCTGCTCACCATCTGTATGTCTTCTTTGGAAAATGTCTACTCAGATCCTCTGCCCATTTATTAATTGAGTTGCTTGTTTTTTAGTTG
The DNA here is from genome assembly GCF_002837175.3 of Physeter macrocephalus. Taxonomy (NCBI): domain Eukaryota; kingdom Metazoa; phylum Chordata; class Mammalia; order Artiodactyla; family Physeteridae; genus Physeter; species Physeter macrocephalus. The sequence continues at coordinate 45,609,776 of NC_041214.2, read as the reverse complement.
TTGAGTTATATGAGTTCTTTATATATTTTGGATATTAACCCCTTATTGGATATATGATTTGCAAATATCTTCTCCAGTTCAGTAGGTTCCTTTGATGATGGTTTCCTTTGCTGTGCAGAAGCTTTTTAGTTTGATGTAGTCCCATTTGTTTAGTTTTATTTTTGTTTCCTTTGCCTTTGGAGTCAGATTCTCAAAAACATTTCTATGACTGATGTCAATGAAATTACCACCAATGTTTTTTTCTAGGAATTTTATGGTTTCAAGACTTACATTCAAGGCTTTAATCCATTTTGAGTTAATTTTTTGTGTGTGGTGTGGTCTACTTTCATTCTTTTGCATGTGGTTGTCCAGTTTTCCCAAAACCATTTATTGAAGACTGTCCTTTCTCCATTGTACGTTTTTGTTCCTTTGTTGTAAATTAATCATACATATATGTGTATATATATATGTGTCAATTTATGTGGTTTATTTCAAGGTTTGCAATTCTGTTCCATTGATCTGTGTATCTGTTTTTGTGCCAGTAACATACTGTTTTGATTACTATAGCTTTGTAGTATAGTTTGAAATTATGTAACTTGAAACCTCCAGCTTTGTTCTTCTTTCTCAAGATTGTTTTGGTTATTCAGGGTCTTTTGTGTTTCCATACAAATATTAGAATTATTTGTTCTGGTTCTGTGAAATATGCCATTGGAATTTTGATAGGGATTGTATTAAATCTGTAGATTGCTTGGGGTAGTATGAACTCTTTCTGATAGTTTGCTAATAGTGTACAAAAATGCCACAGATTTCTGTATATTGATTTTGTATCCTGCAACTTTACTGAATTCATTTATTAATTCTAATAGTTTTTTGGTGGAGTCTTTAGGTTTTTCTATATATAGTATCATTTCATCTGTAAATAGTGACAATTTTACTTCTTCCTTTCTGATTTGGATTTTATTTGGATTTTATTTATTTACCTTTTATTTCTTTTGCTTGCCTAATTGCTGTAGCTAGGACTTCTAATACTATGTTGAATAAAAGTGGTGAGAGTGGGCATCTTTGCCTTGTTCCTGATCTTAGAGGAAAAGTTGAGTATGTTAGCTCTGGGTTTGTGGTATATGGCCTTTGTTGTGCTGAGGTACGTTCCCTCTATTCCCACTTTGTTGAGATTTTTTGTCATATACGGATGTTGAATTTTGTCAAATGCTTTTTTTGCATCAGTTGAGATGATCATACAATTTTTATCCTTCATTCTGTTAATGTTATGTATGTGTTAATGCATGTGATGTAAATGTGATGTGATGTGTATATATAAGGATATTGGCCTATAATGTTCTAGTTTTGTGGGGTCCTTGTCTGGTTTTGATATCAGAGTAATGCTAGTTTTATAAAATGAGTTTGGAATGTTTCTCTCCTCTTCAATTTTTTGAAAGATTTTGAGAAGGGTAGCTATTAAATCTTTTTTGAATTTTTATAGAATTTGCTAGTGAAGCCATCTGGCCTGGGCTTTTGTTCTTGGGACATTTTTGATTACAGTTGCAATCTCCTTACTAGTAATTCATCTATTCAGATTTTCTATTTCTTCATGATTTGTTTCTTAGATTATGTTTCTAAAGAATTTATCCATTTCTTCTAGGTTGTCCAATTTGTTGGCATATAATTGTTTGTAGTAGTCTCTTATGATCCTTTGTATTTCTTTGATATTAGTTGTAAATTTTCTTCTTTCATTTATGATTTTATTTATTTGAGTTTTCTCTTTTTTTCTTGGTTAGTCTAGCTAAAGGTTTGTTGATTTTTTTTTAATCTTTTCAGAGAACGAGCTCTTAGTTTCATTGATTTTTACTGTTTTATTTAATGTCTCTATTTTTAAAATTTCTGCTCTGATCTTTATTTTTTCCTTCCTTCTACTAATTTGAACTTTTTTGTTGTCTTCTTCTGGTTCCTTTAGGTGTAAAGTTAGATTGTTTATTTGGAATTTTTCTTGTTTCTTGATGTAGGTCTGTATTGCTATGAACTTTCCTCTTAGAACTGCTGTTGCTTTATCCCATAGCCCCTGGTATAACATATTTCTGTTTTAATTTGTCTCTAGGTATTTTATTTTTCCTTTGATTTCTTTGATGAACCATTGGTTGTTCAGTAGCATATTTTTAATCTCCATGTTTGGTGGGGGTTTTTTCCAGTTTTCTTCTTGTAATTGATTTCTGGTTTCATCCATTGTTGTCAGAAAAGATGCTTGATGTGATTTCAGCCTTCTTGAATTCACTGATACTTTTTTGTAACCTAACATGTGATCTATCCTGAAGAATGTTTCATGTATACTTGAGAGGAATGTATAGTCTACTGCTTTTGGATTGAATGTTTTGTATATATCTATTAAGTTCATCTGGTCTGATGTGTCATTTAAGACCCATGTTTCTGTATTGATTTTCTGTCTGGATGATCTATCCATTGATGTAAGTCTGGTGTTAAAGTCCTCTGCTCTTATTGTACTACTTTCAATTTCTCCCTTCAAGTCTTTTAGTGCTTGCTTTATATATTTAGGTTCTTCTTTGTTGGATGCATATACATTTATAAATGTTATATCTTCTTTTACATTTTTTATTTTATGCATCCCTTAACTAATTATTATAATTTTAGTTAATTTGACTATTTTTGTCTTTTAACCTTCATGCTTGCTTTATAAGTGATCAATACACTACCTTTATTATGTATTTACCTTTTCCAGAGAGACATTTAGTTTTGTGTGTTTTCTTATTAGTTATTAGTGCCATTTCTTTTCAGCTTATAAAAAGTCCTTTAAGCATTTTTTATAGGGCCAATTTAGTGGTGATGAACTACTTTAGCTTTTGCTTCTCAGGGAAATTCTTAATCTCTCCTTCAATTCTGAATGATAACCTTGCTGGGTAGAGAATTCTTATTTGGAATTTATTTTCTTTTCAGCACTTTGAATATGTCATGCCACTCCCTTCTGGTCCATAAGGTTTCTGCTGAAAAAATTTTTGATAGCCTTTTGGGTCAAGTGAGTCTGTGAATGTGTACTTTGAGAGTGGACTTTCTGTTCCCTGCAGTTATATAGTTTTGTGTGTATTCCCAGTTGGTTTTTTTTTTTTTTTTTTTTTTTTTGTGGTATGCGGGCCTCCCCCTGCTGCGGCCTCTCCCGTTGCGGAGCACAGGCTCCGGACTCGCAGGCCCAGCGGCCATGGCTCACGGGCCCAGCCGCTCCGCGGCACGTGGGATCCTCCCAGACCGGGGCGCGAACCCGGTTCCCCTGCATCGGCAGGCGGACGCGCAACCACTGCGCCACCAGGGAAGACCCATTCCCAGTTGGTTTTTAAAGCAAAGTGTTTTGGAGGCTTGTCTCTCCTGTGCAGGATCTAGGAGTTGTGGTGCCTGATGTGAAAATTGAATTACTTGCTCCTCATGGAAAAAATTCATACCTTTGTGGTCCCTCCTAATTATGGAATGCTGCAGCTGGAGCGTGGTGAATTGTTCTATATGTGGTTGTATATTTGATGTGTTCATGGGAGGAGGTGAGTTCAGGATCTTCCTATACTGCCATCGTGAACCCTCTCCCCTCATGTAAAATGTAAACAATTACTTTGAGGATTCTATCATCTTCTGGCCTATTTGATACCTCTCATGATGTTCTTTTGGATTAAATGGAAAAATATGGACCTAATGTCAGAAGAGTTAGGTGGATTCTTACCTGGCTGAAAAATGTTAACTAATTGGGCTAACCAGATCAGTTTGGGCCCTGTTCTGTCAAACATTTTAATTACAATTTGGATTAAAAACACATAGAATTTGCTTAACAAACTTTGGATGTCACAAAATATTGGAAGAACAGACAATATATTTGATGACAAGTGGTTCATCAAAAGCTATATTAATAGTCTATCATGATGGCCTGAAACTAACAGGATATAATTCCAGAATTTAGGCCTGAAAAATAAAATCCTTTATGAATGTTTATAAAGAGGAAAACCAAGTTTAGTAGGGCTTTATGTGCAGAAAATTTCAGTTGATTACAAGCTGAATAGGAGCCAACAATACAGTTGCAGCTGCTTGGCAGGCTAATGCAATCTGAGGGAAGTTTTAGGATAATATACTGTTTGGATTAATGGCAGTGATGGCTTCATTGTAATGGACACTGGTCAGAACTCATCAGGATTATTGTGTTATTTTTGGTACCTTATTTTAAGTGGATATTGTCAGATGAAAGAAATTGGATACTGAAGAAACCCAGAGTTCAAAGACTCGGGGATGTTCAACCTGAACAAGGAAAATGATGATGAGACATGGTAACTAGGGTGAACATATGTTTCAGTTCACCTGGGTCATTCCCTGTTCATGCATGTTTCTCAGCATCCCATCTGGTTTAGCATCTGTCCCAAATATGTTATTTTTACATTTTGGAAAGCAATTTATTTTTGAAAATGCTTTCTGATTAGAACTTTTTAATAGATCTCCCACTCTATTAAAACCTAATATTCAACTAATAAATACAAATTTTAACAATTATAATATCTTTATTATAGTTTTTAAATTTTTATAATTTATTTAACCCAATATGCCTAAAATATTATCATTTCAACATATAAACAGTATGCAAATTAGAAATGAGATATTTTACATTCTTTTGTTCTTAAGCACTAAGTTTTCAGGTATCCAGGGTTTATTTAGCCGTATGGGGCTAGTGGCTACCATAAGGACAGCACAGGTTTTATCCTCTTTCTTTCTCTTTAAGCTTTCCAGTATGATTATAAGTAACTACCCCGCCCTACAGTCTTGAATCCTGCATTGCCAGATTTTCACCTGTCGTTAAGAACAGGAGATTTGCATTCCCCTTCAGCACTGTTTAGGCAATATTGTACCCAAGAATCCTCCTTTCTCTAAGCACGTGCTGTCTACAATCTATTCACAAATACCAATTTCTTCACCAGAGTGTTTATTGTAAGCAACAACACCAACTCTGGAAACTTAAGGAGAAATTATTTTCCTGGATGAATAATTATCAGTTAAAAAACTTCAGTTCAAAAGCTGGAGAATGAGTCTTGGTTAGAAATCAGGGAATACAGCTAGTTCATGCTAAGGTTACCACTCTTTGCACCTTTGCAAGCCTCACAGTACTACTATGCTAATGTCTTCAAATGTACCTGCATCTTTGCAGATTCAAGGTCAAAGCTGAAGAATTTCACTGATTCAGTATCATGAGCTGGCTCTTTCGGGGGTCAGGGAGAGGTGATATCTGGATCCTTCAGTTTCTGTAGTAGAAGATAGAATTCTCTTATCACTTGAATCAGGGGAATTCTTCCCAAATAAGATGGGCAGCAGGGTGATGTATGGTAGGATAATGGGCAGTAGGATAAAGAAGTCAACTATCCCCTACAAAAATACTGGGGAAATAAATACAGTGGAATAAGTGCATTTTCTTATTTATGGCAAGTGAATTTATGGACTGTCATAAATGCCCTCAATAAAAACTAAGGGCTTATTTGAAGTGAGAGTTATTATTTTTTGATCACATTTATGTTGTTAAATATTTTAAATTAAAAAATATTTCTGATAATAAATCAAATTTTAAAAATCTGGCTTCTTAACTTAGCCAGTGTTAAAAGTTTGGTAGTTTTTTTTTTCTGTGCCAGAAGTAAAATTTTAGAGGCTCTCTGACTGAATTATTTTGAAGTGATAAATAAAAGCCTTCATAAACTCTTAATCACTGTAATTTTGATGCTGTCAGAGTTTTAAAGTCCTTAAGAAAAAAGTAATTTAGTTCCAAGAACAGCTTTAAAAGAGCATAAAAATTTTTGTTATGATATCAAGGCAGTAGTATTCAGTATTTTTTTTGAAACTTTTCTTCCCTTTTATTGAGTATTTTGTAAAGTATATTAATTGTTAAAAAAAGTAAAGACTATATCTAAATAATTCCCCAAATGCACAGCCACCTTAGACTTTAATTATAGTATGTTCTCTTTCCCCCTTGCTCTCCACTTACTAAATTGTACTACTAATAGTCATAATTCCTTCTATGTGTTCTAGACTTTACAGTTGGTAAGGGGTTGTATTTATATCTCCACCTTTGGCCCTCACAGCAAGTCCATGCAGCATTTTTTTTTTAAATATCTTTGGAGGGGTTATGTTTCTTTTCTTTTCTTTTTGCATTTTTTAACACCTTTATTGGAGTATAATTGCTTTACAAGGGTATGTTAGTTTCTGATTTATAACAAAGTGAATCAGCTATATGTATACATATATCCCCATAGCTCCTCCCTCTTGCGTCTCCTTCCCACCCTCCCTATCCCACCCATCTAGGTGGACACAAAGCACCGAGCTGATCTCTGTGTGCTATGTGGCTACTTCTCACTTGCTATCTATTTTACATTTGGTAGTGTATATATGTCCATGCCACTCTCTCACTTTGTCCCAGCTTATGCTTCCCCCTTCCTGCATCCTCAAGCCCATTCTCTATGTCTGCGTCTTTATTCCTGTCCTGCCCCTAGGTTCTTCAGAACATTTTTTTTTTTTAGATTCCATATATATGTGTTAGCATACGGTATTTGTTTTTCTCTTTCTGACTTACTTCACTCGGTATTACAGACATCCACATCACTACAAATAACTCAATTTCGTTTCTTTTTATGGCTGAGTAATATTCCATTGTATATATGTGCCATATCTTCTTTATCCATTCATCTGTCAATGGATATTTAGGTTGCTTCCATGTCCTGGCTATTGTAAATAGAGCTGCAATGAACATTGTGGTACATGATTCTTTTTGAATTATGGTTTTTTTCAGGGTATATGCCCAGTAGTGGGATTGCTGGGTCATATGGTAGTTCTATTTTTAGTTTTTTAAGGAACCTCCATACTGTTCTCCATAGTGGCTGTATCAATTTACATTCCCACCAATAGTGCAAGAGGGTTCCCTTTTCTCCACACTCTCAACAGGATTTATTGTTTGTAGACTTTTTTGTTGATGGCCATTCTGACTGGTGTGAGGTGATACCTCATTGTAGTTTTGATTTGCATTTCTCTAATGATTAGTGATGTTGAGCATCCTTTCGTGTGTTTGTTGGCAATCTGTATATCTTCTTTGGAGAATATATTTATTATTTTAGTACCACTTTTTACCTTCAAAATTTGTCCCCATTTTAGATAGTAAATTATACACCTAATAACCATCCTGCTATTTGGAGGATTCTCTTGTTGAGAGATTTACTTTTGTGTAAAGAACTACTTTTATGTAGTTCACAGGAGAGAACTTTGATCGATTGGTGGACATTATAGGAAGTCAAGTTTCAGCTGAATATAAACTTCATTAAGTGGTAGGATCTCACTTCTGGAAAGGCTCAAGTGAAGCTTGATGACCCTTTATATGCCAGGGATTTAAAAATACTTTATTATGGAAAAGTTTCAAATATACACCAAAGTAGAGAAAACAATATAATGTCAGGAATGTTTTGAAGATGGAATCCAAATTCCCAAGTGACTGTATTAACCCAAGTGCCTGGCAGCTGTACGAAGTGTCATCTCCATTAGTGGATGCAGGAGTGGTGACAGGGCTGAGGGTAAATGCTTGGTAGGTCACATCACAGTCCACATGATCCTAATAGCAGGGCTTCTATTGCCAAGTTTTACTGCTAGAATTGCAGGCCCCTGGGAATCAGGAGTCTGTTCCTTTCTTATGTTTTGTTTCCTTGATAAGAAGTTCTCAATGTGTAAAGGAGAGTAACCTTTTCCTTCTGGTCTTTCCAATTTTTCCCTAGTGGGTGATCTTGATGGAAGTGTGGCCTATCATTGCCTCATCTTGACCCCAACTTAGATGACCACCTGAGCCCCTAACCCACAGTGTCTAATTCATTAACAGGTGCTTAATTCACTTTGTTGACCGAATGAATGAACAACTGAAAGACTGCCATCTACCATCCCTAGTGCAATGGAAGCCTAGCATAGTTCTCTCTCCACTGGAAAATGGGGTTTGGAAGTAATTTTAAGTTGTTCTACCCATGGAGGATTGAAGAAGCTGGAATATAAGAGAATTCTTGGCATTGAGGCCGTTCTTGGGTGGTAGCTTCTGGATTCTCAATTATTAAACAAACTCTAATTAGGAACTAGATACAGTATATTCCCACAACCTTTTGTGTAAACCTAAGGAAGTCTCAGCTCTCTCTGCATGTAGATATTACAACCAGCACCTTGCATGAAAAATTTACTCAGGGCAGACATGACAATATGCCAGAGAAGGAATTCTGTACCCTTATATTTGGAACTAGACAATGAGAAATCTTCTTAATCAATGGTTGAAACAGAATCTCTTGGGGAGCAAGACTTGGGTATCACCTTTAAAGTTGTCAGGCTAGGGGCCTCTGTAGAGTGCTATTCTTTTCTCATGAAAGAACAGAGAGTATCTCTCAAAGTTTATCCAATTACATGTCTTTAACATTTAGTTATTTCACCAGTGAGCGCAACTGCTAACATTCATTATGGCATTTAACAAGCCACAGATTTCACCAGTAAAAACTTATTTCTGACATTCACTATTCTGATGGTCAAAGCATTCGGTTTTAATCAAGATATGGTAATTGTTAAGATGGATGGATCTGAGATTAATCAAGAAACTTTTGTAGTAGTCACCATCGTAGTGTGGTATTTCTAGCAGAAACAAAGGTAGGCAATATGAATTTACTTTTCCTGTGTTCAGAGCCATCCTATCTAAGCAGCACTTTTCCCCTGTTCCAATTGCATGAGTCTATGACTCATATGAGTAATCAGATATAGTTCTTAAAAAAAATATAACAACTAAAAAATAAAAGCTATGCAATGGTGCATTGAGACCATCATTTGATATTTTCTCCCTCACCAAGAAGTCCTCCAATCTTTAGAACACCACCTAGTGGTTTAATTTAAATTTTAATTACTACTTGTGTTTCTTCATTTAGGATGAAATAACAATAAGAAAAACTATCAAAGTAAAGGTATTTTTCCATTTGCATTTCCTTGTTTCTTGTGACAAGAAGTAAATTAAATTGAGCTGAGCTAACCTGTTACTTACAAAGAAGTTTATTTTTTACCAAGTTTCTGGGATTTTTGAAAACTTGCCCCATTGACTAAAATTTTTCATAATCCAGAAATTTTGGGGATAGAAAATAAAGGAAAATTTTTATAATTAATTAGGAAATTCTTTCTCAGGTATTGGTGTGAAATATTTGTTAAATATTCTAGTCTCCAGATAATGTCCCAATTTCATAGATGCTTATAAGGACAGCTATTGATTATATGAAAAATTTGAATGATTATTTAGTTGCCCAAGAATATAATTTCTTTGGGTGAAGAGATTTAACTATCTCTAGCTTGAATAATTCTCCAGTCATCCCAACTCTGTTCTACCTATTTAATTTTCGGTTTTTGATGCATTTTGAAATTGTGTAAACTTGGACAAGTCATAATCTTATTTCAGTATCATCTGTAAAATGGGATAAAATATCTGCCTTAGGAAGGCATTGTAAATAAGGTTAGGTGTAGAAACACTTGGCAAACTACAAAATATAAATAACTATTATTTTAAAAATCTGGGCTTCCCTGGTGGCGCAGTGGTTGCGCGTCCGCCTGCCGATGCAGGGGAACCGGGTTCGCTCCCCGGTCCGGGAGGATCCCACATGCCGCGGAGCGGCTGGGCCCGTGAGCCATGGCCGCTGGGCCTGCGCGTCCGGAGCGTGTGCTCCGCAACGGGAGAGGCCACAACAGAGGGAGGCCCGCATACCACAAAAAAATAAATAAATAAAATAAATAAATAAATAAATAAATAAAAATCTGTAAAATTATCTGACTTTTTAATTGCTCTATTGTAAATTTCCCCCTCACTTTAAAGAAATATACGTAATCATTCTAGAATAATACTGCATTTCAGTAATTTGCAAGGAGTTATTATTGTACTGTAAGGCTACATTGGGAGGATTAAAACTTTAGAATTTAGTTATCCAAGTTTTAATAGCTTGCTGTTATTCATAATAGTTTATATTTACTTTTATTTTGAGTCATTATTTTGAGTGACATTAGGGGATAAATTAATATAACTGATTTCTTAGCAATAGAGACTATACTGACCCTTACTGAAAAGGTGGACTTTGTAGGGGAAACTTTAAAATAAAAATGGGAAAACCATTCTCTTGACTGTGCTAGTACAACTGATAAATCTTAAAATCTCAGACAAAGCCACAAACATTGCACAAAGAAATTGCCTATCACTTACTATTGGAGTTATTTTTACTTGCCTCACCTTTCCACTTGATTGTCAGTTTTGCAAATTGATTTGTCTTACCTCCCAATTTTTCTCTAAGCCATCCAAAAATCTATATTCATACAAAAATTCTAAGTTCCTAAAATTTTTCTAATTCCAGAAGAGACAGAATTTTGTGATCATCTGCAACAATTCTAGAGAGTGTTGTTGATTTTGTGAAAATCAAAAGCTTTTATTTACTGAAAAGTGATGATTTCTGTTTCTTAAGGATGTGAGAAGATGCTTAAATTATGCTCACATCAGCTTTTGCTTATTCTTTGGCATGTGCTCTATACCTAGCTGGGCTCTGATATCCAAACTAAGTGCTGCAAATTTTAAAATAATTGCTAAATCAGTAAATTTATTATGCTAAAATCTGTTTTTCTTGTACTCTGCTTAAAAGGGAAGTCTAACAATAGCTTATGTAATGTTACAACTTCTATCAGACTGATAGTGTGCTATTGCTTCCTTTTGGCGTATGTATATACCCACCAGTGTTTAACAAGCATTTAAAATAATATTCTACTATTAAAGGTCAGCTAAACAGAAATGTAATTTGAATGTGAGCCTAGCTTGCAGCTAGTACTCAAGGTAAATAAAATTGTAAGGAAATCTGGTTTGTGAACAGTGTATGAATTCAATAAATAAAGGATACATTCATGAACTCAAAAGCGCTTCCAAAATCACTTTCACAAACGAAAAGTAGAGACCACGAAGCAATAAGACGTTTACAGATATAGAAGAACTTCAAGTGCATGTCATCTTCCTTAAAGTATTTGCTGTGACATTGGTGTCGCTCCTCAGCATAGTCTGTGACTCATCTCTGAGGGCACTGCCTTTTATGTCTGCCATCAGCAACCTCTCCATCCCCTAATTTAAAAAATCATCTCCAGTGGTGGCGAAGCTTTATACTTTGCAGACAGATTTATCTTTTGGCAAGAGCCTCATACTAACCAACAGCAACCTCACCAGCTCATAAGCCCCTTGAGGGCCTATATCTCATTTTCTGGTGACTTCTCTTTTACATTTTGGTATCCTTGGAGTGGAGATTGGGAAACCATAGGCCATCCACACGATCTTGCAAAACTGTCACAGTGTGCAAAGTCGTGAATTTGATTGACTTCATGATGTGACCTGTGTGACTGCACAGTGACATGATTTGGAAGGAGAAAGACGGGTCAGATGCTAGCTTCTTTCCTTGCCAGTCCCATGACCTGGGACCAGCTTGGCATTTTAAGTTTTGTAATCTCCGGGAGCCTCAGTTTTTCCCATCTGGAACGCCTCATGCTGCTGTTGTGAAGGATTTTGTTAGACGAAGTGTGTAAGAAGACTTGTAAGTTCATGGAATCTTGTAAGAGCTCAGCAATTGGCAGTTACTGTTACTTGCTCTGAGGACAGTCACAAAAAGGAGTTATAAAATGTTCCGGGCCAAAGCTGTATCGCAGGTATCCCTGCCCTAAAGAAGAATACAAAGGAGAGACTCATTCTTTTTTATTGAGATAAAATTGACATATATGTCAAAGCATATATTAGTTTCAGGTGTACAGTATAATGATTCTGTATATGTATATATTGAGAAATGATCCCCACAATAAGTTTAATTAACATCCATCACCACACATAGTTATAATTCTTTTTCTTGTGATAAGAACTTTTAAGATCTACTCTCTTAACAACTTTCAAATATACAACACAGTATTGTTAACCATAGTCACCATGCTATACATGATGTTCCCAGGACTTACTTATTTTTAACTGGTAGTCTGTACCTTTTGACCACCGTTACCTATTTCACCCGCCCCTTCCCCCTGCTTCTGGCAAACCACCCATCTGTTCTCTGCAACTCTGAGTTCATTTTTGGGTTTTTTTTTGGTTGTTGTTTATGTTTTTGTTTTTAGATTTCACATATATGTGAGATCATACAGTACTTCTCTCCCTCTGTCTGACATTTCACTTACATAAAGCCCTCAAGGTCCTTCCGTGTTGTCACAAATGTCAGGATTGCCTTCTTTTTATGACTGGATAATATTCCATTGTATATCTGTGTGGCTTATATTAATATATATCATATTTTCTTTATCCATTTACCCATAGGTAAATTCATTTTTATGTGTAGCTTTTGAAATAAGTCTCACTAAGGTAGAGTCATCCATTGTACAGCCTTCTGGGTGACTCCTCTGATTTATTCGATTATATTTTGGAATCATCTTGTTAAAAAATCAGCTTCGTTCTCTTCTAGCAACATTGTGTGTCCTATATGATTTATTTTCAGTCTTAAGTAAGCAAGATGTGTGTATCCCCTGCTGAAAGAAGGATGTTGAGAAAGATTTGAGAACTTCCCTTTACCCTAAAATATACTGTAAGTTCCGTAGTTTATTGTGACTAATTGAAATTTGTTGGCTAGACATTGATTTTCTTTTATCATCTTATTGTTCCTTAAAAGCCCTACTGTGTGCAAAATATGACCAATGTATTTTTAGTAATGGTGCAATGCCCTTGGCGGGGTGCTGACTGCTCTGCCAGTCTTCCTTGATTCCTGGTCATCTGTCATGTAGTTGAAACGCTGGGTGCAGTTCTGCAATTGCTAATAGGTAAATATTCTCATTGTTGTTCTGAGTTTAGTCCCCTACGCTTCATAAACTCCTTACTGATGAAATGTTGTCATGCCGCAGAATTAGGTACAAAAGAAGAAAAGCAACTAGGCATGGTAGATGGAGGAGAGGAGAGGAGAGCCTGGGTTTGACTAACTTTGGTTAGTAAAAACCTATAAGCAGCTAGTTAGTTGTTTTAGGGGATTAATATGTGGTTAACTCTATTTTGAAAAAGAGTTCTAGAGGTGAAGCCAAAATTCAGGAGCTGTCTAGAGAGGCAAATATAAAGGGGGAAACATGGTCATAGATCTTAGAGGCAGGGTGATGCAGTACACTTGCCACCAAGACTCACCTGATAAATAACATTCATATACAAGACACACACCCTTAGGCTTATCAAAGCCCTAAACTTTCTTCTTCCCCCAGAGCCATTTCCTTTTACTAGAGAAAGCATTTCTGAACACAAATGAGCACGAGATAGATTTTTTATGCAAACAACCCCTCCTTATAAATAAAAGTCCATCATTTGCAAGCTTCACATGTTTCCAGTAACAGATGACTTGTGAGGGTCCCACAGTGGATGGCTGTGTCATAGTTGACAGCTGCTGCTGTGATATTAGACCTGTCTGTGTACTCAGAATAGCGAGACTAAGGGATTCACTCTTCTCCTTGCTTTGCTGTGTGATGCAGAAAAAGATCACTCAAGCGCTCTAGGTTATACTTCGTACCTTTAAATTTAGAAAAAGTTATCATCTTAGGCTATTTTTCAGAATCATTGATAAAATGACAAAATAATGTATGTGAAAACACTTGGTAAACTGTAAAAGCAAAGACATCAAAACTAGTAGTTAGTCCCAAGGGACAAATAAATCCATGTAGGACCCTGAATTTTCCTGTTTGTCCAAATTTGCCAGGTATTTGCTGACTCCTCAGAATGCTTTATGCTATAAACTATTGCCTTAGATACATTCCTAAGTATAATAAAAAGAAGTTTCTGGGCTTCCCTGGTGGCGCAGTGGTTGGGAGTCCGCTTGCCGATGTGGGGGACGCGGGTTCGTGCCCGGGTCCGGGAAGATCCCACATGCCGTGGAGCGGCTGGGCCCGTAAGCCATAGCCGCTGGGCCTGCGCGTCCGGAGCCTGTGCTCCGCGGCGGGAGAGGCCACAGCAGTGAGAGGCCCGTGTACCGCAAAAAAAAAAAAAAAAAAAAAGAAGTTTCTGTAGTATGACATGCTTCACTTTCTTTCTCATTACTTATTTTTTTAAAGCTGGAATGTGAATCTTTTAATAATAACAATTACAATAATAAACAGCAGTTGATTACATTCTAAGTGTGTCAAGATATTACTCTGAATACTTTGTGTTTTTTATTTCTCACAGCAGTTCTATAAGGTAAATACTATGATTAATTTCCCATTTATATTTGAGAAAACTAAGACACAAATCGATTAAGTGAAATATGCAAGATCACACAGCACATAATTGGTGGAGCTTGAATTTGGCTGAACCCAGGCAGTCTGACTCCAGGATCCATGCTCTTAAACCCTACATTCCCTTCCTCTTAGCAGTCTTATTTAATCCCAAATCTATGCTCTTAGCCTCTTATGCATTGCCTCTCCGGAAGTCTTCCAAGGAGAGACCTCACAAAGAGGCACCATCTCCTGGCTGCAGATTAAGCCTAAGGCTAATCAGTTACAATAAGATCATCTTCATAACACAAATTTGTATATAAATGTATATAAACAGTGCAGCTGTAAATATTTAGGAGTAAATACACTAAATATCTGTATGTTCTAAGAAACAAACTTGATAGATAAACCAGTGGTTAATTTTATGGAAGTATTAAAGAATAAAAAACAATTATAGATCTCGTTACTTTCTAAATATGTCTTTCTATTTATCATTCTTGTTGCAATAGGACAATTAGCTCAAAGGAAGAGATACAAACACATTTCATTTGTTTTGAGAATCAAAATTGCTGAGGTTAGGGAAAAGCGCTATGATACATGTTTCAGACTTGTATCAGGAATTCAGACGGGAATAATATACAAGAAACACAAATGAAGGAGCATAAACAGAATTACACCTTAAGAATTAAGGTGTGTTCAGCAAACAAAACCAAACTCTAGTGCTTAATGAAAAGGACATTAGATGTATTGGTATTTAGAGTTAGTTGTGGATACTGGACTTCACTGGCCCAAATCTCCCCTTCAGGACTGAAGGATTTATTTCCTCTTCTCTGGAGGTTGTCCACTGAGAGGTCTCCTCAGCACTCTTGGAGAATTGTCTCCACTGAGGAGCTCCACCTTGCCCTAGGGTGTCTGCCTTCGGGGGCAGCCCATTTCCAGTGATCCCTCAATTCAGGGGTATAAAGGTCTGGGTCCCCCCTGGCATGAACAGGGCGATCCCCACCTCAGAGCTCCCCATGGAATGAGGGATTAGTCATAACTACACTGCAGCCCAACTTCTCTCACTGCCCAGCCCTCCTCCTGCCCTGCCCTCCCAGTAAACACCCTGCACAAAATTCTTGAACCCAGCCTGCACCAGAGGCTCTGACCTCAGAGTTTTCTGAAGGTTCTTTAGGCAATTGCAATTAACTTTTTTTTTTTTTGTGGTATGCGGGACTCCCTCTGCCGCGGCCTCTCCCGTTGCGGAGCACAGGCTCCGGACGCGCAGGCTCAGCGGCCATGGTTCACGGGCCCAGCCGCTCCGCGGCATGTGGGATCTTCCCAGACCGGGGCGCGAACCCGTGTCCCCTGCATCGGCAGGCAGACGCGCAATCACTGCGCCACCAGGGAAGCCCTGCAATTAACTTTTGATTAAAACTGTTAAACAATTGTCTTGGAAGGGAAACTTGGTGTCCTATCGATTTGGTACCACATTTTCAGAGGATCATGCTCAGGTCAAACCAAGAGGTTGGTTTGAATTAACTAGAATTTTATAGGCTTGTCAACCTTCTGGTCAACTTGATTCATTAAAAGATGTTTGTATCGTCTGATTATGGGGAGAAAACAGAAAAAATGTCAAATGATCACCCCAACACAAAAATTGTCAAATGATTCAATTCTAAAATTGAATCCATAAAAGCAGCATAGAACATCATTACCATTTCTTTGCAGTTCTTTCGCTCAGCAAGTAATTATTAAGCCTATTTTTTTTTTTTTTTTTTTTTTTTTTGCGGTGTGCGGGCCTCTCACTGTTGTGGCCTCTTCCGTTGTGGAGCACAGGCTCCAGACGTGCAGGCTCAGCGGCCATGGCTCACGGGCCCAGCTGCTCCGCGGCATGTGGGATCTTCCCGGACCGGGGCACGAACCCGTGTCCCCTGCATCGGCAGGCGGACTCGCAACCACTGCGCCACCAGGGAAGCCCAGCAAGTAATTATTGAGGGTCTATTATGCTATGGGGAACTTTTTGGCCAACCCAGTATAAGATATGGGTTGCTGTTCTTCTCATTGTGTAAGGGAGAAAATACATGTGCCTATTATATGATTAATGAAACAAAATAATACAAAATAAAAAGATATAGGAATTTAGAAAAAGGAAAAACTTTGAGTTGTGGTGACTGGGAAAGGTTTCAAGGATGATGTGGTATTTGAGTAGAACCTAGAAGAATAAGCAGAGATGGTTGACAACAGATGTGCCATGCAGGGAAAAGAACAGGAACAAGATACAGATGTGAAGAAATATAAGTAATATTGTAGCATATCATATAGACGTCCCACACCATAGGACAGGTAGTTTGGGATCAGATGGTGAAGATCTTGAATGGCAGGATGAGAAACTGGAATTTTCTTTGGGAACCAGTGAGTAGCTATTAAAGGCTTCTGAGAGTGACATAATCAGGTGGTGGTGGTCCAGGCAGATGGAGTGGACATGAGAGAACAGAGCCTTGGAGATGCGAGGGTAAGCCATGCAAACTTCCTGGTTCATGAAGCCTGATTTTAATATTGCTTTTCATCTACCCATAAGCCCAGCCATCCAGGAACTCTCAGAATGAGAAACTTGGTTAAAGGGCTAACAGTAAGGACATCTTCTTTCTTTCTAGCTTAACTGAAAAAATGCAGAATTTCAGCCTCTTTCAATTTTATTTTGGGTAGTGTCTTTAAATCATATTCTCAGCTGAAACAATTAGCTAATAATAAAAAGAACTTTTAATGAAAACATAGTTGAAGCTCAGAATTGAATCTTCCCATCGTTTTGTGCCCAAGTATAGCTGTCTCAGTATTTAGGTGTTGAGGGAGAATATCTTAAACAAATATATACACAGAATGACCTCTATCCACAGGCGAGTGAGTGCAAGGAAGCATCACACTCCCACCCCTGGGAACTTCTTAGTGTGTTTCTTTTTAAGATGACAGTGATTTTGGTGCTACATAAATGTACAAGTGATTCTCTGAAAGTGGGTTTCTCACAAAAGGCTGACTCCACAGCTGTGTCTCGCACCTTCTTTCTATCTATCTGTGCTCATTCTTTTTCACTTTGCAAAGGCTTTATTTATTTGGAGCATTTCCCAGATCTTGTCTAAGCTGGCCTAGGAAAGTCGTAAAAGTGTTAATTAATATATTTTTGATGTTGAATGTCTCCTTGTTCAACATTTTCCTCTTTTTAAAAAAACTCTAATATTCTATGAGATACCGAGGTAACAATTATTGTCTTTCAAAAGTCCTAGAAATTGCAACATGACTGTCATGTTTTGTGTATATAAATATCAGTGTTTAACCTACTTTAAATTCATTTTGTTATGATTAAAATTCAATAGCAACAGTCAAGAAAACAAAATAAACATTTAAAAATAAATGAAATCACAAAGAAGCAAAAGTAATCCAGGCTATAAATGCCTGATCAGTTTAAAGGAAGATAAGATCCTTGCTAGGAAATGGAACTAGAACAAAAACTTGAAGGAGAGGTAGGATTCTGATAAGCTTGGACAAGTGGCAGACATTTCTGATAGGAATGGAAGGAAGTATGAGCAATGCAAGGAAGAATGAGAAAAGGTTTCACAAAGAGATAAATGTTAAAGCACACTTTATGAAAAGTTAAAAACATAGCTGTTTTACAAATTTAAAATGAACACACGTCAAAGATAATATTCATATCGTTAAATAATGAGGAAGCCAGTATAATGGTGTGGCTGGTTCCAAGGGCATTTGAGGAGCTAGATATCCTTAGAAATCTAATAAAGGGAAGTTACTATATGACTTCAGGGTTAGAGACCAAACTAGACAATGTTCTATAAGTCAGTAAACTGTAACATTGGGTTATCTTTTCTACTAGACAAAAATCTGCATGTCAACTTGTGATTCATTACATCTAGGTCTTTAATGATAAACAGTGAGCTGAACAAAGTATATGCCTTTAAATAATCCTTGGGTGGACCTTTTGAGCAATGCCTCCAAATGACATTGAAAGGACGTGGTACTCACCCTTTTGCTTTATTTCCAAGTTTGGGTGAATTTTTGTTGACAGTAGGAAGGTTAGTGCGCTTGGATGATTTTGTTTTCTTCGAGTGGAGTGGATGGAGGGAACAACAAAAAGAAAGCAGAGGAGAGTTTGGAGGTCTCTGAACAGCAGGCTGATGAATTGGGACCTGTAGGAAATGGTGGGGAGGAATTCACTAAAGGTTTGGATGTGGACTTGAATAAGGGCTATTAAAAAATATTAGGCTAAGTGATATAGGAATTATGACACCTTCTGGGGCATTCTTTCAATAATTGACGGTTAAGGTTAAATGTCAAGGACAGGAGGGAGTATATGTGAGGGGCCAAGGGGAGTGCCTATAGAAAATATACTTGAAAGGAGATATTAACCAGAGTGAGTCATTGCTCAGTTATAGAAATCAAGTATTAATCTATTGATCCTGAGTTGGAGACTGACAGCTTTGAAAATGACATGCATGATAGGAGAAGGAATTGATTTGAAGTGAGAGATAATGAGCTCAGAGAATATTTGGGATCACAGAAAACTTCATAAATCATTCAGTCTATTTGCTCCATACTCACCTGGGACTCAAAGAGGTTCTGCCCTCGCTCAAATAGACAGTGGGTGAATGAGACAGAATCCAGGGCTTCCATCTCCTAATCTAGTTCTCTTTCTGTTTACCTTGGTGACTGTGGAAGATTGAGTTATTTGTACTACTTTTTCACCCCCCTGTAGTATAGTTTTATATATCCATATTCTTGCCATCACTTCTTGATGGGTAGAGCGTACTTCCCTGATCCTTGGCTTTGGGCTTGGCTGCGTAACTTGCTTTGATCAAAGGACTGCCTTGCATGGTTGGGCTTGCCTTCTTGAACTTCTTCCATTGCTATGAAAAGGACCAGGTAGCCCTACAGCTTAGGCTACAGAATGAGACAGGTAGTCATGCCACCAGGACATTCACCCTGAAATATGTAGTGACTAGTTGGCTATTTGGAGCTGTGGTTTTACTGAAATGCGTGATTATTGTCACCAGAATAAATGTGATCATCACAAGAGACAGTGTATGCCTTATAAGAAATTCCATAATGAAATTTACATGTAAGTTTTAGCTTTCTTTAAATTACTGTCTGATCATTGCACTGAATGAAAATACTAGATTCAGAATGAGACAGCTCATGGATGAATGAAACAAGGTTTATTTACCTAAAGGATAGAAAAGGAAGTTCATGTAGTCAGGATGCTTAGCAGGGAGATCAGCTATATTCTCTAAAAGTTATAAGCTTCTGGACACCAAGAGCCTTACGGGAAGGGCACAGTTGTGAACGTTAATGCTTGAATGAGAGTCACATCAGAACTTCCGGGAGCTTAAGTGTCTGCCTCTAAGTGACCTAGAGTGGGAGCAATTCTCCGTGTACGCTGCTCTGGATCTGTACCACATTGCGGAAAGAGGAGCATCTTAACTATCTTGGTGATTAAAAAAAATGTACAACTGCAGATTTGGTGCAGTGCATTTAGGAAATACCAGTTATTCTTCTATTTCTGCTAATTATCTCACATAGACTCTCAAAAACTTGGTGGATTTTCTTTCAGGAGATGCTAGGTTCTGGTCTTGTGTAGTTACCGATACAGCTATTTCCATATTCATTTTCTTGCACATGTGCACAGTTGCATGAATGTATCTTCACATGCTCTTCTGTGCTCTACAGTTTATGTTTGTCACTAAACATGGTAGAAGGAACTGATGAAGGGCCTATTGTCTTCTTGATGCAACAGCTCAGCGGGACTCACAGCACTGAAAGTAGAACTGTAATCGGGTTCCTACGGGAAAGTACGTGCAAGTCTATATACTTTCATATTTGCATTCAACTTACAAAGAGTTATTCCTTGCTTGCTTTTAAGACGTGCCACAGGTGTTATTTTATTTTATCTCAGGATACAGTCATCATAATCTGAAATTAACACCCAATTGTTGGAGCTCCTTGGGAACTACGATTCATCATTTTATTAAAATATCTGACTGCCATCCAGTGCTCAGAAACTTTCCAGATCTCTTATCTTGTAGGCACAACAGCAGGTCTTTGGAATTCTCATGGATGGAATGGATGGGTAAGTGAGAGAATCACACCTGCAATATTGTCCCTACAGATAGTTATAGTGCTAGAGGGCTATTTTATTTTTTTATTGAAGTATAGTTGATTTACAATGTAGTACAGCAAAGTGATTCAGTTATATATGTATATATATATATATATATACACACATATATATATTTAATGCTCCAGTAATTGCATTAGGGAAATATATACACCTGTGAGCTATCAGAAAGCATCCTATATTAGTTGTCC
This sequence comes from Physeter macrocephalus, assembly GCF_002837175.3. Lineage (NCBI taxonomy): Eukaryota > Metazoa > Chordata > Mammalia > Artiodactyla > Physeteridae > Physeter > Physeter macrocephalus. The sequence continues at coordinate 45,589,166 of NC_041214.2, read as the reverse complement.
TCTATCTCTGTGAGGAGACAGGGTGAGGTCTACACTCTTATTTTTTCCAGGAGTTATTCGCATATATCCAATAGCCTCAAGTTCGTCTCCATGTACCCCCCCTCCTTCCACCCACAGTTTGAGTCACAGTATTTTCTGGATCAAAATTGGGTCACTTGATCTAATAAAAGATTCAACACGTTGTGGGAATTGGAGGGATTATTTAAAACAGAAATAGCAAGAAAATTTGGAGTATATTATTGTTAAATACCCCTGGACACAACCAATTTACAAGAATAGCCCTGGGTTTTATCTATCTATTGAAACTACATCCTAATTGTGGCCATGACAATGCAAAAGCACTGTTCTTTAAATTATATGTTCTAATTCAGACTTCTCAATAATTCAGATTGATTTGTTCATTAATGTCCAGTAATAGTGCTTTTTCTTTATTTTTTCTTATTTTGCATAACAAACTCCTCTAGAATCAACTTCATGTGCTCCAGAGTACTTCCTGTTATTTTCTAGGCTAATCAAAGAATATTAATTGTGACTTCCTTAACATCCAAAGCCTAACTCTGTACCACATACCTCTTAAGCCATACTCTACATTTTTCAGCAGCAACTTTCCTATATATGGGTCCATCACTTTTGAGATTATTCAATATGATAAGAAGAGACAGGAAATTTAATCTGAATGACCTTGGAACTCATTGTCTATCAAGGAGAACGATTTTCGGATGTGCCATTAGTGTTACTTGATTTCAGCTCAGACTGGGAGAACTGGGTTCCTTTAGGGACTGTTTGCTCACAAAGCTCATGTACCAACTGGTCATCTGGTGATCCTCAGATTCAATAGGTTCTGTAATACCAGTACTATCGAGAATATCCATTGGAGGACACTAGAACACAACAAATAGATGAGAATGTAGGAATACATAAGTAACTTAAAGTAAAACCTCTGGACAAAATCAGACAATTTACTCTCCAAAATTAAATCGAATGGCCCCCTAACTACAAAAATATGACTAATAATCAATATTTTTATTGAAAAACAAATTCTGTCACTGGTGCTCGTCTTTCAAAGTTGTAATTTTAGAAATGGCCAATGAATGGCTTCTCCAGGAGGTAAATAGATACATTATTTTAATAACCTGAACATTTATGTAAGAATCTGCTTCAGAAGTTCTGCTTAATAGCCTAAACTTAATTAAATCTTCCTTGACAGACAAATGGAGTCTCCTTTGCAGTTTGATGAGCGGGGTTTGCTCACAAGCCCTCTGAACATGGAGAACTTGGTAAGGCTCACGGAAAAAAAACCCCAAACAAATCAGGGGTTCTCTTTGCTGCCAAAGGGAGTTATCCCAAGCAAATTATTTAGGTAAAAGCCCTGCTGAGAGAAAAATCTTTGACATCCATGGTGAGGGTTTGTAAATTTCATCATAATATGTCTTCAAGTGTTTGAACAGTCTGTTAACAATTTTTAATCTCAAATGACAACTATTTGCAAGATGTGAATATCATTTACATATTTGGGCCTTTAATTTTTTAAAATAAATTTATTTATTTTATTTTTATTTATTTTTGGCTGCGTTGGGTCTTCGTTGCTGCTAGTTGTAGCGAGCAGGGGCTGCACTTCGTTGTGGTGCGTGGGCTTCTCATTGTGGTGGCTTCTCTTGTTGTGGAGCACAGGCTCCAGGTGTGCGGGCTTCAGTAGTTGTGGCACGTGGGCTGAGTAGTTGTGGCATGCGGGCTCTAGAGTACAGGCTCGGTAATTGTGGTGCACGGGCTTGGCTGCTCTGCGGCATGTGGGATCTTCCTGGACCAGGGCCCGAACCCGTGTCCCCTGCATTGGCAGGCGGATTCTTAACCACTGCACCACCAGGGAAGCCCAGGACCTTTAATTTTAATTTAGAATAAAACGGGCTTGTCCCCATTCCTGAGATTCTGAGATTCCCCAGACTCCACCTATAAATAGTACATAGCTTGGGTTGTAAATAATGATGCCAATGGTATGACAATTTGTTAAACATATTCGTGCTTGAAAACTATCAGCACAATTACATATTTTTGTCAGATGAATAAGCACTCATACATCAGCTTATCTTGGTAATAATAGCAACAGTAGGGACTTCCACTTTATAGATAGCGGGGCACTCTGGGTTTGATTTGCAAAGGAGAAGATGAAAAATTCTGGGAGTAACTTTGTTCTGGAAATAGGTCTCCCTTGACCCAGACTACTTAGCTGGGAGTGACAGGGCAGCCATCTTTTCCCATGTAGGGTCTTATTAATTTCAATTCACCTCTCCTTTTGCAACACAGGTTGTCAGGCGGTGAAAGCCATTATTTATGGTAGTGAGCTAACAAGGGTGTTAAATCAGACATATTAAGGCTTGTAGGCAGCAAGTAAGATGGAAATGTCATTGAAACCACTTAGAATCCGTGCAGTGATTTACATCCTCCAAACGGGGGTTCCAGCCTCCGTGGGAGACACTTGTATTCCAAATCAGTTAGTTGTTTTCGGCCGGGGCTCTGTTTCTTCATTTCTTTTAAGAGGGACTTAAGCTGCTTACATGTTTTTGGGAGTCGGGGTGTAAAAGACTAAAATGATTTGAAGTGTTCTGAAAATACAAACTTGTTTCAGAAGCATGGAATAATTACAATTATGGTGCTCCTAATAATCCAATATGTTTAACTGCATAACATTTACTTAATTCTATCTTTTTCACTAAAAGAGCGACACGGACAGTGGTCGGGGGAGGGCTGCGTGGCTGAGTCGCCTGTCGGGCACTCATTTTGATACTGCCCTTTCCTCTCTTCGTCAATGGCACCTTCCAACTGAGTGGTCTGAGAAGAGCCTAGTCACGGTGTGAGCAGGATCTGGGGAAGCCGTGCAGCACCCCGAGGCGAGCACTTGCGGGGAGCCCGTGTCCACCTCTGCACAAGAAGAGTAGGGCGGGGAGCTCTTCGGAGAGGGCTGTCCAGGGAGCCTCAGGCTGGGGAATCAAGTGTCCACTGCAAACTGGGGGTGGGAGCCCAGGGCAGAAATACCTGACCTCACGGCCGCCCCTTTTCCAGTCTCCTGCCACTGTCCCCACTTGGCTACAAACATCTTGGACGCCAGGGACAGCAAGGAAGTCCTCTGACACGGTGTGCGCAGGTCAGCCCAGAGCACAGAGCCCCAGCAGGGGGAGGGCGTGGCGCGGTCCAGGGGGTCAGACAGAACACACCTGGGCTCTCGCGCCAACTCCCACCCGCTGGAAGCCAAATCTCGCGAGGGGCGCATGTTGCCGACGGGATCCTGGCTACTGGGACCCGTGGCTCCGGTTGGCCAGGTGGCCCTTCCCCCTGGGCTCTAGCGCCAACTCCCACCCGCTGGAAGCCAAATCTCGCGAGGGGCGCATGTTGCCGACGGGATCCTGGCTACTGAGACCGGTGGCACTGGTTGGCCAGGTGGCTCTTCCCGCTCGCTGCGGCCGACGTGTGGCCCGCCATATTAAGGTTCCTAACATTCTCCCTACTTGCATTTGCTGAAGAATAGTGAATTAAAAAACCCCCGAAGGGCTTCCCTGGTGGCGCAGTGGTTGAGAATCCACCTGCTGATGCAGGGGACGGGGGTTCATGCCCCGGTCTGGGAAGATCCCACATGCCGCGGAGCGGCTGGGCCCGTGAGCCATGGCCGCTGAGCCTGCACGTCTGGAGCCTGTGCTCCGCAGTGGGAGAGGCCACAACAGAGAGAGGCCCGCGTACTGCAAAAACAAACAAACAAAGAAAAACCCGAAGATGGCAGCTAATCTACTCAATCTTGCCATTTCTTCTAGTTAAGCAGTCTTACCTTTGTTCTCTCACAGATCTTGACGGTGATGAGGGTTCCCAAGCCTTCAGACGATAATGTTGCTGTTTTAACAAAGAAGAATATAAAAAAAAATTACGAGGAGGTAGACATTATGCAGAAAAATCGTGAGTCTCGATTTCCCTTTTATGCTAGAAAAGGGGAAAGTTCAAAAACAGGCACATATACAAGTAAATGTATTTTCCGAAGTTTGGGGGGAGGATATTTGTAATTTATTTTGGTTTATCCCCCTTTACACTTTATATTATTATAATGTATCTTCCCACTTTCTTGGTTTGTTTGCTGTTTTTTCTTTGTGAACCACTCGTATTTTTCAATGATACGGTTATGATAATAATAGTATCATACTATTTTAGAATAGTAAATTCTAAGACTGTATTAAACGATTAACATATATTCTTTGAATCTTACTATAATGCTAAAGATAGACCAAATTATTATTAATGTCATTTAAATGTTGGGTAAATTAAAGCTTAGGGACAAACACTAATCTCCAAAGTGGGTTGTTTTTTTTTTTTATTGTGTTAAAAAACACATAACATAGATCTAACCTCTTAACAAATGTGCAAGTGTGCAGTTCGATTTGGTTAACTATAAGCAGTGTTCTAAAGCTGATCTCTGGAACTTTTTCTTCTCCCCATTACTGAAACTTAATACCCGTTGATCAGCAGCTCCCCATTTCCCCTCCCCCAGTCACTGGCAACCACCCTTCTACTTTCTGTTTTAATTCTTCCTAACTCGTTTTCCTTCATTTGTAGTCTGCTTTCAAAATCTATCTTAAGGTTCTTGGACCCTAAAAACCATCCTAAAGAATTTTGAATACTGTCTTATCATTTAATTGTAAACCATTCTCTGCACGAATCATATTACTGTAATCATCAGTTTTTAAAAAGTGGAATAGTTCAAGCATTCAGAAAATATGACAGACACCTATATATCCATCACCTGTAGCTTTATCAAATCTTAATGTTTCCTCATCTTTGGCTCAGATTTTTTTTTTCTTCTTTGAACAAAATTAAAGATCCTAGATACGGCTCTCTTTGCTAGTCTAATTCTCCTTCCTTCTCTAGAAGTCGAATACTGTTCTGAATTCAGTGTTTCTGAGTAATATGTGTTTCAGAGTTCAACCAGCTTTATGGCTTTAGGTCCTGTGTTTAGAAGGGTCCTGTGCTTGGTTTGATGCTCTTATTTTTGAACAAGGCAAGTCACCCCTGTTTTGTAGGTTTTAAAGTTTCTTTTGATGGGATGCAACGCACTGACACTGATAGATGAAAGGCAGAACTCTTTCTTAGAGCTGCAAGTGGGAGGAGAATGCCACTCAGGGCTACACAAAGGGTTGCCCCCATAGGGTAACAGCAAACTGCAGCTGTTAAATGTAACAGCTTATATAAGGCAGGCTGGCGATGGGGTGAACTCGGTTTCCTGGGGACCCTGTGGATTGGCTAATTTGAGTAATTTCGCAGGCTACAGGGAGAAGTGGCTCTCCTCAGTGGTCTGGTACTTGGCTGTCGAGTGCCGGGTCCCTGATAAGGGAGGTGGTTGGGTGTGTGTACAGAGGCCCCGGAGAGTGAGAGTCTGACAATGGAAATGGTTGGAGTCGGGGTATAGCAAACTGCTGCTGAAGGGAAATTGAGGTTTTCCGCCAGGATTTCAAAACTAGGTCAAGACAGCCCTTGTGAAATATTATATTACAGCCCAGCATTGTCATTTTGCACTAAACCCTGCCAGTTCTGTAGCCAGTCCTGATTTTAACTATATATTTATCCATAAACATTATATAGTACTGTTTTGCGTGCATGTAGATTTTCATGAAGAGTTAGGTTGTTTCAATGTTGTTTTGCTTCAATTTGTTTCAATTTTTTTTCAAAATAAATTATGCTGCAGTAAAATTCTCGAAGACAACTTCTTGGATGTATGTGCTTCTTTAGGGAATGTAACTGTGAAGGCAGTTGCTTGGCACAGAGTATGTACCTATTTGATATTTATATCTGATGTTCCCATAATCCTCACACTTCTTTAAATCTTAGTTTTGCAGTTAAATTAGTTTCATGTACACTGTAAGTCACTTTGCTGCAGTTTACCCAGTCATCTCTCAGTTGGCTAGAATTTGTTGTCTAGATGTTTCCTCAAGAAGGGCTCGTGAGAAAGACATTCCCTGAGTTACGTGTGCAGCACTGTTTTTCAGTAGCCTTTATGCAGAAAGACAGCTTGGCTGGCTATGAAATCCTTTGCTCACACTTTTCTCCTTGAGGGTCTTCTAGAAATTGCTCTGCTGTCTTTGGCTTTGAATGATGTGGAAAAATCTGATCTGAGCCTAGTTCTTTCCCTTTTAAGTGTCTTGGTCAATTTGCCTGACAAATGAAATGATTTCTTTTAATCTTTAAATTCCAGTGATTTTTCTAGGACTTGTCTTAATCCTGACTGTTCTAGGTAAGTTTTCTCAGGCACATGGTATGCCATTTCAACATGTAAATTCAACTCTTTTTTTCCTGAAATTTTCTTGACATAATTTCAAAAGTTTGTTCTGATTTACTGTTCTTTTAGGACAAAAATTGTAGTCATCCCTCAGTATCCACTGGGGGATTGGTTCCAGATTTCCCACAGATACCAAAATCCACAGATGCTCGTCTGTTATCTAAAATCGTGTAGTATTTGCATATAACCTACACATCCTCCCGTATACTTGAAATCACCTTCCGATTACTTATAATACCTAATACAATGTAAATGCTATGTAGATAGTTGCCAGGGTGTGGCAAACTCAAGTTTTGCTTTTTGAAACTTTCTCGATATTTTTTTCACTAATATTTTCAACCCACAGTTGGTTGAATCCGTGGATATAGTATCCAAGGATATGGAAGGCTGATTGTATATTATGGTGGAAACATTCGCCTGTTTTTTTTATTCCTCTCCCAATTTCTCCTTCTTCCTTTTAAGCTCTTATCTGTCTTATTTCAATTGCTTTTCTAATATCTATAATTGATATTAATTACTGATTTCTCCCCACAATATTTATTCTCTCTTGCTTTCATTTTAATTTAGTTCTCACTTATATAATACCCTTTTTCTTTTAACTTTTTCCTTGAGCTCTCACAACATTTAGTTCATTTCATTCCTTTTTCTCACCACTTCTTGCTTTCTCACAATCTGCATTTCTGCTTTATGGGCTTACTTTTTAGAGATAAATAACTTCAAAATATTTGTGGTAAAATGCTTGGTCACTATTTTCCTCTATTCTGTGGCAACCTTTCCCTGGTGGATGTTTTTGTCTGGTAAGTTTTGCTACTCTTTCCCATCATTTTTCTTGTAGTATTATTGCATTGAGGCTGTACCAGTTTTTTACTACTTTTTTGAGAAAGATTGAGTTGCACTTTCCTGGCCTAGCTATTTATAGGCATCCCCTTTCCAGAGACCATTTTTCCTGGTGTTTTTTTTTTTTTTTAATTAATTTATATTTTGGCTGCTTTGGGTCTTCGTTGCTGCACGTGGGCTTTCTCTAGTTGCGGAGAGTGGGGGCTACACTTCTTTGCTGTGCGCAGGCTTCTCATTGCAGTGGCCTCTCGTGGAGCACAGGCTCTAGGTGCTCGGGCTTCAGTAGATGTGGCACGTGGGCTCAGTAGTTGTGGCTCGCGGGCTCTAGAGAGCAGGTTCAGTAGCTGTGGCACACAGGCTGAGTTGCTCCGTGGCATGTGGGATCTTCCCGGACCAGGGATCGAACCTGTGTCCCCTGCTTTGGCAGGCAGATTCTTAACCATTGCACCAGCAGGGAAGCCCTCCTGGAGTGTTTTGAGATATTTTGGCTTCTATTTCACTACTCTTTTTGAGTCTTCTTTGTATTTATCTGCCTTCTCCATCTCCTACCTGTCTTCCCTACATCCTTGGCAATTCAGAATATACAGGTTTCACTTCGGGGTAAAACCCCTCCTTCAGGAAGAATGTGTGTGTGTGTGATTTTCTGAGATCTCCTGCCATGAAGCTGACTCTATTTACTGCTCCTATTCATGGCAATTGCTATACTTCTTGACACACCTCTAGGATTTTTTTTTTAAACATTTTTTTGCCTACATTGTTTCCAGTCACTATTTCAAAGAGAATAGAAAGATACATTAGTATTTCCTTTATAATAGATTATCAGTGTTTCTTTTTAAATTTAATTTTATTGTTTTTAAATTAATTTTTTATTTTATTAATTTTTCATTGGAAGTTTCTTTCAACTTCCAACCTGTTATTATTAGTAAAATGTGCATTTTGAGTATTGTCAATTTTGGCAAAACTTTTATTAAGTTTCTTTCAAATATGAGAGATAAGATGTGGGAGAGATTTCCAGGACTGGCTTGTGGCTCCTTATATTTCAATACTTGCATTTCCTTCGTAACCGTCATCTACCTGGTGCTGGGCACTGTACGAAGCATTGACATCGTGATGCAACTTTTGGTCCTGCAACTTTATGTCATGATGCTAAGTGAGTTAGCACAGTGGGCATTAGAATTCCCTGAAGCCATTCTTCCACTGGCAGATTAACTTTACTACCTCAGAATTGACTGTGAATAACACAAATAGATTCCACTAAATCCAAACCAAATATATTCCCAACTCAACTCTTCCTTGGCTGGCAGGGTTGCCTGAGGTAACTCCCACACCACCAAGGGAAATACCATGAAGGGAAGTCAAAGTGGAAATATATAGTTAGCGATCTTACTTTTGTAAGTTTTCCAAAGGTACGTCTATCTGATCACACTGTGAGGGCTTTGAAGGTGAAGCACTGAAGTTCTCTGTTTGCCCTTGGGGATGAGGGAAGGGAGGGTGTTTTTTTTCTGGTGTGGTTGCTAACACCAGGAGAAAATTTTGAGGCATGAGCTGATGGGTCCTCCTGGGACAGTGTCAGAGGGGGAGTGATAAAGCTTTTAGGCACATGAGTAATTCCCAGCCCTAGTTTTTTGTTTGTTTGTTTTAATTTAAGTATAGTTGATTTACAGTGTTGTGCTAGTTTCTGGGGTACAGCAAAGGGATTCAGGTGTATATGTATATATATATATTCTTTTCCAGATTCTTTTCCATTATAGGTTATTATAAAGTATTGAATATAGTTCCCTACTTATATAGTAGGTCCTTATTGTTTATATATTTTTTATATAGAAGTGTGTATATGTTAATCCCATAGTCCTAGTTTTTCCCTCCTCTCACCCTTTCCCCTTTGGTAACCATAAGTTTGTTTTCTATGTCTGTGAGTCTGTTTCTGTTTTGTAAATAAGTTTCATTTGTATCTTTTTTTTTTTAGATTCCACATATAAGCAATATCATATAATATTTGTCTTTCTCCATCTGGCTTATTTCACTTAGTATGATAATCTCTAGGTCCATTCATGTTGCTGCAAATGGCATTATTTAAGTCTTTTTTATGGCTGAGTAGTATTCCATTGTGTGTGTGTGTGTGTGTGTGTGTGTGTGTGTGTGTATATATGTATACACACACACAAACACACACACACACACCACATCTTCTATATCTATTCATCTGGATATTTAGGTTGCTTCCATGTCTTGGCTATTGTAAATAGTGCTGCTATGAATATAGGGGTGCATGTATTCTTTCAAATATAATTCCTTTTAAAATGTAATAAAGTGATATGAAATATTAGGACAGGTTTCTTTCCTTCCCAATACCTATATATCATCTGATGAAAAACATATAAGCTATCTTATTATTACAAGGACACTTGACTTACATACACTAATTTGGGGAGGTGATAAGCAGCATTGTGGAATGTCAGTGCCCTTGGACAGAGCTAATACCATCCAGGATAGAACTAAACTTGTATCAAAGAAACGTCCAGCATGTATTTTTATAGTAATATGATTTGATTTAAGAATATTCACATCATTGGCACATACTTTCCAGGTAATACCAAGAAACAACTATTATTTTTATTGAAGTATAGTTGATTTACAATGTTGTGTTAGTTTCTGGTGTACAGCAAAGTGATTTGGTTTTATTTATATATATATACACACACACACACACACACACACACATTTATATTCTTTTTCTGATTCTTTTCCATTATGGTTTATTACAGGATATTGAATATAGTTCCCTGTGCTATACAGTTGGTCCTTGTTGATTATTTATTTTGTATGTAGTAGTGTGTATCTGTTAATCCCAAACTCCTGATTTATCCTTCCCCCTTTTTCCCCTTTGGTAACCATAAGTTTGTTTTCTGTGTCTGTGAGTCTGTTTCTGTTTAGGAAACAACTATTTTTAAATTCCCACAGGCATTGAATATTTTGACACAATTTTTTTAACAAAGCCCAAAGTAGTGGCATAAAAAGGTATCAAATATATCTTGGCCTTCAAGGTCAATCATCAAGGGTTTATTTGATTACTGCAAGTCCAGCGTTGGGTTAGGGGACATGAGAAGAGAGATGTACCTCTGCTCTGAAGGAGTTTCTGGTCCAGTCTAGTGTTTCTTAAGCAGAGTTACTACCCATTGGGGGTTGTGAAATTAATTTGGTAGGTCACCACCAGAATGAAAATAACAGAATAGAGAATATCAGAGTGCGTTTTTGGTAATAACAACCAATATCATTTTATATTACTTGTGATTATGAAATACTTTGCTCGCTGAGTTTGCTGTCAAAAACATTGGAAAAACATTGACTTCTAGGTGGAAAAAATATTACAAGTGTACCAGGAACAGTTAGCCTCTCAGAATCATGTCTTAGTTTCCTAGGGCTACTGTAACAAAGTACCACAAACTGAGTGGCTTAAACAACAGACATTTATTGTCTCACAGTTCTGGAGGGCAGAAGTCCACGATCAAGGTATTGGCGAGGTTGATTCCTTCTGAGGGCCATGAGGGAGAATCTGCTCTATGCCTCCCGCCTAGCTTCTGGGCCTTTGGTGGCAGTCTGTGGTGTTGCTTGGCTTGTAGATACATCACCTTAATCGCTGCTTTCATTTCACATGACATCCTCCCTGTGTACATGTTTAGTTCTGTGTCCAAGTTTTCTCTTTTTATGTCATGACTTTTTGTAAGTGATGTTTGGTTAGGGCCAACCCTAATGATCTCATTTTAACGTGAGTACCTCTGAAAAGACCCTATCTCCAAATAAGGTCACGTTCTGAGGTATTTAGGGTTAGGGCTTCAATGTCTCTTTTTTGGGGAACGCAATTCAACCCACAATAATGAAAATGGCCACCATTTAAAATACGTACGTGCTAGTCCTGGTACCAAGGTCTTATTAGTCTTTACAACCACCGTTATCTTTACAACCACCATGAGAAATAAATTTATTATGTCAGTTTTACAGAGTAATTGAGGATCAGAGAGATTCACTGTTACAATTTAGGTCTGTTTTACTTCAAAGCTGGTGTTCTTTCCATTCTGCTTGTTGATTCCTGGGAGACTAGAGCTGGCAGGGGTCTTGGAGGCCATCTGGTACAATCCCCTCTTTTAATGTGTAGCAGGCCAAAAGATAAGAATGTTTCTATTTGTAAAAATCTGGTATGTTTTCTACATTCCAGAGAAGAAATGAAATTCATCTATGGAGAATGACCACCTTTTTACTTTGGGAAACTCTGGAAAGATCCACAAATATTTTTTCTTCCCCACCATCCCCCCAAAGTGGGAAAAGTTAGGAGCCCTTGGGGTGTATGTAGAGGGATAAAATAAAGCACAGAGCTGCCAAGTCTCTTGTCCATGTTTCCCCAGCTTATGTTCCCCAGATGACATTTATGATGTAAACTCCCAGAGCAATATTCATGAGAAAGAAGGATGGGGGAGGGGGAGGGGAGGAGGGGGAGAGGGGAGGGGAGGAGGGGGAGAGGGGAGGGGAGGAGGGGGAGAGGAGAGGGGAGAAGAGATGGAGAAAGGGGATGAATCCAGGCTGCCTATTTGCAAGCTTCAGCCAAAGGACAATTTAGCCCAAAGAGCTAAGTATATATTTTGTCTTTTCAAAAGACAAATATGAAATACATTTTTATTATTAAACTTTATTACTATGCAAATCTCTTTTCTCCTTGAATAGTATAAAGAGCAGAGAATTGGTGTTCTTTGCATAAAATATAAGTGGAATCTGAGAAATTTTGCTAGTGTAGGATAAGGAAAAGTTATTTTGGTCATGAACGCCTATTTCCCGTTGCCAATAAAAAAGAGCAATGAATGAAGGACTGTAACCTGATAGCAAACCAGTGTGATTGTAGGAAGGGGCTGGTTTCTATAGCTAGACCTATCTTTGCATTTATTAGCAGTTTGAATTTGGGAAAATTACTTCTTTGAATTTTTGTTTCATTGACTTAGACATTTGAGATTATCATAATACAGTCTACTGCAGAGAGATACGGATTAGATTAAATACAATAAAACACATAAAAGTAGCTACCATGGAGCCCAGAGTATGGAAGGCTTAACACATGTGTTCCTTTACCAAGCAGGTCTGGATTTAGACTTGATTGTCCAATTTTCGGTGACTACCACTCATTCAACAAATGTTTGCTGAGCTCCTATTTTTGGCAAGGCACTATTGGCATTAGGCATTCAGTGGGGACAGAGACAGGCAAGGTCTCTATTCTTTTGTAAGGTACATTCTGGGAGGAAAGACAGACAATAAGCCACTGGAAAAATAAGCAGTGGAAACCATCAAATAGTGATGAGGGATTTGCAGCAAGTTAAAATAAGGAGATATGATACAAGTTCTAGATGTCTTCATTATTTTGGATGATCAGGGAAGGCACCTTTGAGGAGGAGACACTGAAGCAAAGTTTTGAGTGGCAAGAAGGAGCTTCTGAGGTGCAGACCAGGAGTACAGGCCATCGGGGCAGAGGAAGGTGTTAACAGCAGGCATGAGAGTGGGAATGACCTGAGGTAACTAGAGTGAAGAGCAGAGAGCTGGTAGTTGAGGAACAGAAGGAAAGGCAGCAGGGCTGGAGCATCCTAGAAGAGAGTGATGTGGGAGCTGGATTCAGGAGGCAGTGATGAACATGGAAAGTAGCACAAGGATTCCAAATATGTCTGGAGACTAACTAGGTGTTGGGAAACGGAGAACCAAGGATAACTCCTTGATTTTCGGTTTGAGCAACCACAAGGAGGCTGGTGTCATTTACTGAGATGGGGAACCCCAGGGGAGGAGCAAGTTTTGGGGAAACGTCAAGCACTGTGCAATAGTTAAGATACTTACTTGCCATTCAAGGAGACTTTTATTAGGAGACCCATATTTTATGGATTCTGTTTTTTTGTTTTTTTTTTTTTTGCCTTGGATTTATATGAAACTTTCATTAAAATATTCAATAATCATTTTCTAGGTGAATGCAAGTGTAAAAAATATGTTAATTATCTTTCACAACAGAATAATAAAAAGAAAATTTATCCCTTCATCAAAAATTATGGTCAGTGCTCATTTATCAATATTGACCTCACCATAGAGCTAAATTTAATTATCTGGTCACATATTTACCTTTGATTTGCATACACCACTCTAAGCGATGCCAAGAGCCATGCTACACGTCACTTTAAGACAAATTAGAGCCATAAAATCTAACCTGCTGTTACAGATTTTGTGTTTATGATTTAGGCTCCATTTCACATGTTTTATGTCTAGTTTTATAGCAAAGTGCTCATCATCAGCACCTCTGGGCACAAGTACAAAGCACCACTTACAAAAACAACAGATTGGCAAAAATCAGGCTCCAACGCTAACCCCCATCACCCTGTTTCCGGCACAAGTGCCAGTCAAAAGATGAATTTCCTTCTGTGAGCCCTAAGGGCTTACATCCTTGGACTCTTAATGAACCAAATCAGAAGGGAAATGTTTGATTCAGGGACCTGGGAAGCCTGAACTACTTTGTGTTCAAAGTTAGGGTCCCTTGGGAACTAGTCTAATCTTTATAATCAATTTAACTTGTATAAAAAGAAAGTAAGAGTCAACTTGCTACTGTGGGGTAAATTTAAGAGTAACTAAGAGTTAAATAGTACTTACATCATACCAGATGTAACCTATTCTGTTCTAAGCACTTTATATGTATACTCATTCATTGGATTCTCATCACATTACTGTGAAGTAGGTGCTATTATTACCCTTATTTTATAGATGAGGAAACTGAGGCACAGAGAACTGAGTGACTTGCAAGATCTAACAGGAAGTGAGTTGTTGCGGGTCGGGTGCCCCAGGAAGTGGGCTCTGGCATGGAGATTTGCACGCAGGCAGTGTGTCTGGGAGTGCTCCTGGGATCAACACCCAGGGGCAGAGAAGGAAGCAGGGTTGGACAGAAGGAGAAGTTGGGGTGCAATGCAGTCCCAACCAAGGCTTCATTCAACCCCATGGGGAGCTCTGGGGCAAGGATGGCCCTACACAGTTTTCCAGAATTGGGATGAGGGGCATGGGCCTTTATATTATGCAAATTGTCCCTGGAAAAGGGCTGTGACTTTGGGTGAGGCAGCTCTCTTCCGTAGAAGACAGTTCCTAGGCAGCTGCTGTTGGCAGCACTCCCTAGAGCTGGGGGATTAAATTCTTTAGTTCTGTGGGGGGATCTGGGTGGCATGTCACAGAATCCACTAGGTGGAACTGGTATTCAAAGCTAGGATGTCTGGCCTCAGAATTCAGGTTCTTAACCACTACAGATCTTCTTTGACTTATGATGGGGTTATGATGTTCCAATAAACTCATCGTATGCATTTAATACCCTAATCTGTATCACAGCTCAGCCTAGCCCACCTGAAACATGCTCAGAGCACTTAGGTTAGCCTACCGTCAGACAAAATCAGCTAACACAAAGCCTATTTTGTAACAAAGTGTTGAGTGTCTCCTGCAATTTATTGAATACTGTACTGAAAGTGAAAATCAGGAAGGTTGTAAGTTGTTCACCCTCATGATCACGTGGCTGACTGGGAGCTGTGCCTGCAGTCACTGCCCAGCATCATGAGAGAATATCGTGCTGCGTATCACTAGCCTGGGAAAAAGATCAAAATTCAAAGTATGGTTTCTACTGAATGCATATTGATAATCTTAAGTTGAACCATTGTAAGTCGGGGACTGTCTGTCTTGTCTGTCTACTGAATTGTATACAGTATACATACTGCATTCACAGTTTGTAAATAAGAACAGGTAGTACTAATATGCCTGGTCAGATGGTTAGAAATACTTCTAGAAAGAGATTAAAAATAAGATCAGACCAAATGATTTTTATATAGTGTATTTTTCATTTATATAACTAAGCAAACTCAATTATTAAGTATTAGTTTAGGTGCTTTAGGATGTATGCAACAGAAGTTGACTCAGGTTGGCTTAAACAGTAACAACAGCTACAGCAACAACAAAGGAAAGAGAAAGGGGGTTCTCCTGGGGTGAAAGAAGACCTGAACACAAAACCCTGGGAAGAGCAGGGATGCAGCCAGACTCAGGCAGCTGGAACCAGGGACTGGAGTGCGGTTGTATCCCTGTCTCTGCTCTTACTCCACACAGGTTCATCTCTCATAATGCGAAGCATGAAATATCAGAACAACTAGAGAGGCTATTCTCAAGTTCTTTATTGTCCCAAGTTCTGGAGGAGACCTATTGGCTTAGCTTGCCTTGGCAACTTCTTCTGGAGCCAATTGTTGCAGTGAACTTCTAGTAAGGTGGTGGCTCTGGATTTTACTATGCTGATGGGGGAGAGAGACAGTTCTTAGGAGAGGGGTGTTGAGTAGATAACTTCAGTGTCATAGGGATGTCCAGCATAGTGTGTATGAAACTCTACTTTTACCTTTTAAAGTTTATTTTATTGAAGTATAGTTGATTTACAATGTTGTGTTTAATTTCTGCTGTACAGCAAAGTGACTCAGTTATACATATATATATATTCTTTTTTATAGTCTGTTCCATTATGGTTCACCACAGGATATTGAATATAGTTCCCTGTGCTATACAGTAGGACCTTGGTGTTTATTGATTCTCTATATAAAAGCTTACATCTGCTAACCCCAACCTTCCACTCCATCCCTTCCCAAACCCCCTCCCCCTTGGCAGCCACCAGTCTGTTCTCTATGTCTGTGAGTCTGTTTCTGTTTTGTTAGACTTGTTCATTTGTGTCATATTTTAGATTCCACATATAAGTGATATCGTATGGTATTTGTCTTTGTCTTTCTCACTTCACATAGTATTATCAGCTCTAGGTCCATCCATGTTGCTGCAAATGGCATTATTTCATTCTTTTTATGGCTGAGTAATATTCCACTTTATATATGTACCACATCTTCTTTATGCATTCCTCTTTCGATGGACATTTAGGTTGAAACACTAGTTTTAAATAACCCCAAGGAAGCAGAGTGACCTATACTGTTCCAACTCCCCAGGAGAGCTGGGGAATAAGGCAAAGATCAAGCCTTGCTCTCTATGTGCTCTGCACTGGTCTATGATTTACTGGATGGCTCCCCAACGCCTGGCTGTCTCTACATATTAGAGGACATTATACAGAAGGGTGTTTGCCTCATTCTCTTTCTTCTGTGACAGAAAAGAAGAAATAAATGTGTACTGCAGCCTTTGGGGTTTAATGCAGTCAGAAGCTGGCACTACAGATAAAAGTTGTTTAAAGTTGGCACTACAGATAAAAGTTGTTTAAAGTTTCAGGAGGAGTGATGAAGAGTCTTTGGCATCTCCATACCATGGACTGATGTTCTTATTTATTTGTAGGGTGGAAGGGTAACAGCTTCTTCTCCAGGGCAATTGGCCACTTAACTGATAAATGGCGTGTTAAGGAAAATAGAACATCTTTTGAGTTCTTAGTATGTGCTAGAAGTTTTACATACATATGAAATAATCTCTGCATCTGACCAGTTTGATACAACTCAGGATGAAACTCATGAAGCGTCGCCCCAGGACTCAGCACCAGCTGCTGATCTGCAGTCATCTTTCCCAGCCTCTGCATCCCTTGACGGTCTTTGGCCCAAAGTTCATGGTTACGTGTGTGTTTAGGAGCTATCCTGATGTGTTCACACTGAAGTTCTCTCAATCTGGTTTAGTGTTTTGGTTTTCCTGGCTGCTGAAGTAACTCCTCCAGGTGAAATATAAGCGTTCATATGACTGATGTGTTTAAGTGCTTTAAAACATTTTCCATTTTCCACCCTCTGTTGCGTCTTGTTCCATAAACTCCGTGCCAGGGGCTGAGGCACGGCTGGTGGAATGGCCCAGCCTTAAGCATAAACCAGAGTTAATGTCTTGAGCTGTGAGTGGTTTTTTGGTTTATTTATGTATTTCGTCTCTCTCCTTGCAGCCCCTCCCAACACAGAGTGCCCTTCAGCCTTCCCTGAAAATCACGCCCCGCAGGCACACTTCTGATTTGCCCACCACGCCGCTCCCTCCCAGTAAGTCACCCCTCTTCTGCGGGCATGTGTGGGCAAATATGATTCACTGGAGAACTTTCCCTTTTCCTTCTTAGCATTATCCCAGTGTTTACAGCAGAGGAAACTGAGGTTTGAAAGAAGTCAGCAAATTGCCCACTATTACACAGCTCATAAGTGACAGAGCAAAGATTTGATCACACATATGTGAATCCAAAGACTTATTTTTCACTATGAAAGTAATATATTATCAAAGTTTGGGAAATACCTACAATGTTCCTTAAAACCTACATTCCTTTTCAAAAATTTATTTTATTGAAGTATAGTTGATTTACAATGTGTTCATTTCTACTATACAGCAAAGTGATTCAGATATATATATACATATATTCTTTTTCATATTCTTTTCCATTAGGGTTTATCACAGGATATTGAATAGAGTTCCCTGTGCTGTACAGTAGGACCTTGTTGTTTATCCATCCTGTATATACTAGTTTGCATCTGCTAATCCCCAGTCCATCCCTCTTCCATCTCCCTCCCCCTTGGCAACCACAAGTCTGTTCTGTATGTCTGTGAGTCTGTTTCTATTTCATAGATAAATTCATTTGTGTCATATTTTAGTTTTCACATGTAAGTGATATCATATGGTATTTGTCTTTCTCTGTCTGACTTAACTTAGTATGATGATCTCTGGGTCCATCCACATAGCTGCAAATAGCATTATTTCATTCTATTTTTGGTTGAGTAGTATCCCATTGTATATATGTACCACAATCTCTTCATCCATTTATCTGTTGATGGACATTTAGGTTGCTTCCATGTCTCGGCTATTGTAAATAGTGCTGCTATGAACACTGGCGTGCATGTATCTTTTTGAATTATAGTTTTGTCTGGATATATGCCCAGGAGTAGAATTGCTGGGTCATATGGTAGCTCTAGTTTTAGTGTTCTGAGGAACGTCCATAGTGTTCTTTATAGTGGCCGCACCAATTTACATTCCCACCGACAGTGTAGGAGAAACCTACATTCTTGAAATATCTGCATACTCTAAAAAATGAAAAAAATCACTTATTCTGTCATCAGCAAGGAGGATAATAACCATCTTGATTTATTTTCTTTTTATAGATTTTTGTTTGTTTGTTTCACAGAGTTGCATCCTGGGATTTCCTGTTTTTCTGGATGAGGGAGAGATTAGCTGTGGATTGCTACAGCTTTGTCTGGTTAGACTGGCATGTTGATGCTTTCTGAAGTTCCTTAAAATCTTCCTCATCTCCAGAGTTTGAATTCTGGAATTCTTGTGGAAGGATTCATAAGGCAATTGCAGAGAACAGACACCCTAGAAGACACTTTGATCACATTTCCTAGGCATTTATTGCAAATGTGTATCTCAGTGGTTCTTAAAGTTTTGTGTGTTGTAATTGCCTGGGAGGCTTTAAAAACATGTATGCTCCAGTATTATCTAGAACCTACTGAACCAAAGGCCCCAGAGATCATACTAGGCCATCTGTATTTTACAAAAGCTTTCTCAGTGATTCTGAAAGTTTATGTTATTCTTTAGCACCCTTGGTGTATTTTTGTGAACAACTGTTTTTTCCCAAGAGGTTACTTGGTAAGCCACTGGCAATTTAAGTTTGTTAATTGTGATTTTTGGACTGCTGTTGGCAGGGTCTGGATGGGAAGTTATCAGAAGTACAGATACTGCTTCTCTCATCTCCCCTCTGTCCCCTGTTCTCTGTGGCACTTTCACATTGTAAAAAGATGTCAGATGTTTGCTTTGGCAAAAGTCCCCTTCTGTGGAAGGGTCTGTTTTGTAGAACTTGGGCATTGAGAGAAGTGTCAAAAGAGAAAACAGAAATAGCTGCTGCATTTCTAGAAACCATTAATTATTTCTCTGGTCCTCCAGCGTGTGTGCAGAAATGAGCAGCTCCATCCTGGTGATGTGGCAGAATCAGAGCAGCAAAAGAAAATGAGCTGGATTACAGCACATCGCTGAACTTTAGGCTATGTGTGCGTGCGTGCATTTACATGTTTTTAAAGCTTCCCAAGGGGGAAGGGAGGCGTAAAAAAGCCGCGCTGAGAACCACAGAGGCAGACATTTGTGCCTCTGCTGGAGATTAAGAGGAATCAAGACAACACAGAGCCTCAACACTTGTGTTAGAATTTGGGCCTATTTTTAAGAGCACTGGGGAGACAAAATGAAAAGAAAGATCATTTTGTCTTCTCCATAGAACATATGCTGGAGAATGATCTGAATTGAAAGAGGAGGACGGATAGGGGGCTCATGCAGTGGCTCGGGCTAGGTCAGAGGCAGTTGAGACGGAGATTAATAGGACAGGGCAGAGAAACGTTTGATACATAAAATCTATAAGACATTGATTTCATTGAATGTTGGTGTTGAAGAAGGGAAGAGAGAGGGTTTGATTTGGACGACTAGAATGTCATTGTCTAATTTAGGGAACCGGGGAGGGAGAGTGGGTTTGAGGTGGGGGAAAAAGGCCATCACTTTGG
Organism: Physeter macrocephalus; assembly: GCF_002837175.3. Lineage (NCBI taxonomy): Eukaryota > Metazoa > Chordata > Mammalia > Artiodactyla > Physeteridae > Physeter > Physeter macrocephalus. The sequence continues at coordinate 45,569,516 of NC_041214.2, read as the reverse complement.
GACGCGCTAAGTTCGCGAAATCTGTGGGATGGATAGCCAGAGGTTCAAGTAGGCTCTTGAAGACAGGGGCCTGATGCTCTGGAGAAAGGTCTAGGGTAAAGATAGAGATTTGGGAATTCTCAGTCCTGGGAACAGTTGGATCTGCCTGGTGGAGAATGGGTGGATGGAGAAGAAAGAGGATCTGTGATGGAGCCCTGGCCATCAACCTTGAAGGTGAAGGTCAAAGAGGAGAGCATCCTAAGGCAAAGTTATCAGAGATAGTAAGAAAATCAGGGGACTGCTGTGTGGAGTGAAGGGAAGGGAACCTCCAAGGTGGAAAAGGGCAGTGGTGTCACTGGGATAAGAGTTCCTGTGATGGGAGGGAGATCAGCTCGGTGCTTTGTGACCACCTTGAGGGGTGGGATAGGGAGGGTGGGAGGGAGACGCAAGAGGGAGGGGATATGGGGATATATGTATACGTATAGCTGATTCACTTTGTTATACAGCGGAAACTAACACACCACTGTAAAGCAATTATACTCCAATAAAGATGTAAAAAAAAAAATCGTTAGGTATGAACTGAAAAAAAAAAAGGAAAAGAGCAAACATTTCTAAAAACAGATACCTTTGGGAAACCACCCGTGTTGCAATTTCTACTACAAATTTTCACAACTTTGCTGTAAAATACAATAACTTCTGTATTATCAAATATATTCAAATATTTCAAAGTTTTTTTTTTTTTTTTTAAAAGAAGAGTTCTTGTGATGGGAGGGAGTCAGGGAGATAGAACTCAGGTTGGGTTGTGAGGTGACGAGTGATGGGGAAGAGGAGGAGGAGGACCGGGAGGCGGAGGGGAGAAAACTGATGAAGGAGACTTGGATGGGCCTTTCTGGATCTCAGTTTCTTCCTCTCACTGAAGGATGAAAGAAATGAATGTCTAAGATTTCTAGTAACTCCCACACTCTTTGATCAGATGTTTTTAAGCCACGCTTAAGCAGGGTATGAAATTACAGGGCAGCATGCGTAGTTGATAGAAGAAAAAAATGTCTCATCCCCAACCCAAGATTCATAATCTTTTGGAAACTTGCTACTGAAAATTTTGTGGTAAAGCAGAAGGTCTTGCGATTTTACATGCTGAATTTTCTATGTTGTTTCCCCGTGTGCATCATATCAAGCTTCAGCATAATTCTCTTATATTTCTTTCATGAAATCAGAAAAATTTCGTTAGTGGAAAAATCGAATCAGGTATGCCTTGAGTCTTCTTTGACTTTGGTGGAAGTGAATCCAGACTGGATCTATGAAATCACTTTTGAATATAGTTCTGGTAGAAAACTTGTGGTTTATAGCATTAAACCGCTTGAGTTAACTTCTTAGAGGTAATTTTATCCAGGTTTCAGTCTGGAGTTGCTTAACTAGGGAACCAGTGATTTCCAAAATGACATTTTCCCTTCTAACCTCAAATGATAAACTACTTTTTCTTCCTTTGGAGAGTCAGAAGTCATCACATTTAACAATTGTTTTGGTGATAACCCTATTCTAACATCACTTTTTTGTTTGCTTTGGTATGTATGATATTGGGACAGACTTCTCCAGGCCTTTCTGTGTGGTCTCTGTCTTCTAGTTTCCTAGTTAATCTGAGAACTGACTGGCATAAAACTGGGATGAATATGAAGTGTTTGGGGTGAGCAATGAAATGTTAAAGTATCATTTTCTTTTGTTACTGGCCTTGTCCGATGAGAGTGGAGTGAGCCACTATATACATATCAGCCATTCCCTGGTGGTTAAATAAACCTTTATTACACAGTTAGTAAAATGTTACCATGCAAACTATTGGGTTAGAAGATTCAGACATGACATCTAGCAGTTATTTTAATTAATGGCATTTCCAAAACTTATTCACATTAAAATCTGATATGCCTGCTTTCAGAAAACCCCAAACTCCAACATTTTTTTCACTGAAAAGGTATAAGAACAGAGTAATAAAAGATGAATTGTGTGATCGCCATTTATAACAGAGGATCCCTTGGGTCCTTTCTTGAACTTGAAAGGAAGGAGCAGGGTTATAGGAAGAGTCACTTGGCAGGTGAACACATGGAGTATTTAACCCGGCTCTCGGGACACGGGGCTGACAGCTTCAGCGGTAGGCATTCCTCTGCGTCTCCATTCATTAGCAGCCTCCACGATGCTTTAATAAACCTGACCATTTGATTCACCCAGATAGAACTATTTTCTGGTTTATCGTTTGCAAAAGCAGGGCCACACCAAACTGGGAAGATTTCAAACTCACCAAATCTCCCAGGGAAGACAACTTTCCGGTTTGGGAGAAGACTTTCAACTTGGACCCATTGTATTTGGGGTTTGGATACATAGACCAAACTGAAATAGGAACTGAAATTTGGTGACGTCTGGAAGCAGGCTCTGAATTATGATTTTCTTGGAAAAACAAAATAAAACAAAACAAAGGTGATATTGATTTGTACCCCCAAAAGACACGTGGTCAGAATTTGCCTGGAGTTTTGTATTTTGTAACAGAATACACTGTCCCTCTGCAGGTAACTTCTGTGAGAAAAAAATTCCCGGGGACACCCTAGTCCCTACCTTGGAATCCTCTGGGTCTGAGTGAGAGTCAGCCAGGTTGACCGGTCAGGTTGGGGAGGGGGTCACGGCATGACTCACAGACATAGGAGGTTGGGGAAGGGTTGTACTGGGAGGATGGGCATGTGTTACCTTGGGTTCTACTACAAGGGCTGTGGTCATGGTTAACAGGAGCTGAGGCTCTGGAGTAAATCGAGAGTGATCCCACATGAGCTTTGCCTCCTCTCATGCTTCCAGAGTTCCTTGGAATGGAGGGATAGAGACAAAATCCTTTGAGTTGAAGACCTGCCTTCCCACCGTCCATCTTCCCATCTTCCTGCCCTGTCCCCTACCTCTCAGCCACTCTTTGGCAGACATTAAGCTCAGATGTCTTTTCCTTTGTAAAGCTTTCCCCGAAGGCTCCTACCCTTATTTCCTTCCCCTCCTCAGTCTGGTCCCATCACCTGTGTTAGGTAACTTTAATTTTCAAATGCTTGTCGCACTGTATGGTAACTGTTGGTGTAGGTGGCTGTCCCCACTACAGTTTGGCCTCTGGGGAAAAGTGTAATGGGGTCCATGTAGCCCCAGCACCCACCACAGTGCCTGGGCATCCAGTGGAGGGTCATTCTTGGGAGGAACTGAATGAATGAAGGGGGATTTGGGCAAGCTGCATTTTATCCACAGTCAATATTAGTGTGGCTTATCCCTTTTCTACTTCAAAAGAGGCAATGGAACTATGGAGATCAGTATGGAGGTTCCTTAAAATACTAAAAATAGAACTACCATATGACCCAGCAATCCCACTACTGGGCATGTACCCTGAGAAAACCATAATTCAAAAAGAGTCAGGTACCAAAATGTTCATTGCAGCTCTATTTACGATAGCCAGGACATGGAAGCAACCTAAGTGTCCATCAACAGATGAATGGATAAAGAAGATATGGCACATATATACAATGAATATTACTCAGTCATAAAAAGGAACGAAACTGAGTTATTTGTAGTGAGGTGGATGGACCTAGAGTCTGTCATACAGAGTGAAGTGAGTCAGAAAGAGAAAAACAAATACCGTATGCTAACACATATATATGGAATCTAAAAAAAAAAATGGTCATGAAGAACCTAGGGGCAAGGTGGGAATAAAGATGCAGACCTACTAGAGAATAGACTTGAGGGGGAAAGGGTAAGCTGGGACAAAGTGAGAGGGTGGCGTGGACATATATACACTACCAAATGTAAAATAGATAGCTAGTAGGAAGCAGCCGCATAGCACAGAGAGATCAGCTCGGTGCTTTGTGACCACCTAGAGTGGTGGGATAGGGAGGGGCGGAGGGAGGGAGATGCAAGAGGGAAGAGATATGGGAACATATGTATATGTATAACTGATTCACTTTGTTATAAAACAGAAACTAACACACCATTGTAAAGCAATTATACTCCAATAAAGATGTTAAAAAAAAAGGCAATGGAGGTGGCCTCTGATTGTCACTCTAAAAATACAGTTTGTTGATTTATGTCAGCTCCTGTCCATCTCACTTTATGGTGGCTTCAAAAACACCATGGTCCTTGGTCAAAGCATTTTTGTGATTTCTAATAAACACCTCGGTTTTCAAATGCCTCTATAAACATCCCATTACCGCAGGGGGCATAGCTGCTTAAACTTTTACTAATGTACATTCATGACCTATGTGGATTAGGATAGAGGCAGGGGTGTAGATTAAGACTGATCAAAGAACCACAAGGTTGAGGGTGAGTTTGACCGGCATGGGGTGGCAGGGGTGGGTGGTCCTAGAGCCGGAGTGACAACACCTACAGTGAAAATGGAGGCATTGACATAGAAAGTGCAACTTTCTTCTCTTACAGCTTTCCCTGGTACTGACCCTGACAAATTCACCCAAAGGGTGAAAGGCAAAGGGTCCTAAGGGGGAGATTTAAAGGCTATGCCTGGTAGGCAGTTTGCTAAGTGGGTTTGCCAGAGTGAATGCTGCTTTCTGTTATTTGCACTGGATTGATAATCACTACATGGCTTTGTGAAGATCTCTTCAAGTGGATGCAGTGAATTTAGATGGAGGAAATGTATTTCATTTTGTCCTAGAGAGAATTTAGGTTTTTTCTGCCTGCCCATGCCATGTGCATGCCATTAGTTACTCCAGTAAATATTATATGGCTGTGGCCAAGAAGCAACACATCTTAAAAACTAGTGAATCCTTAAAAAATGTTATAGCCCATTGATAGTGTATTCAAAACTCATGTGTATCACTGCTAAAGATGAAAAATTCCTAGTTCACAAATAAGTTGCTATGTAACAATGAACTGTAAATAAATGCCAATGAGGATTCCTTTAAAAATTAACCTTTTTAAGATCGACTGTGTAAAACTGAACCTCAAGTGGAAAGTTTGCAGTGCTTGAGATCTGTGGCCACTTGGAGGAGCTGTTGATGGCTTTTTCACCTTCAATAGGCAGGTTCCTAGACATTGTACCTGGTCTAGAGAGTAACAATACAGAGTTATTTCGGTCGTGGCTAAAACTACCTGACATGGAATATACAAGCTACTGTCAGGGAGGAAGAGATATTCTTTGACCCCTCTACATTCTTCTGCAGGTCTAAGAGTTAAATTGATATGAGACAGATTAACAGGAGAAAATCACACAAACATTTAATAACATAGAAAACAGAGTAACTCGCCAGAATGGCTGAGGCCCTCAGGTTATATACCATCTTCAGCTAAAAACAAAAGAGGATGTTGGCGGTAGGGTTTTGGGACTTCAAAGGGGAGGAAGGCAATTCACATGGAGATGGAAAAGCAAAGTTTGGTAAATAAATATTTGGTAGACCAGCAGGGACAATGGGACACAGAGAGGAATTTTAACCAACAGTCTTTGCTAGGTTCCTCCCTGAACATACACCTGGTTGATACCATAGCTACCTATGGTGATGCTCCCTTCCTGGAGCAGGTCCTCTATTTACATTCTTTAGGCAGTTAGGGAGAAGATCAGAGGTTCTTCCTGAGTCTTTTGGGCCTTAATTGTTTTCAGCTTGAACTATTTCTCATGCCAAAGGGACATTTTAGGGTGGCAAATTTTGTTCCCCTAAAATAGTATAGAGGATTTTATTTACAAAAAGATATGGCAAATTTATTTGTGAAATCCTAAGATATTACTTATTATTATTATTTTTAAAGTCTGCCTATTCTAGGCAGATATTTGTAATCATTTTATTCCTAATTCTAGTCATTTACTTTTTTCTAATTTCCCTGATTCATTTCCTTCTCTCTTTCTTCTCTCATTACATGTGTATCTGAATCCTGTACTGGGAATTTAGTGTAAATAAATATTTAAGGTCAGGAACATAATCTAATAAGACAAGTTATTTTTAAAAGATCAGCATTGTAAGCAGAACAAAATTAAGTTTATGTTTAGCTGTCGGCCAAGAAATTGGAGGGTAATGGACAAGAATTTGTTTGGGTAGACAGTTTATTTTACCTGAAATAAATGGCACATTTAAAAGTACAATGCAATTTGTTCTTATAAATTCTTTGTACACATTTGTTTTCAGGTATGCTGTAGTGGGAGAAAATAACGTCTTTGGCATCAGCCAGGTCTAGTTCCTGGCTCTGCTACTTACTGGCTCTGTGGCCTTGGTTATATTAATTAACCTGTCTGAGCATCCAATTCCCATCTCCAGCCTGTTTACATTGCGGGTGTTTGTGGGGATTCACTGAGCTAACATATACAAGGAACTTTGGCGTACGAGGAATGTGTATAAGGAAGTTTGTGTGCCATTGGTAATACTAGTGAGATTTCTTCATGCTCTGATGCTTATTCTAGGCAGATAGACTTTCATGAAAAAGTGTTGTAGAAATTTAGGCCCAAAATGAATTCGGGAAGCAGTATAAGGCTGCAGTCAAGAGCAGTAGCTTTGGAGCAAGACCGACTTGGGCTTGAGTCTGTTGACGTGAAAAAAACGCACAACATAAAAGCTGTGAGTCGAGTTTATTCAGTGTCTTACTGAGGACTATGGCCCAGGAGACAGACTCTCAGAGAGCTCTGAGAAAATATTTCGAAGAGGTAAGGGGGGAATGACAGTGTGATTTTGTGATTTATATGATTTTGGCAAAGGGGGTACATGCAACCAAGCACACATCTCAATAGAAGGCTGCTGCTAGCCATAAGGAACAGATATCTCAATGATTTTAATATTTTCTAAGTATGGGGAAATGCAAGTATCCAGGTTCATAAAAAAATTTCTCCTGAAAATAACTACCTGCAGGCCTGTTCTGCCAGTTTTTCCCAGAGGACAGAGGGCCTCCTTCCTGATTTCCACCCTGAGCTCCTTTCAGTATGTGTTGAAGGTCAGTGACTGCAGTGGCTCATGACTCAATCCTTGTAGGGCCAGGTGATGAGTGGCCTTCTTTAGTTGGCAAGTCCCAGCATTGTCACTTGCTAGCAGGGTGTCCTTGTGTACATGACACTCTGAACCTCAGATGTCTCGTGACACCTGGAGTTAGGGTTTTAACCTAAGGGTGGAATTGTGGAGGGGGAGGGCAGAGGTTTCAAGCTAGTTCCAGTCTGTCCTACCTTGTTTGTTTTTGTGCTGAGTTCAGGGCTGCCACGGGCATCTTTTTTTTTTTTTTTTAACTTTTATTTAATTTTTTTTATACAGCATGTTCTTATTAGTTATCTATTTTATACATATTAGTGTATATGTGTCAATCCCAATCTCCCAGTTCATCCCACCACCACCACATGGGCATCGTTTTTGTTGGATGATCAACAAAGGGCCCGCAGGCCATTGTTGAAGGACAGTGCACACTGAGCTGTGCTCGGCAGAAACAAGAACATTTACAGGGCTCACTTACAGGGCAGTGAGTGCACTGCCTGCTACCAGGCTGAGCTGGTACTTTATCAGTGTAGAAAGAGAAGTGTCTTTGCAGGCAGCAGCTAGCACTCCTTTTAAGTGGATTCCTCTTTTCCCCCCAAGGCCCCTCCTGGCCACACCCCCTTCCTCCTTGGTAGTTGCCTCTCCAACTCAAGCCACCCTTAGCTACTCTCCCGTGCATCTTTTTTCCTCCTCTCATTCCAACTCTTGTTTGTGGCTCCACCTCTAGGCCCTGCTGGCTTTAGCTCTTATCACTTCGATTCTCAAATGGGTCTTCTCTCAGGAAGCCTGGCTCTTAAAAAGGAAATGCTTTGGTTTTAAGACTGCTATCTCTGTTATGGATTTTTAAATTGATTTAGAAACTAAAGACCTGAGTATTCTTCCTTCTTTCCTTTTGTACTCCTGCTATGAATCCTAATCTTCCTTAGGACAAGTGAGGCCTCTGAGGGCGTGGAGGAACCGGGATAGGAGATCCAGGGGGCAATAAGGAAATCTTCACATTTTATTTCACAACATCTATTCTAATTTAGAATACATTTCACTTTGGTGCGATTAGCTCAGGAGAGAAGGCTTGAAAAATAACCTGCTTAGGGGCCTCCCTCGTGACGCGGTGGTCAAAAATCCGCCTGCCAATGCAGGGGACACAGGTTCGAGCCCTGGTCCGGGAAGATCCCACATGCCGTGGAGCAACTAAGCCCATGCGCCACAACTACTGAGCCTGCCCTCTAGAGCCCACAAGCCACAACTACTGAGCCCGTGTGCCACAACTATGGAAGGCCACGCACCTAGAGCCCGTGCTGCACAACAAGAGAAGCCACCGCAATGAGAAGTCTGCGCACCACAATGAAGAGTAGCCCCTGCTCTCTGCAACTAGAGAAAGCCCGCGCACAGCAATGAAGACCCAACACAGCCAAAAATAAATAAATAAAATAAATAAATTTATTTAAAAAATACGGCTTTTTAAATAAAAAAGAAAAATAACCTGCTCAGTTTTTGTGCTAAGTATCTGAAAAAGAAGTACTGATTCCTAACTTCCTATCTCCCTTGTGAAGACAGACATGTTTTATTATCTTGATCTAGTTCTTCTGTTACCTGTTGTTGTGGCCACAGAATGAATAAAGTTCACACAGAATTGAGGTAGAATCATAGAATTAAGATAAGCAGTTTTTTTTTCTTTTTTTTCTTGACAAGACAACTAAAAACCATGGTCTCCAGGTCAGGTGATGTCACTTTGCTTCTAACATAGTCCATTAGTAAACCTCTAGGGAAGAGCAGTTATCAGATGGCAAACATAGAAAATATTTGTGATTTTCCTTCTGCTATGATTAGTACTGAATAGTGCAGTATAACAGGGGTCCCCAACCCCCGGGCCATGGACCGGTAGTGGTCCACAGCTTGTTAGGAACTGCACAGCAGGTGAGCAGCGAGTGAGCAAGCGAACCTTCATCTGCCGCTCCCCATCGCTCCCCATTGCTCACATTACTGCCTGAGCCATCCCTCCCCCGACCCCAGCCCCCTGTCCGTGGAAAAACTGTCTTTTACGAAACCAGTCCCTGGTGCCAAAAAGGTTGGGGACCGCTGCAGTATATAGTCTTTCCATGATTTTCATTGAAACGAGATATTATAAATGAACTGAAGTAAAACATACCACTGTTGGCGCACTGCAGCCCACAGGCCAAATCTGGCCTGTTTTTAAGGCTCAGAACAGAGAATGTTTTTCAATTTTAAAGGGCTGTAAACAAAGCAAAACAAAACATAGAATATGTGACACATGGCCTGAAAAGCCTAAAATGTTTATCAACTGGCCTTTTGCTGAAAGAGCTTGCTGACCCATGGTGCAGAGAACACAAAACAGCAAAATCATCTGGCATCCTACCAAGCCTTATAAATGAGTTGTTTAAATAATGGCACATATTTTAGGTCACAAATCAAGTTACTAAATCTGTTTTCTCATTTACAAATCAAAGATCGTAATATCTCCCAATGAAATGATAGACATTGTAGTATTTGCTGTACAGAAGATACTGGAAAGAAAGATGGTCTTTATCTTCAACTTTACATCTCTGCAACTTTGTAGAGTGCCTGGCACCTAGTAAGTATTCACGAAAAAAAAAAATCTCTAAATGATTTTCCTGGGATGGGAACAGAAGAAGTTATTAATAAGAAAGTAAGTTTTAATTTACCACCACTATGTAAGAAAGCCTTGAAATATGAAGGCTTTTAACTGATTTCATAGTAAACCAATGGGGAGGCATGTGTTTGAAGCTTAGACCTCAACAGCTTCCTTTCAAAGTTGACAGAAAAAGATCTATAGCTCAGTAGGCCTATTGTTGTTCTTCAATGGAATGAACCTCTTAGGAAAGTATTGGGAGAGCGGTAGCTTTTTGTTTTTTAAATTTTATTTTAATTTTTATTTTATATTGGATTATAGTTGATTTACAATGTTGTGTTAGTTTCAGGTGCACAGCAAAGTGATTCAGTTATACATATACATCTATCCATTCTTTTTCAGATTCTTTTCCCATTTAGGTTACTGCAGAGTATTAAGTAGAGTTCCCTGTGCTATACAGTAGGTCTTGTTGGTTATCTATTTTATATATAGTCGTGTGGGTGTGTTCATACCAAACTGCTAATGTATCCCTCCCCACCCCCACATTTCCCCTTTAGTAACCATAAGTTTGTTTTCGGTATCTGTAAGTCTGTTTGTTTTGTAAATAAGTTCATTTGTATCATTGGTGAATAAATGTACATTATAGTGAAAAAAATTGGATTCCACATATGAGTGATATCATATGATATTTGTCTTTGTCTGACTTACTTCACTTAGTATGGTAATCTCTAGGTCCATCCATGTTGCTGCAAATGCATTATTTCATTTCTGTTTTATGGCTGAGTAATATTCCATTGTATATATGTACCACATCTTCTTTATCCATTCCTCTTGTCAGTGGACATTTAGGTTGCTTCCATGTCTTGGCTATTGTAAATAGTGCTGCTGTGAACATTGGGATGCCCGTATCTTTTCCAAGTATGATTTTCTCCACATATATACCCAGGAGTGGGATTGCTGGATCATATGGTAGTTCTATTTTTAGTTTTTTTAAGGAACCTCCATACTGTTCTCCATAGTGGTTGTACCAATTTACATTCCCACCAACAGTGTAAGAGGGTTCCCTTTTGGGAGAGTGGTACTTTTAACCACTTATTTAAAAACTTTTACATTAAACTTGTATTATTAAACTTTATTTTTTGGAAATTTTTGGACATATACAAAACTACAGAGAATACTGTAGTGATTCTAGCTTCAACAAATATCAGCCTATGCCCAATCTTGTTTCATCTATAACCCTTTCCATTCTTTACCACTACCATCACATACATTATTTCACAGCAAATCCTAGAAACTATGTTATGTGATCTGTACTTTTTTTGACATGTATGGCTAATTGTTTCTTTAAGGTACCCTTTTCATAAAAACGTAACCATTATACCATTATCACACTGAGGAAATTTACAATAAGTCTTTAGTCTCAATAAATGTTGAATGTGTTCAAATTTCTCTGATTTCATTTTGTTTTGTTTTACGTACATGCTCTACACAAAGCTTCTAGTTGATATGTACCTTACATCTCCTTAAATATTTAAATTTACTCTTTTAATTTTAATCCCTTGAAATTTATGTGCTGCTAGATCAGTCTGCTAATGTTTTAGTGAGATACATTTGTGTCATGAGAAATACTGGTCTGTAGTTTCCTTTTTCAGTAATATTTTCCCTGGTATTTGTATCAGGATAATACTGTCCTCATAAACTGAGTTGGCAAGTGTTTCCTGCTGTTTTCTGGAAGGGTTTGTGTAGAATCCATATTATTTGTTCCTCATGTGTTTGGTAGAATTCCCTGGTGAGGGAATGAATTGGGAGATTGGGATTGACATAGATACACTAATATGTATAAAATAGATAACTAATAAGAACCTGCTGTATAAAAAAAATAAAGAAAATAAAATAAAAGAAAATATAATTGTAAAAGAATGCCATTATATAGCAAAAATATAATAAATCTAGGTATAAATCGAAAAAACAAAAGAAAAGAATTCCCTGGTGAAGTCATTTGGGACTGGAGTTTTCTTTGTGGAAGGTTTTAAACCACAAATTCAATTTCTTTAATCGATACAGGATTACTACATTATATTATCTATTTCATTTTGAGGGAGCTTTCATAGCTGGTTTCTTTTGAGGAATCTATTTTATTTAACTTGTTGAATTAATTGGCATAAAATATTCCCTTATTATCCTTTTAATGCCTCTAGGATCTATTGTGAGATCTTCTCTTTCATTCCCCAAACTGGTAATGTGCGTCTTTCTTCCCCATCCCCTCTTGGTCAGTCTTCCTAGAGCTTCATCACTCTTATTGGTCTTTTCAAAGAACTACTTTTTGGTTTCATTGATTTTCTTTATTGCTTTTCTGTTTTCAATTTTATTGACTTATGCTTATTATTATTTTTATTTTTTCTGCATGCTTTGGGTTCAGTTTGCTCTTCTTTTTTCTAGTAAGGTGGAAAGTTATATCATTGACCCCTTTAGCATTATGAAATGACCCTATTTACCACGGATAAGCTTCCTTGCTCTGACATGTATTTTGTCTGACATTAACACACCCACTCTAGTTTTTTCTTTTTTCACTCTAGTTTTCTTTCGATTAGTGTTTGCACAGTATGTCATTTTCTATCATTTTACCTTTAATTGATTATCTTTGGATTCCCTGTAGACAGTTTATAGTTGGATTTTGCTTTTGTATCCAGTCTGAAAAATCTCTGCCATTATTTGGGTATTTACACCATTACATTTTATGTAATTATTAATATGGTTGGATTTAAATCCACCAACTTATTAGTTGTTTTCTGTTCAATCTATTTTTTCATTTCCTTTCCTCACTTTTTTGGCCTGCTTTTGGGTTAATTGAAAAAATTTTATTATTCTATTTTATCTCCATTTGGCTAATTAATTGTACCTCATTTTCTAAAGTTTTTAGTGATTTGTCATAGTCTACCTTTGAACAATATTATTGTGAATTCACGCACAACTTAAGAAGCTCACAGAAGTATACTTTCACTTCTCCCTCCCATCTGTTGTGATATTTTATGACTTATTTGTTGAAGAAATAGACCTTTTGTCCTCTAGAGTTTTCCACATTCTGGATTTTGCTTACTGCATGCATATGAGGTTACCATTTCCTCTGTCTTCTGTATTTTTTAAATTAATTGGTTGTTAGAACTAGGGGCTTGGTCATATTCAGCTGTGATTTTTGTTAATATACCTCCAATAGGAGGCCCATAAAGTTCAATTATTTCTATTTTCTTATGTTAACAGCCATGAGTTATTATTGCCTATTCATTATTTCATTAAGAGTGTTTAAAATGGTGATGTTCTAATTCTATCATTTCTTATTCATTAACTAAGATTATTTCTGCAAAGATGAACTTTCCCTCATTAACTATCTGATTACCCTGCAGTACAATTTATACAGGAAGGTAGCCTATATGTTTGATTCTTTTCCATTATTAACCAGTTTCAATGAGTTAGTGCCTTAGCTTTCTCCAAAGACAAGTAATAAATTTTTATTTATTTATTATCTATCTACCTATCTATTTATTTATTTTATTGAAGTATAGTCGATGTACAACATTATATAAGTTGCAGGTGTACAATATAGTGATTCATGATTTTTAAAAGTTATACTCCATTTATAGTTATTTTAAAATATTGGCCATAGTCCCTATGTTGTACAATATATCCTTACAGCTTATTTTATACATAATGGTTTGTACCTCTTTTTAAATTATTTGAATATCATTATAAATTCAGGGATTTAAAAAAATGTCTTGTAAGTTAGATGCATGCTCAAACTGCATGCTCTATCTGTTCCATTTGGCTTCCAGATTTTTCAGATATGACCCCAGTAATCTTTAAGATTTCTCACCTTATAAGTTTTCAGCCTCATCTTGTGTATTTACTGTTACTGACTTGGAATCAGCCATTTCTCCAAGAAGCTTTGGTTCTTTTGGTGAATATGGGATTAGAGAAACAATCTAGTTTCCTAGAATTAAAAAAAATACTTTAATTCAAAACATATATATTATTTTGCTAGGCATTTGATGTAGAACTTGGCCCTCCCTTTTTTAATGGCTACATTACATTGCTGAACTTTCTAGACTACCGTTTTTGCATAAACCACATTCACAATGCATTATCTATGAGTTTGAATTTAATTTTTTAAAAAACAGAACGCAAAACCTTAAGAGACTAAAAGAGTGTTCTGAGGGCAGTTTCCATACAGATCTTCACAGTTTCCCTCAGTTTTTTACAGATTTGGCAACACTTTTTAAACATTGAAGTATAGTTTATTTACAATTTTGTGTTAGTTTCCAGTGTACAGCTATACAGTAGGACCTTGTTGTTTATCTGTTTTATTTATAGTAGTTTGTATTTGCTAATCCCAAACTCCTAATTTACCCCTCCCCCTTTTGCTTTTTGGTTTCCCAGAAATTTTTAATGTAAAAACACCAAAAATCATCATTAGCAATATGATTATTAAAAGCAGTTTGATGTTAGCTGTGGATTTTTCATTTATGCCCTTTATGAGATTGAGGAAGTTCTATTCTTAGTTTATTGAGTATTTTTACTCATAAAACAGTGTTTGATCTTTACAGGTGCTGTTTCTGCATCTATTGAAATATCATAGGTTTTGTTCTTTATTTTATTAGTATTGTGTATTGCTTTGATTAATTTTTGCATGTTAAACTGACCTTGCACTCCAGAATATAAATCCCTCTTGGTCATGGTTTATGTTATATGTTACTAGATTAAGTTTGCTAGTATTTTGTTGAGCTTTTAGCATTTATATTCATAAGAGATATTGGTCTGTTGGTTCTTTTTTTGTGATGTCTTTGTCTGCATTTTGGTATCAGAGTAATTCTGACTTCATAGAATGAGTTGGAATGTGTTTCCTCCTCTTGCATATTTTGGAAGAGTTTATGAATGATCAGTGTTAACTCTCCTTTAAAAGGTTGGTAGAATTTAGTGGCAAAATTATCTGGGCCTGGGCTCCTTTATCTGAGAATTGAAGGTTATTAAGCCAATTTCTTTGCTTGTTATGGTTCTATTTAGATATTTTGTATCTTCTTGAGTTCATTTTGGTAGTTTGTGTCTTTCTAGAAATTTGTTCACTTCATCTAAGTTGTCTTAACTTGTTTGCGTACAATTGTTCCTAGTATTCTTTTATAATCCTCCCATTTCTGTATTGCGGATAGTGATATCCCCTTATTCATTTTTGATTTCAGTAATTTGTATCTTCTCTTTTTTATTCTTGGTTAGTCTAGCTAAAAGTTTGTCAAGGTACTGGCTGATGTGCCTGGTGAGTGCTCTCCTCCTGGCCTGCAATGTGCTCACATGGCAGAGAGAGAGCTCTGGTATTTCTTCCTGGTCTTATAAGGGCACCAGCCCTATCAGATTAGGACTTCACTCTTATGACCTCATTTATCACCTCCTCACAGGCCCTATCCCCAAACATAGTTAGTTGGGTGTTAGGGCTTCAACATATAAATTTGGCGGGGGTGGGGGGACATTCAGATCATGACAAGTATATACATGCATTTCATTTCTACCTGTTTCTTAGATAAAAGTTAGCATACCATACACACTATTTTTCCCATCTTTCTTTTTACATTTAGCAATATATTTCATCAGTTACTCTGAAGTAATATTTAGAAACATTCTTCATTTCTTTACACAGCTGGAGTCATCCTTTTAAATCTGAGCAGCAATAATTATGTTAACAGCAAACCCACTGCTTATTATTACTGGATTTCTGACATTTGAAAAACAATTATTTCTTATAGGCTGTGTTAGGATAGTTTCCTTAGAAGCACACTCTGATAGGATAGTGAGTAATTCATGAAGTGAATTAGTAGTTTCACAAAGGAAACTACTAACAATGTTGAAAAGCAATGTAAGCAGGGGAGAGAGCCATGGGAAGATGTGTCTTTTTGAGGACGGCCTCAGCTGATCCCACAGAACTCTGGAGAGTAAGTTATGACTCAGAGTTGCCCCACGTGAGATGAGGGAGCTGGGCTTTAATCATCCTGTTCCCTTCAGTCTTTGGTAAATTCCTGCTCCTTCCTCTTCACCCCTCAAGGGACATGTAAATTCCCAGGTACTTCCAGTCCTGGACTGTGGTCAAAGCATGCGCCAGTAGCTTGAGGACAGTGTCCTGAAAAATTGCTGCAGGCATTGGCTGCAGGGAGTGAAATGTCAGGTTGAGAGGGGGTGTTACACAAAGAGACAATGTGAGGATATATCATCTCGGATGGTATCTCAGTATCTGGAAGGAGCACTGACATTGTCCACTCTAAGGGCAAAATTAAGGCCATAGGTCATTTTAATCAGCAAATGTGGCTTACATAACAATAGCGTCATCCCTCACATGCCAGGACAAGTGATTTGAATCCAAGTGGTGGTCCAGAAGCCTGTTTGTGAGATAAAAACCTAGGAAACAGAAAATTGCAGGCATTCATAAAAAGAAGGGCTTTCTGCTCAACAAACACATTAGCTTTTTCCCAAAATATATGACTAGATATTTGAAGACATTTAAAAACAAGATTTAGAAGAAAACCTCTAACTTGGATTTACTGAGAATGAGGAAAAATGTTTCCACTTCATCTTGCCTCTCATTTTATTTGTCATATGGTTAGAGTCTACTGCATGATTGTTGGGGACTCAGAAAGGTTGAATTGGATTCTCCAGTGACTGAACTCACCCTGTAATTGGACGTAGATTAGGAAAAGGGGGGCTCATTAGTGCAAAACATAGATTTCCAGGTCTAAAATGATACCATGTAAAAAACAGACAGAAGTAATAAAAATCTATCTCAGTTTTTTTAGGGGGGCAGGGGGGTCAGTAGATTAATCTTTAGGAACTTCTATTGGATTTGTTTCTCATTCGAGAGTATCAGTTGAGTTACCAAAAATTGGGCTGAAATAGAAAGAGGACATGGAAAAACACAGATAGTGCTTATAACCAGAGGATTATTGAATATCTTAAGGGCCAAGTATTAGGGCCAAAGTAGATACAGCCACTGGCAATCATATCTGTTTTCCTTAAGGGAATCACTTAATGAAATAATGAGTAAAATATTATGATTAAAATTAAGAGGGCTATTGGGATGGCTTCCAATGGCATGTCCAACACAGAGATATGTATTGTTGCTTTGAGGGGCTTCAGGAAGAGCCAAAAAGTCTCCAGTCTTAGATTTGTTTAGGGAGGGGATTATTGAGGGAGGTCAATTGCCTTTATTTGAGATTGAATAGAGAACTAATTATGAGGCATGAAGATCCAAGATAGGCATCAGAATTAGTTAAGCAACCAACATTTTGGACACATTTTAAAATGAGATAAACCCTTAGAGTTCTATTCTGTCTTCTCTAGTTTGTCCACTGTTCATTCATTTATTGTTCATGTATTCAATATTTTCTAAGCATCTTCCATAGGATGGGGAGATAATGATAAATGAGACAGTCTAGTCACCCACCCATTCCTTTCCTTGTCTCCCAGGAGCTCAGTTTGAAGAACTTTTGTTGTTCACTTTTGCTACCTTGAGTTGGTCTCAGAAGGTGTTTGTGCATATGCCCTGCATTGTTTACTTTGAACATTCATTCTTCTGTTTATTAATTCCACAAAAATATATTAAACAGAGGCCATGCATTTGTACATAGTGGTTATAAGATAGAAATCACAGCTGCTCTTATGGAGCTCCTACCCTAGAAGGGGGAGTCGGTAAGAAAACAAGTCATCCCGATTCTGTGATGTAAGTCCTCTGAGAGGGGCTCAGAGCCGTAAGTGTCCATTGGGAGTGTGCTCCCTCTGGTCTGTGCCTCTGAGGGCAGATGACTTCTCAGCTGTAAAGGGAGGATTCTACCTTTATGTTTAGGTACAAGACAATTGTAAAATAAGAAGGGTGGACTCTGAACCTTGGTGTACACCATAACTATATCACTACATCCTTCTCCTTTTCTTCTGTTTCCATCTCCTAGTGGTGACAGTCCAAAAACCATGTGTGTTTCAGGGCTCAATGAAAATACTGAATCGGATCCATGTTTTAAACACTCATGTAAAAATGGACAAATATAAGGTTACATGAGAAAGACAGGAGGGAACAGGGTCAGGTTCAAACACATGTAACTAAGACATTGAAGGAGACAGAGATTTGTCATAAGGGGAAAGTAAGCAATTACTAGTATCATGACCTATAAGATCCTGCTGTTGTAAGTGTTAACTATCACTATAACTATTATTATTATTAACATGGGCCACAAGTCCCTTCCTATACCTCCAGCCTCATTTGACCTACCAAGGTGTCAAGCCCTTATGCAATGAAAGAGCAACACAGCAGAGATTTTATGCAGATCAATTGTGGTCGATTAGGTCATTGCTCAGCAAATATTCACTCTATTATCTCTAACTCCATGAATTCAACCAAACACTGAATCAAAATTATTTGGGGGAAAAAACCCCAGAAATTTCCCAAAAGCAAAACTTGAATTTGCTGCATGCTCGAAACTCTTTCCATAGCATTTACATTGTATTAGGTATTATCAGTAATCTGGAGATGATTTAAAATATATAGGAGGATATGTGTAGGTTATATGCAAATACTATGCCATTTTATATAAGGGACTTGAGCACCTGGAAGTTTGGCTACTGAGGAATGACTGTATTTCTATGTCTCTTGACTATGCATATGACCATATGACTTGCTTCAGCCAATGGGATGTTAGCAGAGGCTGGTGCATTTGGGCTATGCCTTTGAGTGTCTGCTGCCACCAAGTTCTGGGCAGCCCACTAGCCTCAGAAGATTAAGAACCACCTGGATCAGACCTGAATAGAACCTGGGAGCTGGTGCCCAGCTCAGGCAAGGCTAACTGAACTCAGAAGAGGATTTCCAGTTGGCTGAGAAAAAGACTGAGAGGGCAAATGTGATTGAAATAATATCCCTTTCAAAGGCTATGTTGATTGTGAGAATAAAATTCATCACCATGGGAACAGCTTAGCTGTGATATGTTTTATGAATGGAGTTTGTTCAACTCCATTTTATGACCAGAACTGAAATTCAGAGTGTCACTATGGAACTTTTATTTTAAAAAGGAAAGGATTGCGTGGAGGTGACTGTTAGGGCACATAACATAGTGACTTGGTAGATTCATTGCATTCCACACATGGTGCTCAGCGTTCCATGGCCATGTCCATCTCTTTGAAGATCATCTCATGAAAGGAGTGGAACTAAAGAAAGTATCTTCTGACAATGTTTGGATTTGGTATAGTGTTGCATCCAGAGGCAGTTCTGAATTGTGGGAAATATTTATGCTCACACAAAAATAAAATTAGTAGGTCATAGATGTAGATAATCTATGTGTGTTTAAATATAGCAAAACCTGTAGACAGGGTAGGATCAGAATAGTAATATTGACTTTGTCCTTTACTGTACTGGTTTAATTCACTTTTCTTAGGATTGTGTTTGAACACATGAGAAGGCTAGGGTTTTGTTCTTCCCTAGTAGCTATATAGGTTATTAGTGGTTGTAGGAAAGGATATTGCCTCTGTGTCCAAGATGGCACGTGCCCAGTGTCCTTCTAAGTTTCAAGGTGAGCTGAAGATACTTGTAACATGTGAACACCTTTGCTCATATCTATATTGGTGAAAAATGGATTCAGTCTGTATACTTTTTGAGCACTTTGAACAATCCATTATGATTCAAGAAGAAATTTTTTCACAAATTATTTATTCAACAATTATTTATAGATAGCCTACCCTGTGCCAAATACTGGGAGATACAATAATAAGACAGCTATTGTTTTCAATATCTGATGGTTTAAATGGAAAATAAAGTTAGAAGACAGAGGACAGACAGTATAATAGGTCCCATGTTAAGGGTCTTTACTGCCCACCCTGGCAGCACCCAGGCCCATCCAACCTGGATGGAGGTGGGCAAGGAAACTTCCCAAAGGAACAGTTTCTAAAGATGAGTGAGTAGGAGTTATGTCTGGTGGAGGAGGTGTAGTGATCTGGGGAGAGCTTTTTCTGGCAGAAAGGCTTAAAAAAGGCCTTGGGGTGATAACCTGAGGTCTAAGAGACATCAGCTGACTGGGTCCGCTCACCAGAATAGCCAACCCAAAGCCATGGCAAAAGCACTGTCACAAAATGAGAAAATGTCCCTCATGTACAAAACTGTGTTTGTGGTTCCCCTGAAACATTATGACCATTTCTGGTCAACTGAAGTTAAAAGGTTAGAAAGACAAGACAGAATGGGCCAGTTTTGAGGACAGGTGCCCGAGACACCCAAGTGGAGAGTCAGTGGATTGCTTTTGTGTGAGGGAAAAGCAAAGCAATTAGGATTTCCAGGCGGGAAAAATGAAAGCTGAGAAGACTTACGTGATCAAGAATATTAAATAAATAAGGAGGAAGTCAAAAGCCCTGCTGGTTCTGCTTGAACTTCTCCGTCACCATGTGGCAAGTCACTTCATCTGTGGAGGCTTCGGTTCTGCATCTGCACAAAAAAGGGACCAGAGTACAGAATGTATTAATATGTAGCCATGTTCAGCCTGGGTGCTTTCACCACCAACAGCTAGCTCCTCTTGGTCAAAGGACTGCCACCCCCAGGCTTACAGAATCTGCTTTGTCTGAATACATGGAGAGTGAGAAGTACCTGGGAATCTAGTCATCCCAAAGGCAGCCTTTAACCAAGGTTTGTGAGGTGGGGGGTGAAAATAGTCCAGCTCTCTCACCGCCATGGGGAGCAGCTCTGAGTGTGACCACACAGTCTCAGAGCACCCTTTGGGCTTGAGCCAAAGTTACCATCCGTGGACCTTGGTTTGATATTGGGCCCTTTTCCTCTTCCCCTTTTCAGTGCCAATTCCCACTGCTCCACCAGCCTGGTCCAGTTTAGATAGTAACTTTGGTATCTTTTAGTATCTTTAATATATTGCTTGTTTACATACAGTAAATACATATTTGTGGCAGACTAGAAGAAAATATATTTTACATTTAATATTGTTTATAATCACAAGTACTACATATAAACATTCCTGCTGATGAGTTCATTAAGTGTTCAGTAATTCAGTAACTGGTGTTTTAAATGTCTGCCTTCTGTAGAGCTCCTTGGTGTACTGTTATGCAGGTGTTTAAGGGTTTTAGTGATATTGGGGGAAATGTGTTGGGATCTTGCATGGGCTGGGAACACATCCTTACTTTTCTATTTAAAATAAAGGGATAGCACTTCCCTGGTGGAGCAGTGGTTAAGAATCTGCCTGCCAATGCAGGGGACACAGGTTCGAGCCCTGGTCCGGGAAGATCCCACATGCTGCGGAGCAGCTAAGCCCGTGCGCCACAACTACTGAGCCTGCACTCTAGAGCCCACGAGCCACAACTACTGAGCCTGCATGCCACAACTACTGAAACCCACGTGCCTAGAGCCCGTGCTCCACAACAAGAGAAGCCACCACAATGAGAAGCCCGCGCACCACAACGAAGAGTAGCCCCTGCTTGCCGCAACTAGAGAGAAAGCCCGTGTGCAGCAATGAAGACCTGATGCAGCCAATAAATAAATAAATAAATAAATAAATAAAATAAAATTATTTTTAAATATCAGTAATAAAAAAAATTTTTTAAACCTATAAAAAAATAAAATAATGGGATAGAGTCTCCCACTGTCTGAAAATCCACTGCCTAATATATTTCCAGGAATGGATTAGATTGAATAAATATTGAATTGAATAAATAAATGTTGCAAAAATATCCCTGGGTTGTGATGAGCCTGAACTAGTTAACCCATGGTAATCTGAAATTCTGTGTGGGTATTATAGCACCAAATAAAATCACATTATTCAGTGTGTCTGGTTTTTCTTTGAAATATACTATATCACAAAACAACTTGTTATAGTTGGAGGGAGAATGTGGGATAGAACTTCTTGAGATATTACTGAGGTTGTGGATTTTTTAAATGTTTTGCCCTCCCTGTGAAGCTCCCTTCAAGGTTATGGCAGTAGTGGGAGTTGGGTGAATTGATTATTGTAGGGGCAAAGAACTTCTAGGTTCTTTGGCTGGTCTAATAATTAAATAGACATAGAAAGATTAACAGGAGAAAAACAAATTTCATATGTATGGGAGTCCAATAAAAATATGAGGCTCAAAGACAGTCAGGCATTTGAGGCTTATATGCCATCCTGAGCTAAGGAGAAGGATGGGGTCTGGGACTGGGGAGAAAGACAGTTCACAGGAAGATGAGAAGAGAATGTTTGCCAGGCCATGCAGATAAGTCTTTTTGATATAAATAGTTATCTCTGGTAATAGTTTTTTTCCTGGTATAGGCCCCCTATCTAAATTCTTTTAGGCAGTTAAGGGAGTGGTGAAAAGCTTTTCCTGTGTCTGCTGGGTCTTAATTGATTTCAATTCAAAACAATCCACATGCAAAGTGGCACATTTTGGGGTGGCTTGTTTTGCACAATATAAGCAAAGAAATGTGTACAAGTCACCATGAGCCTACAGGGCATTTCCTTACCAGCAATCTCAAGTTACACCTGTCAACTTAAAGAAAAACACACAACATAAGAGTTGTGAGTTTCAGTTTTATTCAGGGTGTTACTCGGACTGTAGCCCAGGAGACAGCTCAGAGGAACTGCTCTGAAGAGGTAGGGGAAGAGACAGTATATGTATGAATTTTGTCTGGGAGATACATGTAGTCAAGCATACATCTTGGTAAAAGATTACTGCTAGTCACAAAGAACAGATATCTCAAGTTAATGACTTTAGTGCTTTTCTTTTTTCTAATTTTATTTTTAAAAATTTTTATTGGAGTATAGTTGATTCACAATACTGTTTAGTTTCAGGTCTACAGCAAAGCAAATCAGTTATACATATACATATATCCTCTCTTTTTTAGATTCTATTCCCACATGGGTCATTACAGAGTACTGAGTAGAATTCCCTGTGCTATACAGTAGGTCCTAATTAGTTATCTATTTTATATGTAGAAGTGTATATATGTCAGTCCCAATCTCCCAATTTATCCCTCCCCCCATTTTCCCCCTGGTAGCCATAAGTTTGTTTTCTACATATGTGACTCTATTTCTGTTTTGTAAATAAGTTCATTTGTACCCTTTTTTAAGATTCCACGTATATGCGATATCATACGCTATTTGTCTTTCTCTGTCTGACTTACTTCACTCAGTATGACAGTCTCTGCATGGGAAGATGCAAGAATCTGGGGTCGTGGTAATTCCTGAGATGTGCATCTTGACTATCTAAGGGCTAGTTTATCCAAAGCACAGTATGCCTCATCCTGTTTTTTCATCCTGAATTCCCCTCAGGGAGCACAGTCAGTGGGTGGCTGCAGTGGGTTGTGACTTAACCCTTTGATAGCTGGATGATGAATGATACTCTTTGTTCTGTTTTTGTTCACACACCTAAGTCAGAGGTGGGGTCTCCCCACATGCCAACCTCTTAACACAGGGTGTCTGAATTCCCTACCTGCTGTCTGGGGGGCTTACAAGAATCTAGTACCCTTGGTTGCCAGGAGGACCCCAGGTGTTAGAAGGGGAGTGTTTGTGCTGGATGCCAGGCTGGCCTTGGAAGACCCTCCACCCCAATCTCAGGTCCTCTGTAGCAGAAGCTCCCCCCTTTCTCCCCACTTAAGGGATGCCTTATTCTTTCTACGCCCCTTCCCTCATCTTCTCCTTCCTTCTTAGCAGCCTCAGGCTTTCATCTCACTGAGCAGAAAACCTGGTTGTAAAGCCAGGCGTTTGTTTTGCTCTTGGATGGGTAGTTTCTACTGGATTTTTGTTTCAGCCTCAGTGTGAGTTCAGGGAGAGAATTGGGCCAAGGGTACTGGTTTCAATTCTGGTTGCACATTAGAATTACCTAAAATTTTTTTTGGCACCTGGATCCCCTCACCAGGCCAATTAAATTAGAAAGTCAGTGTGTGGGACCCAGAAATCAGTTTTAGAAGAAGATTCCAAGATGTTAGTTCTGTGCTGCCCAAGTTGAGAATCACTGCCCTGGGGACCTGAGAGAGAGAGAGAGAGAGAGAGAGAGAGGGAGGGAACAATAAAGAAACCATTGCGATGAATACTCTGAGGTCTGGCCTTGTTACAAATGTCTCTATAGTTTTTCCCACAGGAGGGAATGATTCTATTCCTGCTTTTGTGAGAAGGATACTGAAATCCAAACAAGAGTTTCTCCTATGGGGGTTGTTACGATCAGATTTTAAATAGATTCTGAAATATGTATTTACCATGAAGCCTAGGTTTTGGTGAGGGGCAACTCTAAGACCTTGCTTCCTTTGAAGTCAAAATTAGTGAGCCTGTAGCACTTAGAGATGTGAGTATTGTATTAGAGATGCTTGCGACATAAAGCCTGAAGTATTTTGAGGGATCTTCATATTTCTCTTGACTAGAGCAAAGAAGCTTGGGAAGATTTCTCCCTGCAGTGGCCAGGTACTTGTTGGGCAACTGGAGGCTCTGACCTTGCAGTGTTCTCTGCACTTCCCACCACAACCAAGAATAAGATGTTGAATGGCAGGATCTCAAAGTTTTACAGTCCTCCACAAGGTATGGATAGTGTCTGAGGGCCTAGCTTGGTCTGGATTAGCTGTCCTTACCGAGGGAGCTACTGCTTCAGCCCCATGAGCTGGCTCTACCACTTCTCCATCTCTTAGCCACTCTGCTGGATCCCATCCTCTGCCAGGGGTTTGTCTCCGGATCTGTTGATACTTTGGTACACTCTACTATTTCTAGATCCGTATTTTTGACATATCACTTTTCTGTGGAGCTTAGGAATTCATATTAATTTGCCACATCATCAGTTTTCAAAATGAAGAATTCTTCTTCTTGATGTTGCTCTACCTGATTGCAGTTCCAAGATCTCTAGGCCAGATTCAGAGCGCTGAGCCCCAAGAGGGCTAATGGCAAGTCTTTCATTTACTCATTCATTCATTCAATTAGTCAGCCAGTCAGTCATCAAGCATTTATTTAACAATTATTTTGTTTAGTACCGGGGACAGGCTCTGTCTTCAAGGAACTCATAGACTCAGAAAAGGTAATGATACTTGTCCCAGTCTATGTGCGTTTTCAATTTCCCTGATATCATTTTGGACATTCCTTTCCCAAGAGCATGTTCACTGTGGAGTTAATTGCAAGATATCCCAGTTGTCTACTGATTTTGAAATTGTAAGCATTTGCCTAACAAAATAGGATGTTGCAGAGACCTTAGTGCTTTTGTGGCTCCAGAACTTATATCCTCCAGTTAGATGATTTTGCCATTGTATTTAGAATTAAGGCATTAACTGAAGTCATCAGTGGGAAGCAACTCATACTTTAAACAACATATGAATGAATGGCTTTAGCTTGGGAAGAGGCTATTTTCTTGAATGGATTAAAAAATGTGGCAGGTAAAAGAAAGTATGTGTTGCATAGCATTTATTTTATTAGTTTAGGTAGGTATATATTTATTGGTTATGGCTTCTTTTGTTTTGGACTATTAAGATAATTTTTAAAAACATGCTATCTAGAATCAGATTTTGAATTGCAGAGCAGAAGGGGCCATTTTCTCATTGGCTTCCACAGTTAGAGCAAATCTCTTCCTTGAAGCTTTGAAGGAGTAGGAATATAGCCCTAGAAACATAAAAACATATGTTTTAGGTCTAGTTTTTAAAAAATGTAGGTTACCAGGGTACCATGAAAAAGACCAGCTGAACCCGAAACTGAGAAATATACCAACGCAACACTCTTGTCGGGCCATAGGACCAGAGCCAGACTATATCTTTCCTGGGATTCAGGGGGTTCTTACTGTAAGTTCATGTTAACTTTAGGCAAGAGAAAAGGACACAGGAAAGGCTGAACTTAGTGAAGGCCTGTGTCCCTTTTTTCTTCCTTCCTTTCTTCCTTCCTTCCTTCCTTTTCTTTCTTTTCCTAAAGAAGGTTGAGAGTCAACTGGGTGGACTCTGAGGTTCTGAAAGACCCTGGTGGAAGAGAATGACCTGCCCTTGGCTGGGTGAGGCTGGTCTGGAGTGAGACAGGAAGCTGGTCTTTGAGCCCTCGGACGGGGCTTGGCCTGTCAAATAGGGGAGGGGAAACTGAGACTTCTGGTGTCAGTAAGATGTAGATAAGGCTCTAGTGCACCTATGTTAACATCAGTTAGTTTTTTGTTTCAGGAAACCTTTGCCTGGGAAAGATAAGATGGTACTCCAGTGAATAACCTGACTGTTTGATTTGGGAAATTCCCACTGATTAATTTATTAGAGCCAGCAGTCTGCTCACCGAGGCAAACAACCTGCTTATCAAACAACAATTTACTTATCAAGATGTGCTTCCAGAGTCTCAGGTCTGTATCCACTGATGCTATACTATCAGGTCACAGACTTTACCCAATCCCAGCTAGTTCCCCAGCTCAAAAGACAGGTCTTGGGCTTCCCTGGTGGCGCAGTGGTTGAGGATCCACCTGCCGATGCAGGGGACGCGGGTTCGTGCCCCGGTCTGGGAAGATCCCACATGCTGCAGAGCAGCTGGGCCCATGAGCCATGGCCGCTGAGCCTGCGCAAGACAGGTCTTAACGGACTTGAGCCCAGACCCTAAAGCCCTATAAATACCCTACCTCTGATTTCCCCTTTTAAGACTTGCTAAGCCTCCATGAAAATGGTGTTCTCCCTTCCTGCAGTGAGCTTGAATTGACTTAGCTTTATTGACAGATTGTCTGTTGTCTTTTTGGGGAGTTCATCAGAGGCCTTTGCCTGTCCTTTTCCTGTGCAGCAGGACAGGAGGACCAGGGTCCCCCAAGGTAAGTCTGGAACAGCAGCAGTAGGTGACAGATGGCGGCTATGTCATGCACTTGTTGATATGGGGCAGGTCATGGGCAGTAGAGGTCAAATGACAAAGGCCCCAGAAGTGGAGAATCAGAGTGAGGGGGCATGTTCCTGGTTGCACAGGTGGCAAGTAGCATTCTGGGCCATCCTCAGAAATAGTTGAAGGTCACTTGGGAGAGTGGCATGAACAATAGCCAATTCCTGGTGACTAGGAAATGACTTTGGTGTAATAGTTTGGTAAACAAAAGAAAATGTGACCCTATTTTATAGTAGTAGGCTGATGAGGCCAGAGACATATTGGTTATGTAAAATCACTGGATTATGATTGGAGCGTTTTCTTTCCTAAGTTATGATTTACATTTCTTTCACTTAATGGGTTCTGTATATATTTTGGAAATGCAAAATGAAAACCTTTCAGCATGGGGTCATTCAGATGGCACTAGAAATCAACATACATATACAATATTTGAAAAAAAGATCTGTAAATTGCATTTAGACATTTTATTTGCTTAATAGAAAATTAAATCCAATATGCACGAATTGACTGTACCCTACTTGGAATAAGCAGATTTTTTTAAACACAGAGGCAGTAATAAGCAATATGGCAATAAAAAGTCCCAAAGTATCTCTTTCTGCATACTTATCAGTAAGTATTAAAGGCCAGAATCAAAACAAAACGTGAAATATTCACAGTGAAACTATGTTTTAAATGAAGAGAGTCACTATTTTCACATCAACATTAAAGTAATTGGATCATTTGCTGCCAAAGTCCATGCCCTGTTGTCTTTGAAGGTTTAAGCTCAAGTTCATGGAAGGCTAGAGATTTAGTGGAAGCCTTCAAGTCACCTTGTTTCCAAGACATGACCTTTTGTTATTGATCTTGGACATAGGTTGGATAAAGGACAAATTTTCATGATTTAGTAACAAGTGTTTAATTCAAAATGATAGATGGTTTTCTCATCCCTGTTTTCTCTCTGGGTTAGCCTGGGCCTGAGCAAGTTGATAGATAAATGAATCACATGCTCTGCGTTTCCAGTCATTTGTTGTAATAGATGAGTTAGGCAAAAACCACTGTCAAAGGTAAGATGACTTCTCTCACATCAGGATGCTATAAATTACTAAGTACTCGGATCTAAAGTCCTCCTCCCAGCTGACACTTCCCTTTTCGTATTTAGCCTTCCCGGACCCCCGCCTTTCCTCCCTCCCCACTTTAAGAACACAATCCTTTTTTGCTTATACCATAACAGCAGCGACAGCAACAGAATACAAGCTTCATTACATTTTTTTTCTTTCCACAGACCTTTTTTGATTGATCTTATTTCTTTTGCTAAACTGTTTTTAACACAAATGTTCTGCCCAGAGGAGGAAAAGAGAAATATAATTCAAAACTTCTTTCTGATCCTCCTCTTTCATCTCAGCAATTTTAAAGCAGGCTGTAAAAGTTCTCAGCAGGCCGGGTGTTGGAAACACTTCCTCTTGATTTTCCCTCCTCTGTTTCTCAGCTGTTTGCAACCTTCCTGTTGGTTTTCTTCTTGACTACTGGTGCATTTCTTTCTCGGCCATAGAAGACCAGGTATAACTAAATCCTTTTTTTCTTACTTTAAAAAAATAAATTTTTAAAAATTTAACTATTCTTGATTTACAATATTGTGTTAGTTTCAGGTGTACAGCTTCAGACTCTTTTCCATTATAGTTATTACAAGATATTGAATATAGTTCCCTGTGCTATACAGTAGGTCCTTGTTGATTATCAATTTTATATATAGTAGTGTATATATGTTAATCCCAAGCTCCTAATTTATCCCTCCCCATCCTTTTCCCCTTTGGTAACCATAAGTTTGTTTGCTGTGTCTGTGACTCTGTTTCTGTTTTATAAACAACTTGATTTGTATTATTATTTTTTAGATTCCACAAATAAGTGAGGTCATATAATATTTGTTTTTCTCTGTCTGGCTTACTTCACCTAGTATAATAATCTTTAGATCTGTCTATGTTGCTGCAAATGGCATTATTTCACTCTTTTTTAGAGCTGACTAATATTCCATTGTGTGTGTGTGTGTGTGTGTGTGTGTGTGTGTGTGTGTATATATATATATATATATATATATATATCTCACATCTTCTTAATCCATTCATCTGTAGATGGACATTTAGGTTGTTTCCATGTCTTAGCAATTGCGAATAGTGCTGCTATGAACATTGGGGGGCATGTATCTTCTCGAATTAGAGTTTTCATATTTTCTGGATATATGCCCAGGAGTGGCTTAGTTTCCAAAATACCAGATAAAACAGCTCATACAACTCAATGTCAAAAAAACAACTCAATCAAAAAATGGGCAGAAGAGCTAAATATATATTTCTCCAAAGAAGACATACAGATGGTCAACAGGCACATGAAAAGATGCTCAACATCACTAATTATTTGAGGAATGCAAATCACAACTACAGACTACAATGAGATATCACCTCACACTGGTCAGAATGGCCATCATCAGAAAGTCTACAAATAATAAATGCTGTTTGCTGCAGGACTCTTTGCACTGGAGAAAAATGCCAGGCAACCAAAATAAATGGCTGGTAGCAAGAGAGCGGTCATGTACACTGTACAGTCATTTTACTTTGAAGTAACTTCAATTTTCAGAAAAGTTGCAAAAATGGTACAAAGAATACCCATATACCTTTTACCCAGAATCCCCAAATGTCAATATTTTATTACAATTACTTTATCCTCCCTTTCACTCTCTCTCTACACACATGCACACACACACACATGCACACGTGCACACATGCACAAGCAAATCAGTCATTCACAGCAAGATTTAAGAACACTTTTTCTTATACAAATCAAAACTACAATGAGGTACCACCTCACACAGGTCAGAATGGCCATCCTTAAAAAGTCTACAAATACAAATAACAAATGCTGGAGAGGGTGTGGAGAAAAGGGAACCTCCTGCACTGTTGATAGGAATGTAAATTGGTGCAGCCTCTATGGAAAACAGTCTGGAGGTTCCTTAAAAAACTAAAAATAGAGCTACTGTATGATCCAGCAATCCCACTAACTAAATCCTTTTTTAAATACCACAGGAAGACTCTTTATTGGAAGGAATTCTAGGAGGTGGGGACATCCCAGGGAGAAAGAATTTACCATTGCAAACTTAGTAAGGGTCTTGCTTTCTTCTTAATCAGCAGCCCCACTGGGGCAAAATGAGTAGTCTACTGTCATACTCACCAGAGGACATCAGCCCTCAGATACCACCAGGATGTTATATTCTGGTAGCAATTATCCTGCAATGGATATTGGTATTGATTGATTGATAGTGATATGGATACTGATACTGAAGAATCTGGGGGTTAGAAGGTGTTCATTTGGGAATGAAAACAGAAAAAATACTCTTGAAGCATAGTGAATGGTGATTCTGGCAGAAGTTGGGATGTATCTACAGAGTATTAGGAAAAAACCAAAAGGAAGCAAATACAAGCACTTGTTAAAATCAGAGGGGAGTGAGTTGTCCACTGAGCAAGTGGGTATTGCAAGAAAGATTGAGATTTGTGGGATAGTAAGCTTGTGTGTTGACATTGATGGAATAAGCTCTGTTTAGCATGGGTTCTTCCAAAAAGTAGAATATGAGACAAGGATTTATGGAGGTTGTTTATTTTGGGAAATGATCCCAAGGGGTTGAAGTGTGGGGCTTGGAAGAGTAAAATAGAGAAAAAGTAAAGCCAGGCCAAGGGTGTGTGATTAAACTGGTTATTGCTGGGGACATCCCAAACTCAAGTCTATTGAGTTTCAGTAGGTCTGGGGTAGGGCCACAGAATCTGCATTTCTGGCAAGTTCTAAAATGATGCTGAGGCTGTTAATCCAGGGGCTACACTTTGAGAACCACTTCCCTAAGGGTGTCAACTCTCCTGCATTTTTCCAAGTGTATCTTGGCAGCCTTTGACAGGCTTCCAACCCAGGTAAGTCCTGGGTAAGGTCAACTGTGGATGACCTACCCACAGTTGGTTGTTGCAGGAATGACCTAAGCAAAATTGTGAGACATGAGAATATGAGTCAGGGCATAAAGGATGTCTGGCTCTTTTTAAATACTTTTTTTTTTTTTTTTTTTTACTAATAATAATTTGTGGTATGCTACATTAGAGAGGAAAATGGAGCTTGTCCCAGCTATCCACAGATGACAGGGAAATTTGCAGGAGTGACTTACTTTTTAAACCAGAGATGATGCTTCTTCCTTGGCATGTTCTACTGTGTTCTAAATGGCCTTTCTGGTGCTATGTGAGGGTGTGTATACCTGCGTCTGCAGCTGCAGGGGTCTTTGTAACCTGTTAGGTAACCAGAGGGGCAGCCACGGTGGTCAGTGGGCCATTCCAGGCTCCCACTGTGGACTCTGAGAAAATCCCTAAGGTGAGTGAGTATAGAGCCAGGCAATATCCCAGGCCCTGCTACAGTTGAAATCTAACCTGGTATCTTAAAGTTAGTCTTTAACAGTCTCAAAATTCAGAGAGTGAGTTCTCCATTCTGTTTTCTGTGATTTCCAAACTTACTGTGCAGAAAACATCACCTGGAGACTTGTCAAAGGAGCAAATTCTCAGCCTGCCCCGTTCCTTGCAATTTTCATTCAGTAGGTTTGAGTTGGTGCATGAGAATCTGCATTTCTAAAAGGGTTGCTAGGGAAATGTTGGTGCAGATGCTCTAAGAATTGCCTTTTGAAAAACACTGTCTTAGAATTCCTGGCACCTGCCTGAGGAATCCTGTGGGACCCCTGAAAGGAACTGAAGGCTCTGAATTACATTGTAACGTAACAGTATACTTTCTGGTATTTGCATCAGAATCTGGGAGGGACCTTGATTTATTTTTACATAAAAGAACTCAGAAAACCAAAACAAAAGTGAACTTGCTATATTTAATATAGAAAGAGCTTTTATAATTCAATAAGGAAAAAATGAACATCTTACTAGAAACATGGGCAAAGGTTGTGAGCAAGTAATTTATATGAGCAAAATACTTCATAAAATGAGAAATTTAAAGAGCCAAATAAACATGAAACTTTTTGGTCAAAACAAAGATGGCGGAAGAGAAAGACGCGGAGATCACCTTCCTCCTCGCAGATACATCAGAAATACATCTACACGTGGAACTTCTCCTATAGAACACCAACCGAACGCCGGCAGAAGACCTCAGACCTCCCAAAAGGCAAGAAACTCCCCCACGTACCTGGGTAGGGCAAAAGAAAAAAGAATAAACAGAGACAAAGAATAGGGACGGGACCTGCACCAGTGGGAGGGAGCCGTGAAGGAGGAAAGGTTCCCACACACTAGAGGCCCCTTCGCAGGCGGAGACTGCGGGTGGCGGAGTGGGAGGCTCCGGAGCCGCGGAGGAGAGTGCAGCAACAGGGTGTGGAGGGCAAAGCGGAGAGATTCCCGCACAGAGGATCGGTGCCGACCGGCACTCACCAGCCCGAGAGGCTCGT
>NC_041214.2:45536551-45537426 GCF_002837175.3 Physeter macrocephalus | reverse complement strand
AGCCGCGGCTGTCGGCGCGGACAGCAGAGACGGGTGTGGGACGCTAGGGTTGCTGCTGCTGCCACCAAGGGGCCTGTGTGCGAGCACAGGTCACTCTCCACACCGCCCCTCCCGGGAGCACGTGCAGCCCGCCACTGCCGGGGTCCCAGGATACAGGGACAGCTTCCCCGGGAGAACGCGTGGCGCGCGTCGGGCTGGTGCAGCATCATGCCGGCCTCTGCCGCCACAGGCTCGGCCTGCATCCGTGCCCCTCCCTCCCCCCAGCCTGGGCCAGAGCCCCCGAATCAGCTGCTCCTTAAACCCCGTCCTGTCTGAGCAAAGGGCAGACGCCCTCGGACGACCTACACGCAGAGGCGGGGCCAAGTCCAAAGCTGAAGCCCAGGAGCTGTGCGAACAAAGAGGAGAGGGGGAGGTCTCTCCCAGCAGCCTCAGAAGCAGCGGATTAAAGCTCCACAATCAACTTGAAGTGCCCTGCATCTGTGGAAAACCTGAATAGACAGCGAAATATCCCAAGTTGAGGAGGTGGACTTTGGGAGCAAGATATACTATTATTTTCCCCTTTTTTCTTTTTGTGAGTGTGTATGTGTATGCTGCTGTGTGAGATTTTGTCTGTATAGCTTTGCTTTCACCATTTGTCCTAGGGTTAGACCGACCCGTTTTTTGTTTTTTGGGGTTGTTTTTGTTTTTGTTTTTTTTTGTTTGTTTATTTTTTGTAGAAATTTTCCTTCTTAATAATTATTTTTTATTTTAATAACTATACTTTGTCCTACTTTATTCTAGCTTCTCCCTTTCTTTCTTCCTTTCTTCCTTCCTTTCTTCCCTCCTTCCCTCCTTTCTTCCTTCCTTCCTCCCTTTCTTTCTCCCTTTCTTCCTCT
>NC_041214.2:45531031-45532476 GCF_002837175.3 Physeter macrocephalus | reverse complement strand
AGACCTGGTGTCTGTCATACAGAGTGAAGTAAGTCAGAAGGAGAAAAACAAATACCATATGCTAACACATATATATGGAATCTAAAAAAAAAAAAAATGTCATGAAGAGACTAGGGGTAGGACGGGAATAAAACACAGACCTACTAGAGCATGGACTTGAGGACATGGGGAGGGAGAAGGGTAAGCTGTGCGAAGCGAGAGAGTGGCAGGGACATATATACACTACCAAATGTAAATTAGATAGCTAGTGGGAAGCTGCCGCATAGCACAGGGAGACCACCTTTGTGCTTTGTGACCACCGAGAGGGGTGGGATACGGATGGTGGGAGGGAGGGAGATGCAAGAGGGAAGAGATATGGGAACATATGTTTATGTATAACTGATTCACTTTGTTGTAAAGGAGAAACTAACACACTATTGTAAAACAGTTATACTCCAATAAAGATGTTAAAAAATAAAAAAAACAAAAAACAAAAAAAAACATGAAACTTTTTAAGCTTCTCTAGAAATAATGAAATGAAACAGCATTGAAACATCTATCCTATATTCAAATTTACAAAGGTAAATATTTGACTCCCCATTCAGTGCAAAGAGGGTGGGGGGGAAAAAGGCATTGTTATGCGTGTGAATTAGTGCAGTCTTTCTTGAGAACAATTTGACAGTGTGTATCCAAAACAATTAAAAGGTTCACATCATTCAACCTAGCAATTTTTCTGTTAAGAGTGTGTTACAAGGAAATAGTTGGAGATTCATAAATAGATTTATTTACATAAATAATATTTCAGTGTTATGCATAATGGTGAAAAATTGGAAATACTCTAGAGGTCCACCATCGTGAGGAATTGGTTAAATAAATAATAGCCTATTCATAGGTAGTTTACTTTGGGAAAAGCTCAATGATCCATTAAGTGAAATAAAGCAGTTTACAGTATAGTTGTTTAGTATTATCCTAATTATGCAAATATAGCAAATATTGATAGTGTTTATCTCTGGGTAGTAGGGATTATGGATGATTTAAATTTTCTTTTTTAGGCTTCTGTGTATATTTTACTTTCTCTAAATTCACTTTCTAATTATTAAAAATGGTTTTAAAATATATGGAAAATGATATTTTTTCCGTTGCACAGTTTTCAGTAACTTATTTCCATTTGAATTTCTTTCCTTCTCTCTGTGAATGCTCTCCCTTGGTGACCTCAGCCAGTCTCAACTTTATCCCCGTCTCTACTGCTGATGGTCCCAGATCACACCTGCATATGGACCTCTGCTCTGTCTCCAGACCTATGTGTCTGACCATCTGCTTTACTTTCCACCTGAACTTTTTTTTTGTTTTTTGTGGTACGCGGGCCTCCCACTGTTGTGGCCTCTCCCGTTGCGGAGCACAGGCTCCGGACGCGCAGGCTCAGCGGCCATGGCTCACGGGCCCAGCCGCTCCGCGGCATGTGGGAT
>NC_041214.2:45523441-45530921 GCF_002837175.3 Physeter macrocephalus | reverse complement strand
CCGTGTCCCCTGCATCGGCAGGCGGACTCTCAACCACTGCGCCACCAGGGAAGCCCTCCACCTGAACTTTTAACAGGCATCTCACAACTCACGTGCTCTACCTGAGTGAGAAGTTCCTTCTTCCTCGTCCTCCCACATCAGTAGATGGCCCTCTCATTCTTCCAGGAGCTCAGGCCTGGAATTTTCGAGAAGTCTATGATGTCTCTCTTTCTTTCACTTACCACACAGGACCTGCCAGCCAATTATATTGGCTTTCACTTTAAAATAGACCCAGAATCTGACCATTTTCATCGACTGCACTGTGACCACCCTTAACAACATGCCGTCTTCTCTCAGCTAGATCACCTCCCCAGCCACCTTATTGATCCTTCTGCTCCCACCTTTGTCCCTAATTAGTCTGCTCTCAACGTGGCCCCCCAAGTGATCCTGTTAAAACATAAGACAGGTAATGTCATTCCTCTGCTCACATCCCTGCCCAGCTTTGCTTGGAATAAGAGCCAAGGCCCTTAGGATAGCCTACACATCCCTTTAGGAATTGGCCACTGCACCCACCTCCTTTGGCCTCACCTCCCATTGCTCTCTCCCTGTTGTTTTACTGGTCCTTGACCAGTAAAGGCCAGGCCCGTGCCCCAGGACCTGTGCATTGGCTGGCCTCTCTGTCTGGAAAGTGCTTCCTCAGCATATCTGTCCAGCAGACCTCAGTGAACCTCTCTTGGCTACTGGATGGGAGTGGGAAGTTCTCTCCTTCACGCTTTCTGTTCTTCTTGCATGACTTACCTTTCTTTAAGCACTTCCTTTTATTTTAGTGATTTACTTCTCTCTTCCCTCCCTTGCCCACTGAATGTAAACTCCATGAGGGCATACATTTTTGTCTATTTCATTTTCTCTTACATCCCAGGACGTAGCAGAGTCCCTGACTAATTTCTTCTTACCTGACACCTAGGTCAGAAAAGAAAATAATTAAATAAAAGCACCCACTCCCTCCTCCCATTCCTCCTAAAATTCCTCTCCTCTTTTTTGGGTGAAATATCATTTATACCAGGAAAAGTATTAAAAGCACACACAAATGGCATACTGTATATTTATCACTTTTAGCTGGTAAAGTTTGTAGTGAGATACTGTGATTTCTGATGCATATATATCCAGAGCAGAGAAGCAAACACTCACTCGTGATTTCCAGTAAGAACACAGACCTTGAAAATGAGGAGTTCTGATCCCTTTGACTTACTCGGTTTTAAGCAGAGGGTGTCAGGGATAATTGTATGGAATAGTTAATATTTAGAAAGATAAAATCTGATTGATTAGAAATAATAAAAAACAAGTCATTAACTAGATTTGGATGTATTTCTTTTGATATATCTAGGAACTCAAATGTCAGGGGTGACATTTGAGTTATCCCAAATGATTGGGTCACCAATTCTGAGATGGGTGTATCTACAAAGCAGATGGGTCACTGATTCCGAGATGGGTGTATCTGGCTCTGCATTTCTTGCTTCATTACAGAAAGCTCTCTGTCATATTGTAAGAAAAGAATGGGTATACCTTGATCTTCTTTCCCACTGTGGTCCATCCAGAGCTCCTTGAAACGAACACCCTTGACTGCAGATCTGTGACCCCTGACCCTAAAAACAAGTTGGGCTGACTATGTGACTGACAGACACATTTGATCATAAAATATAGCTATTCTCATAATGTGTTTCATCAGTGGGGACTCGTTCAAACATTCTTTCCTATAATTGTTTACCCTGGCTTAGTTTTTGTCTGTTGTGAAAGTGTGAAGACATTTAAATATTTTGAGTTCTCAGTCTGAAAAAAACCACCACAACTACTGATTGCTCCATTTACTAAATGAACATGATGGTTAAATTTATGTGTCAACTTGGCTAGGCCATGGGATGCCCAGGTAGTGGCTTAAACATTATTCTGGGTGTTTCCGTGAGGGTGTTTTTGAATGAGACTAACATTTGAGTTGGTAGGTTGAGTAAAGCAGGTTGCCCTCCTTAACATGGGTGAGCCTCATCCAGTCAGTTGAAGATATGAATAGAACTAAAAGGCAGACCCTCCTCCGAGTAAGAGAGAATTCTTCCTGCCTGATGGCCTTTGAGCTGGGGTTTTGGTTTTATCCCACTTGTAGTTCTGAATTGAACCATCAGCTCTTTCTGGACCTGGAGCCTAACATTCTTTGACTGGAACTACACTATCAGCTCTCCTGAGTCTCCAACTTGCCAGCTCACCCAACAGACCTTGGGACTTGCCAGGCTCTGTAACATAATCATGTGAGCCAATTCCTTCTCTATCTCCACCTCCATCTCCATCTCCACCACCTCCATCTTAACTTCTATCTCTATCTGTACACATATCCTATTGTTCCTGTTTCTCTGGAGAACCCTGAATAATACAATGGACAATCAGAATTTCTGGTATGGTTTAGGGTAGATAAAAATATTTTCTTTTGGGTAAAA
Organism: Physeter macrocephalus; assembly: GCF_002837175.3. NCBI lineage: Eukaryota > Metazoa > Chordata > Mammalia > Artiodactyla > Physeteridae > Physeter > Physeter macrocephalus. The sequence goes on along the minus strand of NC_041214.2, from coordinate 45,528,459 downwards.
TACCAGTGATGATAATAATACTTGGCTTATTTTATCATTAAATATTAATATACTACTGTTAATTATTTTAAGTAATTTTTATATATAATATGTTAATTATATACTGTATATAATATTATATGTAATACATAGTATAATTCTATATCATATATATAATGATGTATATTAATACACATTATTAGTGCCTTACACATACCTCTTTGGCACCACCAGGGGGTTTTCTCTGGCTGTAGGAAGAAAAAGTTCTTGGCCTAACTGGGCAGGCAAGAGTGCCAGGATATTAATACCCTCAGGTGTTGCTCTCAACCTGTGGCAAAAGGAGTTGATAGGTAAGTACCTCAGCTTCCCCCCTGCCCCCATACTGTGGAACAACCATGAGGCATCGTCCCCCCAGAGGTTCCCAGTAAGACTGAGCCCTAGTTGCCGGCAGGGGTAACCTTCTCATTGAAACTTGATTAATTTTCTCCCTCTCTCTCTGCATCTTACTTCCTGGCTTCCCTCCTGGTTCTTCCTGGGGTAGCCTCAAGACTAAACCACATGCATTCAAATTCTTGTCTCAGGCCTGCTTCTAAGGGAACCCAACTTAAGGTGGAGGATCATGTCAACTTTGAATGATGATGAGAGGGGCTTTCAGAAGAGTAACTCTTAAACTACAGGCCCAAGGTCCACCTTACTTTAATAAACAACAACAAATCTTCACTGAATGCCTGCTATGTGCTTCAAATATGAAGTTTGTAATGCATAATTTTTTAATAAGTTGACCATTGATTTGTCATGTAGCAAAAAGCATCAGATGAAGGTCACAGAATACTTTTGTTTTATACATTGCCTTTGTTAAAAACAATTTATATTGCGGTATAGTTGATTTACAATGTTTTGTTAGTTTCAGGTGTACAGCAAAGTGAATCAGTTATACATATACGTATATCCATTCTTTTTTAGATTCTTTTCCCATATAGGCCATTACAGAGTATTAAGTAGAGTTCCCTGTGCTGTGCAGTAGGTCCTTATTAGTTATCTATTTTATATATAGTAGTGTGTATGTATCAATCCCAATCTTCCAATTTATCCCTTCCCCGACCCTTACCCACCAGTAACCATAAGTTTATTTTCTACATCTGTAGCTCTATTTCTGTTTTGTAGATAAGTTCACCTGTAACCTTTTTTCAAGATTCCACATATAAGCGATATATGATATTTTATATATTGTTTTCTGTTTCCTGTCTCTACGAAATGATGACTTAAGTGACTAATACAAATGTCTCACAGTGGAAAATGACTCTATCTGGAACCCTCATCCAGGAACCACTAGGTTCTAAGTGTTTAAAGGTAGACTAGTTTTGAAAACCACCCCAGTGTATGAAGAATGGACTAGATTCACTCATTTAATGGCTCTAAAACCTCATTCGTGAGTTGAAGATTCCTTTTAATTAAGGAAATTGCTTTTTGAACTTCTGCTTCTTCTCTTGTAAATTTGAAATGAAAGAGCAAGTTGTAACCACATTTTTTTTTTTTGGCTGTGTTGGGTCTTCGTTGCTGCGCTCGGGCTTTCTCTAATTGCGGTGAGAAGGCTACTCTTCGTTGTGGTGCACGGGCTTCTCGTTGCAGTGGCTTCTCTTGTTGCAGAGCACGGGCTCGAGGCATGTGGGCTCAGTAGTTGTGGCTCGCAGGCTCTAGAGCACAGGCTCAGTAGTTGTGGTGCACAGGCTTAGTTGCTCCATGGCATGTGGGATCTTCCCGGACCAGGGATCGAACCTGTGTCCCCGTGTCCCCCATGTCCCCATAGGCAGGTGGATTCTTAACCACTGCGGTACCAGGGAAGTACCATAACCACATATTTTCATATGTTTGTGAATTATGTGTCATTGGGAAACCGTTTTAAGATACAAATGACTTCATTTTTGTTCAAAAGAGGCCTAAATAGACATGATAATGATAATAGTACTGATAGTAGTTAAAATTTATTGAGGGTTTATTCTGTGCCAGGCACTGGGTCAGCTGTTTTCTGTGTATTATTATTAATCCTTACAATGGTTTGCAAAAAAAAGGTTTTTTTTTTACCTCTATTTTACATGTGATGAAACTGAGCACAGAGACATGGAGTGATTTTGCAGTCATATAGCTTGTGTCAGAGTAGAAATTAGAACCCAAGTCATTCTGATTTCAAAGCCTCTGCTTATTTCACATCATGGTGAAGAGATTGTCAGGTCCTGAACTGCCAATTCCCTATATGTTCCTTGTGTTTCCACTGATATCTGCTCTATGCTTCTCTACTGAAGGAAATTTATCTTTGAATCTACACCATGCTGTTTGTATTTTTCACATACCATTTATGAGAATCTACTGTTATTGTAAATCCTTAACAACCACAGCCTGTGCTCTCCAGAAAATAAAAATCACTAGGCTAATTGCCTTGTGTTTAAATGACAAATAGGTAATTTAAAAAAATCGGTATGGGCCATTTGCCATGTGCACTTAAATCTGTGTTAGTGCCTCGTTGCCTTGAGAATGGCTGATTCTGCTTCCTGCAGGTAGCTGCTTATACAACTTCAGAAGGAGATGCTCTTAGGCAATTTTATCACATCAGTTCTGTCTTCAAAATTCCTTGTGGTTCCTCATTGCTTTTTGAAGAAAATATTATATAAACAGGGTGTTCAGAGACTGCTAGCTGTCCACCAGAAACCTGTTTCCTTTTCTTCCTGGACACATAGCTGGACTACATTCCCAGCCTTCTTTGTAAGTAGGAGTGGTCATGTGACTGAGTTCTAGCCAATGGGAGGAGAGCAGAAGTGATGGATGTCATTTGGGGGCAAGGCTTTTAAGAAGCCTTTTAAGAAGCCCCTCCACAAATATTTTCTCTTTTTGACTGCTGCATACAGAAGACAGTGAGGCCCTAAAGGCAGGAGTTGCCAAGATTTTTCTGGAAGGGGTCAGATAGTAAATATTTAGGCTTTGTGGGATGGTCTCTGTCAATATAAATCTTTTTAAAGTTTTTTACCACTCTTTAAAAATGTAAAAGTCATTCTTAGCTCTTTGAAATACAAACCATATTGTACCCCTTCCACTTACCTCTATTTTACATGTGATGAAACTGAGCACAGAGACATGGAGTGATTTTGCAGTCATATAGCTTGTGTCAGAGTAGAAGTTAGAACCCAAGTCATTCTGATTTCAAAGCCTCTGCTTATTTCACATCATGGTGAAGAGATTGTCAGGTCCTGAACTGCCAATTCCCTATATGTTCCTTGTGTTTCCACTGATATCTGCTCTATGCTTCTCTACTGAAGGAAATTTATCTTTGAATCTACACCATGCTGTTTGTATTTTTCACATACCATTTATGAGAATCTACTGTTATTGTAAATCCTTAACAACCACAGCCTGTGCTCTCCAGAAAATAAAAATCACTAGGCTAATTGCCTTGTGTTTAAATGACAAATAGGTAATTTAAAAAAATCGGTATGGGCCATTTGCCATGTGCACTTAAATCTGTGTTAGTGCCTCGTTGCCTTGAGAATGGCTGATTCTGCTTCCTGCAGGTAGCTGCTTATACAACTTCAGAAGGAGATGCTCTTAGGCAATTTTATCACATCAGTTCTGTCTTCAAAATTCCTTGTGGTTCCTCATTGCTTTTTGAAGAAAATATTATATAAACAGGGTGTTCAGAGACTGCTAGCTGTCCACCAGAAACCTGTTTCCTTTTCTTCCTGGACACATAGCTGGACTACATTCCCAGCCTTCTTTGTAAGTAGGAGTGGTCATGTGACTGAGTTCTAGCCAATGGGAGGAGAGCAGAAGTGATGGATGTCATTTGGGGGCAAGGCTTTTAAGAAGCCTTTTAAGAAGCCCCTCCACAAATATTTTCTCTTTTTGACTGCTGCATACAGAAGACAGTGAGGCCCTAAAGGCAGGAGTTGCCAAGATTTTTCTGGAAGGGGTCAGATAGTAAATATTTAGGCTTTGTGGGATGGTCTCTGTCAATATAAATCTTTTTAAAGTTTTTTACCACTCTTTAAAAATGTAAAAGTCATTCTTAGCTCTTTGAAATACAAACCATATTGTACCCCTTCCACTTAAGGGATGGTGGAGCCACAGGATGGAAGGAGCCTGGGTCCATGACTCACCATGGGGAGTAGAGGTACCCACCAAGCTAGGTTTCTGCTGGACACTGTTACATGAATAGAAAATAAGTATTTACTATGTTTGAGCCATTATGCATATTGGGACTTATAATCACAGCTTATTCTACCATAACCAACCTTTTGGGATTGGGCCCAAACCTCTATCTACACACACATTTCGCCGCTTTTTTTTCTAATGCTTCCTACATGTTGGTCGAACTGAAATACCATCTATTTCTTCAGCTCATAATCTAATTTTTTATTTTTATGGATTTATTTATATACTTTCCTTTTGGGTATAAAGTTGCTCCATCCTATCCCTGTTTCTTGAAGTCCTTCTCTTCCTTGAAGATGTATGTCAAACGCTACATCCTCTAAGAAGTCTTCTCTTAAACTGGCAGAAATGTTACTTTACTGTTTTGGGTTTTCATATTGTGTTTTAATTGTCTAACAGGTATTGTGGCTTTCTGCCTCACTTGATGGTTGTTTGTGTATATGCCTTTATCTTCCCTACCATGGTGTCAGCTTCAAGAGGTCATCTTGGAGGAACCTGCCATGTGAAATATGGCAAGTACAGGAGCCCCTCACTCAGGGGGTAGGGTGCATAATCAAGTCTTCAGGCAAAAATTGTGCACAGTCAAAATATCCTAGATTAATCCTTTAACCAGGCAATAAAGTACACTGCTGAGTTTAGGGGCCAAGTGCACAAACAATGTTTTATTTAAAAGATTAGATGGTACTCATGGCAAAAAGATGCTCCAGGGCTTCCCCGGTGGTGCAGTGGTTGAGAGTCCGCCTGCCGATGTAGGGGACACGGGTTCGTGCCCTGGTCCGGGAGGATCCCACGTGACGCGGAGCGGCTGGGCCCGTGAGCCATGGCCGCTGGGCCTGCGCATC
>NC_041214.2:45506514-45523410 GCF_002837175.3 Physeter macrocephalus | reverse complement strand
CTGCAACGGGAGAGGCCACAACAGTGAGAGGCCCGCGTACCGCAAAAAAAAAAAAAAAAAAAGATGCTCCAGTGTGCAGGAAAATGGGACAAGTGCTCACTCTGAGATCATATGCTTACTGAGTGGGATGGCAGGGGACAGCTGGCTCTCTTTCTATAGGCGTTCCTGTTTCTTGCTGAATGTATAGTTTTGAATTCACCAAATTTAAATATCCACAGGGCCATGACTTCAGTAAATTTGTGCCTTACTTAAATGGCTGAACCATGTATTTTCTTCTTGTAATAACCATTCTGGGAAAGAGTCATTTCATTTGACAACTTCACTCCAGGAGGGGGAAGACAGAGGCTGCTGGGTTTGCCCTTGAACTTCTGAGCTAGAGTAGTGTGCTGCAGGATAACTCCTGGATAAACTGCAAGAGAGAACATCTCCTGGGCTGTGTGCCTGTCCCCGCTGGGGAAAACACTGCTAAACAAAAAGGGAAAGGAAAAAGCCATGTTCATACCATGTGTTTTTGTGTGTTTCTTAAGGTACAGTGGAGATAATATTGAAACATGGAATGCTTTGTACGTGGTCCTTTTGAAACAAATTGTTTCTTTTAAGGTCATTTAATACTGTTCACACAGATTCCTATAGCAATTGCCAAAGACATGGTGAGAGCTGAAAGGGACCTACCTTGGGGACCATCAGTTTCAAGTCCCTTAATTTATTTCTTCTCTGTGCATGTTGTCGATGGGAAAATGTGAGCTTCCCTAAACTGATGGAATCATTAACCCCAGAGACTGGGCATATAGGAAGAGCAAAAGATGCCTGAGGGTGGCTGGCTGCTAGTCCTCACACCAACCCTCTCAAGCCAGGTGCAATGATTTCTCCATTTTAAAGTTTCTAATACCCTAAATCAACACTGTCCAACAGAACTCTCTGAGGTGGTGGAAATGGTCTGTATCTCTGCTGTCCATTATGGTAGCCAATAGTCTCATGTGCTATTTTTTTCTTTTTTGGTCTTAAGTATCCATCTTTTTATTTTATTTTATTTTTATTTTTTATTTATTGAAATATAGTGATTTACAACGTTGTGTTAGTTTCAGGTGTACACAAAAGTGATTTGGATATATGTATTCTTTTTCAGTTTCTTTTCCCTTATAGGTGATTACAAAATATTGAGTAGAGTTCCCTGTGCTATACTGTAGGACCTTGTTGGTTATCTGTTTTGTATATGGTAGTGTGTATATGTTAATTCCAAAATTTGCTGTTGAGCACTTGATATGTGGCTAGTGCACATTGAGATGTCCTGGGATTTCAATGACTTAGCATAAAAAATGTCAAGTATCTCATTAATAATTGTTTTTATGTTGGTTACATGTTGAAATAATGTTTTGGATATGTTGGATTAAACCTAGAGTATCATTAAGACTAATTTCATTTGTTTCTTCTTATTTTTTTCATGTGACTACTAGAAAATTTAAAATAACCTATGTGACTTGTGCGTTGACTCTATTGCTCAGCATGTTTCTGGAGGATGGTACCAGAATGGAATTGTTACACTTTGCCTTCTCCTTGTCTAAGTCCCTCAGAACCAAATGTCAACAGTAGAACAAAACAGAAGCCCTTTGAACCTCAAGATAGCAATAATACTCTGGGAAAGGTGGGCTGATATTTGTCCTCATGCAGGGGCTTCAACAAACGTGATGCTCCATCATTGCCCTTTAATACCCGGTCATGACTGAGATTTAAGGAGGTTTAAAACAATCACAGGGCCATTCAGCAGGCTGTGTCCATAGCTGGGGCTATGTATTTCTTTCACTTTCCACTTTGAATCTTTGTTACTGCCTCTGAGCTATGAATGTGCTAACTCTCCAACTGACATTTGTGCTTAATTTAATTCAGGAAATACTAATGGAACTATTTTTAAAATTTCCTTAAAGTACATAATTTATTAGGTTGGTGAATCATTTAGATGTGCTGACAGCTATGGGGCGTACAGACATCTAAATATTGCTTTTCTGTGATAGGAGCATCTCTTAGGTATGGATTCTTTGAGGTTGTTGATTTTTTTGGCTCCTGAAAATCTTAGGCATTTAACCTGGGATATTTGCCCAATGAAGTTAAAAAAAATACACTTCAGATAAGGATGTTAACTGAAAATTCATGCAGATGTTTTAAAAAGTGGAAAACATACATTTGGGGATAATCTGAGTTAAACAAGAAGTATGATGAAAGATCTTTTTTGGATCAAGTAATACTGAAAATTTTCTCTCCTTTCCACTTGCCATTGAGGGTTTGAATGGAAGGTCATTCTGATCCACGAGGAACGGAATGCTTCTACCTTTTTTTTTTTTTTTTTACTGTTCTCCAAGGTATTTAGGTAGGTTCTTTTCTTTTGAAAAATCTTTTTTTTCTGCCAACTTTGCTGCCAGAAGTGGTCTCCCAGGACTACAAGAGATTGTCTGAATGTTGCAAATAAAAAAATCCAAATTCTCAGGTCATGTCTGTGGATATAAAAAGTGCCTCAGGGAAGAGCACAATTGGCCACTTTACCCACTCTTTCCAGTGAGGAATGGCAGGACCAGCCCTGTCTGGAGGGCTGATTGTGTGCAGAGGATGAGCTGAGAACGCTTATTAGTAGCTGGCTTTTGGAAAGCATCTTATTCAAACCTCTTGTGGCCGTTTTTTTCTTTTCTCTTCCCGGTTTGAGAAAGATGGCGGAGTTAATAGTACTGGGGTCGAATCAAGGGTAAATGCACATGACGTCATAAAATTAAGGTCTGGCACATAGTAAATGATAATAAATGCTAGTGTTGCTTTTCCTTTCTCTCTCCACTTGTTGGGGGTAGAAAGTGTTTAGCTCACTTCTTGTGACCTTGAGATCTGTCTTATCTACCCCACCACTCATCTTTCACCACGGAATGTGGTTTTTATTATTTTTAAGCTGTTTTTGCCTCAACATGTTACTGTACTCTTGTAAGCTTCAAGAAACCTTGTTGGGGTGACAGAAGTCTAGCACAATGCCAGTAAATTACAATGAAACAAGTATACTCAAATAGCAAAATGTCTTGCTAGTAAAGTATACCTACTGAGAAGTTACCTTCACCCTCTCAATGTAGTATAATTACATAGGAGCAAGAGATTCTTTTGGCCAAGACCTACTGAGTGATATATTTGATAATCCCACTCATGTTTCCAGATCTGTAATTCACAAAAGAGTCAGAATGAGTCAAAACACAACAGTAGGAAAGATTCAGTCTTTTAGTTGTATCCTTTAAACCAGATGTTCTCAAACTGGAATCATCCAAAAAGCTTAAGAAGATACAGATTTTTGTCAGCTACCTGAGGATTCTAAAATGAAGAACCTAGGGGTAAGATGGGAATAAAGACACAGACCTACTAGAGAATGGACTTGAGGATATGGGGAGGGGGAAGGGTAAGCTGTGACAAAGTGAGAGAGTGGCATGGACATATATACACTACCAAACATAAAATAGATAGCTAGTGGGAAGCAGCCGCATAGCACAGGGAGATCAGCTCAGTGCTTTGTGACCACCTAGAGGGGTGGGATAGGGAGGGTGGGAGGGAGGGAGACGCAAGAGGGAAGAGATATGGGAACATATGTGTATGTATAACTGATTCACTTTGTTATAAAGCAGAAACTAACACACCATTGTAAAGCAATTATACTCCAATAAAGATGTTAAAAAATAAATAAAATAAAATGGGTTAGTATGGAGTCTGGGAATACACACGTGCACGCGCGCACGCACACACACACACACACACACACACACACACACACACACCATGTGCTTCTGATAAACTAAGGGCCTTTCATAAAATCATGACAGGTGCCATTAAAAATATAAAGCACTCTTACTGTATTTCCAGATGTGAGAGCCATGCCTTTCCTTTCTACTTTGAATGGCAACACAGTGTTTTGATTATTTATAGAATTGTTGTTGCTCATTCAAAGAACTGGATTCTCTTTTTAAAAAAATGGTAGACATATATGGATTGTTTCATTTTTTTAAATGAGTGTGGAGGAGGGTTCTTTTACCCCCAGGGTTTCTTCCTGTTTATGTTAAATTCCTCATGTTAATCATCTTTAATCCTGCCCTCCTAACTGCTGGTAATGGAGTCTGAGCTTTTTCTTTGGGTGAATGTGAGTCTCATTTCAGCCATGACTGTGTGATGTGCACATTTCATCAAGAGAAACGGGCCACAGTTAATTAGGTGCTTCTTTCTACATGCTGTGAAGTCCAGAGACCAGGTTTCTTGCTTTTTTGAAGTGTTCCTGCTCTCCAGATTTGGGGGAAGAGGCGATAAATAGAGGCTAAGTATCGCTCACTTACGTGGGTTTCTCTGAATTGCCTTTTCATGAAAGGGCTGTTACTCTATGACTGCATATCACCGTGCAGCAGCCTCAAATTTTAAATCCGTTTTATGGGAAGAGTTTTCCACTTTCTCCTATTTCTCAATCAAGAATGATTATTTGTCAAGCACAGGTGTGAAGCTGCCCAGGTTCCAAATCATTTTAGAAAGAACAATATGAAATGACATTTTTCAAGTGTTAGAACTGCTGTCTGAAGGAGAAGGGCAACTCCACTTGGGAGAGATAGTAGGGAAGAGCAAATAGAATATTCGCCTGGAGGAAAAAAACAACTCTTGTCACTGAGGAACTCTCCAAATCCAACTGTGGCTTCAAGCAAGACGAACAGAACAAGACGCTGTGCAGTGACTCTTTGGAAATTTGGCTCAGAAATAACATCTTTTCTGCTTAAAAAGATAAAATGACTATGTTAAAGGAATCTACATTTAATTGCAGAATTTTGTCATCTCAAAATGAATTTGGAGGTTTTCCTGATCCTGGAATGTTTAAAAGAAAAACATTGAAGCTAAGGAACACACTTTAGCAAATAGATAATTTCAAAACTTTAGAAAAGCACCTTCAATTTTTTTCCACTGATAAGTTAATACCCTGATACCTCAGATTTACTTGAAGGGGAATACAGTTTGAAAGCTTAACAAAATTACCTTGACTTCGAAAGTTGATTTTCTAAGGTGAAAACGAAATCCCTTGGGTCTCGGTTTGCTCCCAGAGTCAGCGAGTATGAAGCAGTTGGTGACTACACATCTTAGCTTGATGATGCACTTAGAGGAGAATCAATAGACCTGACTTTGAGAAATACAGCTCTTTTCCCTCCGCCTCTCTTCACCAAATAAATAAGTAAAATAAAAATTTGCCTTTTGGCAACTGAGATACAAATAATTCTTTTTGGTATTTCATTAATTTATTTTAAAATGTAGGTTGCTGACATAAGGGAATAGTATAATTCTCCTTTAGGTTTTTTTTCATATCTGTAGGGAAAATATGAGACTTTCCTTTGAGTATGTAAGTGCAATTTTAAAAAATGAGATTGAACATGGATATTTCTTTCTTTGTCCACTTCTTCTCCTGAAAACCTGGAGCCCTCCCCCCGCAACCCCGGTTAAAATTTAGGCCTTTCCTTACTCACTGTGGTCTCACTGATCTTATTTGATGATTAGAATGATGATGATCATAATAAAAAATTGTAGCAGCTAGATTTTCTTAAGCACTTATCGTGGGCCTACACTACGCTAGATGATTTTCATGGATTATCTCTTTAAGCCTGATAGTAACTCTACTGTTAGGTACTGTCATTGCCCACATTTACAGGGGATGAATTCCAGGCTCAAGGAAATGAAATAAGCTGACGGAGGTTGTGCAGGACAAGAGGGACTTGAATTCACGTAGTTGGCCTCTGGAGGTAGTGGTCTTACCTAGTGCATTACCCCAGAGTTTTGAATTAGTGCAGTATGTAATCTTTTATGGCATTTTGCTCCACTGCATTTCAGCACAGTAACTAGGATGAGGCTAAGTGGGCTTTTGCCAGCTCCAGGACCAGCATTAATGAGCGGATAATGGCAAGCGGTAATGAGTACAAAGCCAGCCTTAGCAATGCTGGCTTCTGCTTACTTTGCAATTATGATGCTTGTTGGAAAACTATAGGCAAAAGTGCTTGGAAATAACTGTTCTCTGATGCAGGCAAAATTCCCCTCCCATCTTGTTTACAGCATTAATTAGCTTAGGAGTCCCTTTGTGGCTGTAGAACAGGGGATAAAATTCAGCTCAGTTTCATCCCAAGGAGTGAGTTGCTTAAATCTCAATTATAATATTGCCTGACTTTTAAGAGTATTTGAGGAGAAACTTTGAAGAGCAAATCACTGCGGTTATTTCGGGACCGCAATTTCCTATTCGTAATTTCCTATTTGTGCTCTGTTTTCACACATCATCACCATGATGAACAACTCCATCGTCATAACCATCAACATCATCATCCTTACGTAATGTTCCACTGCAAGGTTGACTTCGTAAGTGCAGGAATAGTCTCATGCTTGACATATAGTAGATAATAAATGTTTATTAAATAAAGAAGGTTGTTGAGCACTCTTATGTGACGAGCAGTGTGCCAAGCGCTGTGCCTTCACGGTCACATTTAACCATCATTACCAACCTATGACTAGGCCTATTATTAACCTCATTTTACAAATGAGGAAACTGAGGCACAGAGAAATTAAGAAACTTGCTCCAGTTCACCCAGCTAGGGAGTAGGGGAATTGGGACTTGGTCCCAGGCCTGTTGGACTCCAGACCCCATGATGCTGTATTACATCATCACTCTATAGACCATTTTCTCTCATCTTACAACTCTTCTAGAAAGTATGACTTACACTCGGTTGATCTGGGTATCATGAAGAAAAATGAAGGCCCAGCAATACTAATTTGAAGAACCAGACAAAAGCAGGGCCACCTCTGTGCTTTAAAAGCCTTTTACATTTCTACTCTGAGAGTGGTCAGCCTTGATAAATACAAGCAGTAGCTTGAAATTTTCCTCTTGGGCATGATTCCAATGCTGTGTCTGAGAAATTTTCCTGCTAAAGGAAATCAGTAATGGTGAACTCCTTTGGGAGAGTTTTCCACATGCAGAGCATTTTCAAAATAGGAAGTCTCAGAGATGTAGACAGTACACCGTGTCACCTGAAAAATGCAGATTGGAGAAGATGCTGTATGGCTTGAGGACACTAGAAACTAATCCAACTGGAATTTCATTGTAGCCACATTCACATGTATTTATGTTTAATTTTATCCTGTAAAATTAAACTCTTCGAGCTCACATATATCTAAGGTCTGATTTTAAGGGAGCAGCCAAGCTGCTTTTTCTCACCTAATTAAAAAGAATTTGTAGGTCTTAGGGAAATGCTTTTATTTAATCATCTGGTTATTTACCCATTTAGCCAGGGAACACTAGCTTCCTCAGTACACTACTACAACTTTGTGTCCTTTGAGTTTTAGTTTTGCAGAGATGTTCTTAATTCCTTAAGCTCTCTTTTGGGTGTGGAAATTATATGAGAGTTCCTCTAATAGGGAAGAACAAATCTGACACCATATTAGGTCTGCTCCTTGTACTTCAACCTTTGTATTCTATTGCTTTTGCTAAAAGTTAAGAATGGTGCCTATAGCCTGAAATATACAGGAGAGCCCATTCTCAAGGCTCTGACCTTTAAAGGTATAACACCTTTCCATTCATATAGAGATAAAAAGTTGCAGGACAGAGAACAACATTTGTTGGAGGTTTACAGGAACATCCTGACCTGACCTATGTGGACAGCTGCAAGAACAAAGGATTCCTGCACCAAGAAGTCTGCAACAATCAGCCACACCCCCTGCCCTTTTAGTAGAAAAGAAGCCTGAATTCTAACTTGGGGAAGACGGTTCTTTTGGGACCCTAGTCCACCATCTTCTCTGTCTGCTGGCTTTCTGAATAATGTTGCTATTCCTTGCCCCAACACCTTGTCTCTCGATTTTTTGGCCTCTTGTGTGGTGAGGAGTATGAGCTTAGACTTGGTAACATCACTGAATTGTAGACCCACTGAAAACGTGACTTTAATAGTACATATTTTCCCAGGATGCATACAGACGCTCTCTCTTCCCATGTATTTATTGTATTCCTACATGTATATAACACATTGGGCAGAAATTGTCTGAGTCTCTCATTGAAATAATATTTATTTGGATTAATAGAAAAAGAAGAAAGTCTGTATTGTGAAGGAAAAGCAGTGACACCCCGAATTTGAGTTAGGAACCTGGAATTATCTTCAATAAATCTTACCTAAAATAAAGGAAGAGCAAAATGTGCTTCTTTGTTCCTTGATTGTCATTATATGACATTGTCAATGGTAACTATGTACTATTTAATCATCCATCTGGAATCTTGTAGCTGACTCTGAATTTTGTAGTTTTCCAAAGGCTACCTCTCATTGATGGGTGTCATTTTCCTTCATCGAAAAGTGGAAATTATAATAAAATCCTTTTTTTGTTTAAGTTTTTATAAAATTGACTACCTCCCATCCCCTACCAAATTTAGAAGTTCCAGGTGGAAGAGCTGGGCTTCTGTTGTTCACCATTCCCAGTACCTGGTGCTGGGTTTGGAACTCAGTAGGGGTCTTAGGTTAGATGCCCCAGCAGCAGAGCTGGAGTGGGAGTTCTTATGCAGTTGAATTTTGAAGGAGTGCTCTCTGGAGAAGGGGAGTGAGGGAATTGGGGGAGCAAGCACTCAGCTGGAGGTGAACTTCAGCCTCATCCCGCGGGGAGCTCACTGCACCACAGAACTAGTCCCACCTCAAGTCAGTGGGCTGCTCCTTTTTATTCCCATGTTATTCTTAGGCCTGTGCTTCGCCTAGGAATGAGATTTGCATACTCATCTGGACAAGGCCCCTCCTTTTCTGCTGAGAGCAATTCTTTAATACTTTGACAGTGGGGAGAAAAGTATAACTCTGCTGGTTGTCTCCGCTTCATCTTTCTACTATACTGCTGGCTGTTTTCTGCTTGTGCATGACTTCTGAACTGTCAAAAAAAAAAGCTGGGTTTTTTTTTCTGAATGCTTCCAGGATTCTGTTCTTTATTCTACACTACTGACCAACTTGACTCATCTTAACTTTGCTAACAAGGTCATCAGTAATTATTTTAAACACACTTTCAGTCACGAAAGGGATAAAATGAATTTGCGTAGCTCAGGGCTAGGTTTTTCATATAACATAGAGTTGAAACCAACAAAGAATTTTCTGTTAAAAATCTTCATATACTTACAGCTTGGTGTAAAATGTGAATTATGTTAGTAATTGATTCCAGAACAATTAGGTGGTTTTTATGGTTTTATTTTTTTTAAATAGTGGAGGATAGCTTTCCATTATATAACGTTTGGCTATTTCATCGCTAACCAAAATACACACACACACACACACACACACACACACACACACACACACACACACACACACACACACGGGAATCCTCACATCTACAGGCTGACTTTGCAGCCCAGTGAATGGCAAGATTTGTTCCGAGATAGCTTATACTAAGTGTCTTCAGCTACCCTGGCTTTACTGTATGTGTCTTTCTACTCTTTTCTCTCAATATTAACATTGTTCACCTTTCTCTGTGATCCTTTTGAGAAGGTGGTGGTGTGTGGAAGAATACATTCCAAATTTCTAACTAGAAAAATATTAGTTATGAAAGGGCTTTACATGCCATACATTTAAGAAGATTCTTCATTGAAAATGTGTTGCTAAGCATGTATGTGTTGAATCTGTGTTGAAGGGGTAATTCTGAGTGAACGTAATTTGGAACTGGTAAGATAATGAAAGCCACTAATTTAATCTACATTTCAGGAAAAGTGTTTTAGTACGTAGCTATGCAATTCTATCCTAAACCAATCAGCAAGTTTTAATAAATGACATAGCAGAACTTTTTTTTTTAATAGAGAGATAGGTCGTCAGGGGGGAAGGGTGGGTGAAAGGGATAGTTAGGGAGTATGAGATCGACATTTACACACTGCTATATTTAAAACTGATGACCAGGACTTCCTTGGTGGTACAGTGGTTAAGAATCCGCCTGCCAATGCAGGGGACACGGGTTTGAGCCCTGGTCCAGGAAGATCACACATGCTGTGGAGCAACTAAGCCTGTGCGCCACAGCTACTGATCCTGCGCTCTAGAGCCCGTGGGCCACAACTACTAAAGCCTGCATGCCGCAACTACTGAAGCCAGTGAGCCTAGAGCCCGTGCTCTGCAATAAGAGAAGCCATCGCAATGAGAAGCCTGCATACCACAACAAAGAGTAGCCCCTGTTCATTGCAACTAGAGAAAGCCCCCGCGCAGCAACGAAGACCCAATGCAGCCAAAAATAAATAAATTTATATAAAATAAATAAAATAAAATGGATGACCATAAAGTACCTACTGTATAGCACAGGGAACTCTGCTCAATGTTACATGGCAGTCTGGGTGGGAGGGGAGTTCGGGGGAGAATGGATACATGTATGTGTATGGCTGAGTCACTGCTGTGCACCTGAAGCTATCACAACATTGTTAATCGGCTATACTCCAATATAGAATAAAAAGTTAGAAAAATAGAGAGGTAGGTCATGTTAAATGGAAATCTTGAATTATTTCTATTTAATGTAGGGGATTTTTCATATTCATATTCTTGGAGTTTGAGAGTTTCCAAGCCAAGTAACTCTTCTTCAGTTCAGGTTTTAATACCATTAACTTAGTGTTATATTTTACAGTGAACTGTAAAAGCTGTAAAATTTACTTTAGATGGTCCTTATTATGTCTAAATGACCAAAGGGTTGTGGAATAACCTTTCATGATTCTATATGAAACTTGTTTTTACTTTATTGATTAATTTTGTGTAGTGAAAACAAAGAAGACTGCAAGCTCATTCTGGTTATGCTACAAAAGGCTTTTTGACCATGGGCAATTATTTCTGTTTCTTTGGGCCTCAGTTTCCTCATATGTCAAATGCATGTGTTGTACAGACCAGTGGTTTTAAATTCTATAGAGAATAAGGATCATCTAGGGAGCTTGTTAGAATGCAGTTTGCTGGGCCTCAGTCCCACAGATGCCGATCTACCATATGTGGCCATATCCCTCCTGACTAGTGTCTGTGCCCATATAGGCTGCCCCCTCTTTTAGTGCAGGACCATATCTGCCCCTTATGCATGATGCTCTTTATCCTCCAGCTCCTATTATCTTCTCAAGGAAAGGGCTTCAGAAATCCCCTTCTAACTCTCACCTACCATGATTCCACCCCTCCACAGACTCATATACACAGCTCCCAAATATGAGCTTTTATTTCTTTTATCTTAAAATAAAACAGTCTCTCTGGTTAGCAAACCACTTCTTTCCTTTCCTTTACTACCAGAATACGTTAGTCCCAGATATTTCACCTCAGACAATTTTGATTCTCTTTTTCTACCTGGATGAGAATCACATCGAGAGTACTAATTAATGTTCTATTTACATCTAATGATGGCAAGAACAGCTAACATTGATTGAGTGCTTCTTGTGGTTCAGACACTTTCTGAGTGTCTTCCTCTGGCCTTCCTTCAATCCTCACATTACTCCTATGAAATTGACCATTTCCTTTGGCCTTTGACTCTTTATTTATTTATTTTTGGCTGCATTGGGTCTCCGTTGTTGCGCGCGGGCTTTCTCTAGTTGTGGTGAGAGGGAGCTACTCTTCGTTGCAGTGCGCAGGTTTCTCAATGTGGTGGCTTCTCCTGTTGCAGAACACGGGCTCTAGAGCGCAGGTTCTAGAGCTCATGTTCAGTAGTTGTGGTACACGTGCTTAGTTGCTCCGCGGCATATGGGATCTTCCCGGACCAGGGCTCGAACCTGTGTCCCCTGCATTGGCAGGCGAATTCTTAACCACCACACCACCAGGGAAGCCCTGGCCTTTGACTCTTTGATTAAGACCTCAGGTTAACAATTTACTCTTCAAGATCAACTTCAAATCATCTTGTCAAGATTCAAAATAATATCTCATTGCAGTTTAGATCACAGTTGCACAAAACTGGATAAATTTATGTTGGGGGCAATGACATCTTTTTGATATCACGTCTTACCACCCAAGAATATCTATTAACTTAAATCTCCTCTTTAAAAAAAGAAACAGACTTTATTTTTAGACCAGTTTTAAGTTCGCAGCAAAATTGAGAGGAAGGTGCAGAAAGTCCCCATATGCCCTCTCCCCCCCACACGCACTGCCTCTCCTACTGCCCACACTAGAGGGCACCTCTGTTAGACGTGATGAACCTATACTGGCACGTCATTATCACCCAAATTCCATAGTTTACATGAGGGTTCACTCTTGGTGCTTTTATTCTGTTGAGTTTTGACACATGTATAATGACATGTCCTCACCATTGTAGTATCACACAGGGTAGTTTCACTGCCTGACAAGTCCTCTGTGCTCTGCCTATTCATCCTTCTCCCCATCAAATCCAGGCAGCCACTGCTATTTTTACTGTCTCTATAGTTTGACATTTTCCAGAATGTAATATAGTTAGAATCATGGAGTATGTAGCATTTTCAGATTGGCTTCTTTCACTTAGTAATAGGCACTTAAGGTCCCTCCATGACTTTTCATGGATTGATAACTCATTTCTTTTCAGCACTGCATAGTGTTCCATTGTCTGGATGTACCACACTTTATTTATCCATTCACCTACTGACGGACATTTTAGTTGCTTCCAAATTTGGCAATTATGAATAGAGCTGCTGTGAACATCCGTGTATAGGTTTCTCTGTGGACATAATTTTTCAACTCTTTTGAGTAAATAAATACCAAGGTGTGTGACTGATGGATTGTATGGTAAGAGTGTGTTTAGTTTTGTGAGAAACTGCAAAACTGTCTTCCAAAGTGTCCATACTATCTTGAGTTCCTTCCAGCAATGAACCAGAGTTCCTATTGTTCCACATCTTCACCAGAATTTCATGTTGGCAGTGTTTTGGATTTTGGCTATTCTTATAGATGTGTGCTGGTATCTCATTGTTGTTTTATCTTTCAGTCCCTGAATGACATGTAATGTGGAGTATCTTTTCATATGCTTTTAAATCTTCTCTTTTTAATTACTTTTGTTAAGATTATATAGCTCTTTCCATGTTCTGCATAGCTCCTATTACATTTTGTGGCCGATTGTTTTTCCCAGAGACGGTTGCAATATTATGTACCATATCATAAGCTTTTGTAGAATCTTGCCATGCCCCCATCAAGAGGTAAAGTCTAATCCTCTTCCCTGTCAATCTGCCTTGGTTTGTGACTTACTTGTTACCAATAGAATGCCCTGGAAGTGATGCTACATGACTTCTGATGATAGGGCATGAAAGGCTTTTCCTTTTCGTAAAAGACGAGGCCATGGTGCAGCTATTTTAAGCTAGAATACTCACTCTAAGGGACTTCAGCTTCCTTGAGGCTGCCATTTTGTAAGGAAGCCCGAAGTAGCATATGGAGAGACTGCCTTTAGAAGCTCTGAGACTAGAATAAAGAGAGAAAAAGATGTCAGCCCTCAGCTGGTCCCATAACTTGCTATTTCAGCTCCAGTCACTATCTGACTGCAGCATGAAGAGAGATCCTGAGCTAAAACCTCTCATCTGAGGCCTTTATGAATGCCTGACCCTAAGGCATTAGGAGACGTTATAAAATGGTAGTTGTTGTTTTTGTGGGACCAGTACATTTCATGGTGATTTATTATATAGCAATAGATAACTAGAACAAATTTCTTCCTAAATTCTTAACTTTTTAAATTGCTACTGTAAAAATATTTTTAATGATAAACTTTCTGTTTGTTTTTGTTTCTGTAATCATCCATGCCTTTTGTAATTTTGTATCTCATGCAACATGTGCATTTGTACATTATATAGTGTGTTGATACCTCTAAACTGCTTTTTATTTGCTAAATTTGGGTTTTCATCTCTCAACTGATGAACATACAATTTAAGCTATGTTTTACAGTGACTTGACTCTTGGCAATTACTAGTTGAGTTATGGGGGTTTGGATTTTTTTTTTGGCATCTATATTTGAATATAAATTGAATTTTTCTCTTCATTTTGAAAAAATGAACAGAAAAATTGAAAAATGAAAGCACTAATACAAGTGATAAGAAGCATAGGTCTTCTGTTACAATTGAAGAAAAGGAAATATTCAGACATGCCAAAAAGCTCAAACCAGCCTCAACTAAGTAAGTACTCATTGTCCATATGCAACTGTGTTCAGTTGTAAAAGAAGTGAACAAATGAAAGCACATATATGAAATGTTGGGAAAATGGCCTTAAAAGTTGTGTTTAAAAGGTGAGTTATAATTGGGGATTTTATAATTATCTGACTCTCAGCTCAGTAGAGCCATGATTCTATACAGTTCTAACTAGCTCCAGTACTAGGTGATGGTTTCTTAAAGATTTTACCAAATAAATATGCATCTGAATCCCTATGGAGAGAAGACCCTCACCTGAGATAATGACACAACAGTGAGAGAAACTACTGTATGAAAGGCACTAATGAGTTTGACCTTGATGTACCATACAGGAGCCAAGATTTCCATCTTCATTCTGCTGTGAGAAAAGGAATCCAGGATCCAGAGGAAAGGAGCATGTTAGCTTTTAGGGGTCAGTGTGAAAATGCACATAAGTGCTTCTTTTTAATTACTTTACTCATTACCTGATTTACTAATGAAACATCTCTTAATTTGTTCATAAAACTTTTTATGTTCCATCCCTCATTCTGTCTACCCTAGTGTGGCATCATTGTTTGACTTTGATAGTGTTTTTCAGAAAAACATTATTTATAAAAGTAGGGAGAGAGGACAGACAGCAGAAGCAAGAAGAACTACAATCCTGCAGCCTGTGGAAAGAAAGCCACATTCACAGAAAGATAGACAAAATGAAAAGGCAGAGGACTTTGTATGAGATGAAGGAACAAGATGAAACCCCAGAAAAACAACTAAATTAAGTGGAGATAGGCAACCTTCCAGAAAAAGAATTCAGAATAATGATAGTGAAGATGATCCAGGACCTCGGAAAAACAATGGAGACAAAAATCGAGAGGATACAAGAAATGTTTAACAAAGAACTAGAAGAATTAAAGAACAAACACCTAGAAAAGAGACAAACAATACAATAACTGAAATGAAAAATACACTACAAGGAATCAATAGCAGAATAACTGAGGCAGGAGAACGGATAAGTGACCTGGAAGACAGAATGGTGAAATTCACTGCCATGGAACAGAATAAAGAAAACAGAATGAAAAGAAATGAAGACAGCCTAAGAGACCTCTGGGACAACATTAAATGCACCAATATTTGCATTATTGGGGTCCCAGAAGGAGAAGAGAGAGAGAAATGACCCGAGAAAATATTTGAAGAGATTATAGTCAAAAACTTCCCTAACATGGGAAAGGAAATAGCCACCCAAGTCCAGAAAGTACAGAGAGTCCCAGGCAGAATAAACCCAAGGGGAAACATGCTGAGATACATAGTAATCAAATTGACAAAAATTAAAGACAAAGAAAAATTATTGAAAGCAAAAAGGGAAAAACGACAAATAATATACAAGGGAACTCCCATAAGGTTAACAGCTGATTTCTCAGCAGAAACTCTACAAGCCAGAAGGGAGTGGCACGATATATTTAAAGTGATGAAAGGGAAGAACCTTAAACCAAGATTATTCTACTCGGCAAGGATCTCATTCAGATTTGATGGAGAAATCAAAAGCTTTACAGTACAGAGAGTCCCAGGCAGAATAAACCCAAGGGGAAACATGCTGAGATACATAGTAATCAAATTGACAAAAATTAAAGACAAAGAAAAATTATTAAAAGCAACAAGGGAAAAATGGCAAATAACATAAAAGGGAACTCCCATAGGGTTAACAGCTGATTTCACAGCAGAAACCTCTACAAGCCAGAAGGGAATGGCACAATATATTTAAAGTGATGAAATGAAGAAAACGGTAATAGGAGCATACATATTGATAATTACCTTAAACGTGAATGGATTAAATGCTCCAACCAAAAGACACAGGCTAGCTGAATGGACACAAAAACAAGACCCATATATATGCTGTCTACAAGAGACCCACTTCAGACCTAGGGACACATACAGAATGAAAGTGAGGGGATGGAAAAAGATATTTCATGCAAATGGAAATCAAAAGAAAGGTGGAGTACCAATAGTCGTGTCGATTAAAATGACTTTAAAATAAAGAATATTACAAGAGGCAAGGAAGGACACTACATAATGATCAAGGGATCAATCCAAGAAAAAGATATAACAATGATTAATATATATGCACCCAACATAGGAGCGCCTCAATACATAAGGGAAATGCTAACAGCTATAAAAGAGGAAATTGACAGTAACATGATAACAGGGGGGAATTTTAACACCTCACTCACACCAATGGACAGATCATCCAGACAGAAAATTAATAAGAAAACACAAGCTTTAAATGACACAGTAGTTGCTCTAAATGACACAGATAGATTTAATTGATATTCGTTGGACATTCCATCCCCAAACAGCATATTACACTTTCTTCTCAAGTGCACATGGAACATTCTCCAGGGTAGATCACATCTTGGGTTACAAATCAAGCCTTGCTAAATTTAAGAAAATTGAAATCATGTCAAGCATCTTTTCCGATCACAATGCTATGAGATTAGAAATCAATTACAGGGAAGAAAACCTAAAAAACACAAACACGTGGAGGCTTAACAATACATTACTAAATAACAAAGAGGTCAGTGAAGAAATCAAAGAGGAAATCAAAAAATACCTAGAGACAAATGACAAAGAAAACACGATGATCCAAAACCCATGGGACGCAGTAAAAGCAGTTCTGAGAGGGAAGTTTACAGCAATACAAGCCTACCTCAAGAAACAAGAAAAATCTCAAATAAACAATCTAACCTTACACCTAAAGGAACTAGAGAAAGAAGAACAAAAAACCCCCAAAGTTAGTAGAAGGAAAGAAATCATAAAGATCA
>NC_041214.2:45504869-45505795 GCF_002837175.3 Physeter macrocephalus | reverse complement strand
AAGTAAAAGAAATAAAAGGAATACAAATTGGAAAAGAAAAAGTAAAACTGTCACTGTTTGCAGATGACATGATACTATGCATAGAGAATCCTAAATATGCCACCAGAAAACTACTAGAGCTAATCAATGAATTTGGTAAAGTTTCAGGATACAAAATTAATGCACAGAAATCTCTTGCATTCCTATACACTAACAACGAAAGATCAGAAAGAGAAACTAAGGAAACAATCCCATTCACCACTGCAAGAAAAAGAGTAAAATACCGAGGAATAAACCTACTTAAGGAGGTAAAAGAGCGGTACTCAGGAAACTGTAAGACAATGATGAAAGAAATCAAAGATGACACAAACAGAGAGATATACCATGTACTTGGATTGGAAGAATCAATATTGTGAAAATGACTGTATAGCCAAGGCAATCTTGAGGTCAAAAAATAGAGCTGGAGGAATCAGACTCCCTGACTTCAGACTATACTACAAAGCTACAGTAATGAAGACAATATGGTACTGACACAAAAACAGAAATATAGATCAATGGAACAGGATAGAAAGCCTAGAGATAAACCCATGCACATATGGTCACCTTATCTTTGAGAAAGGAGACAAGGATTACAAGGGAGAAAAGACAGTCTCTTCAATAAGTGGTGCTGGGAAAACTGGACACCTATGTCCTAGAGTAATGGAAATAAAAATAAACCAGTGGGGCCTAATGAAACTTAAAAGCTTTTGCAAAGCAAAGGAGACTAAAAACAAGACTAAAAGACAACCCTTAGAATGGGAGAAAATATTTGGAAATGAAGCAATGGACAAAGGATCAATCTGCAAAATATCATAAACAGCTCATGCAGCTCAATATTAAAAAAACAAACAACCCAATCAAAAAATGGGCAGAAGACCTAAATAGACATTTCTTCAAAGAAGACATAC
>NC_041214.2:45491261-45504564 GCF_002837175.3 Physeter macrocephalus | reverse complement strand
TATGACCCAGAAATCCCACTACTGGGCATATACTCAGAGAAAACCATAATTCAAAAAGACACATGCACCCCAATGTTCATTGCAGCACTATTTACAATAGCCAGGTCATGGAAGCAACCTAAATGTTCATCGACAGACAGATGGATAAAGAAGATGTGGTATGTATATACAATGGAATATTACTCAGCCATAAAAAGGAATGAAATTTGGTCATTTGTAGAGAAATGGATGGATCTAGAGACTGTCATACAGAGTGAAGTTAAGTCAGAAAGAGAAAAACAAATATTGTATATTAACGCATGCATGTGGAACCTAGAAAATTGGTACAGATGAATCTGTTTGCAGGGCAGAAGTAGAGACACAGATGTAGAGAACAAATGTATGGACTCCGAGGGGGGAAGTGGAGGGGGCGTGGTGGTGGTGGGATGAATTGGGAGATTTTGATTGACATATATATACTAAAATGTATAAAATAGATACCTAATAAGATCCTGCTCTTAAAAAAATAAATAAAATTAAATTAAAAAATTTTTTTAAAAAGTAGGGAGATATCTGTGAAGGAAAGGTATTGATTTTGCATATTAACTTTGCAAACAACTTCCTTAAAGGTATACCTTCCTATTTTAATGATCTTAAAATAGATTATCTTGGGTCTTCCAATTATATATAGTCATATTATCTATAAATAATTTTAAATGTTTCTTCTAT
This sequence comes from Physeter macrocephalus, assembly GCF_002837175.3. Taxonomy (NCBI): domain Eukaryota; kingdom Metazoa; phylum Chordata; class Mammalia; order Artiodactyla; family Physeteridae; genus Physeter; species Physeter macrocephalus. The sequence goes on along the minus strand of NC_041214.2, from coordinate 45,503,856 downwards.
CTCAAAATTTATATTCTTATTTTCAGTTTCTTATGTAATTGTGTTGGCTAGCTTTACAAAATAGTATTTAATGCCAGTGATGGTAATGAGCATGCTTATCTTGTTCCTGATTTTAATTTCTAGGCATTCATCATGAAGCATATTATTTCTTAAATTTGAGAGTTGTATTTTATACAGTCATATAAGAAAGTAACCTTGTTTTCATCTTTTAAAAATTTAGAAAATTTAGAAGTGGAAGCTGAGTTTTATCAAATACCTTACTGGCATGATATTGAAATATTTGATATTGAAATATCTTGACGAAATATCATGAAATATCATGATATTGAAATAATTGCAGTTGCTTTCTTTGCACTATTATATATTAAGGTTTACATATTAAAGTAAAATAGTTGGATATATCGATGATTTGGTAAAGATTTCTTTGTTTCACATTTTCATACTTGGAATTTAGAAACTGTTAGATATGTGTGATAAAGATTAGGTAGCTGTTATCACTTCAAGCCTCTTTGGTAGGATAACACTTGTTGGAAGACCGTCATTGGCTACCCCTGCCTAGAATGGCTATATAGATAAGGAAGGAAGACAAAAGACATGCAGTTGGGTCAGAATAGAGAAAGAAGATGTGAGCTGCTATTTGTCCTTTCATTGTGCCAAGGGTTTGACTGCTCATTTAGACCCATGCCTATCCTGAAATAGACAAAATATGAATTCCTTTCAAATACCTTTGAAACTTTGTCAAAAGTACAAACCCTGAATAAAGGCAATAAATGTAATTATGTGAATGATTCTCAGTTTCCTCTTTAAGACATGTCTGTGGAGGCAGTCTCAAGGAATAAATATGATTTTTTGTATTTAACATTTAATTTAATATATTAATGTAAATTAAATTAATAAATAAAAAATATGATTTGGAAGAGAACAGTTTGTCCAAGCTTTTAATAATGATGTGGAAGGAGGTCTGAGAACCAAAGATTCTGTAATATTCAACTAAGAACTCTACATAAACTTCCAGTAATAATTTTGCATGTTTTGATTATGTGGCTGAGGTCGAATTGAGACTAATAAAGAAGCATTATTGAACACATTTAATGTTTAACAACATAAATCCCAGAGAGGTTATGTTTTTTTCCTAAAACTGCCTCTAATAAGGATGTTTTTGGAAATCTGAGGCTAAGTGTGTAAATAAGTGTGTTTGCATTGTCAGCTGTGTATAATGCTAATGCGAGGTGCTATATCTCTAGTTGTAAAATTAATTGTTTGCAAATTCTAAGCCTATCAAAGAAGACTTCTTTAGCTCAAATAATAGTGATTTAAAAAACTGATGCAAGATCGCCTGACAGATGAAATATATAAAGGGCTATTTCCTCCCTGAATGAAAATGAGTTGCTTTGCCAGGTGGAAAGTTAAAAATTTTTTAAAGAAAATAAATCCATATCTTGAAAGTAGACTTTTACAAGCAAAAAATGATAGTTGAATGAAGTACTAAGAAACTGATTTAAAAACTTAGGTATGGATAATAGGAATGTCCTATAAAGACTAGTTCTAAAATTTAATATTATGTGGGTTTTTTTAAAAGATTTTTTTAGACCAGTTTTAGGTTCACAGCAAAATTGAGCAGAAGGGACAGAGATTTCCCATATACTCCCTGACCCCACACATGCATAGACACCCCCATTATCAACGTCTCTCACCAGAGTAGTACATTTGTTATAATTGATAAACCTACAATGACACATCATAATCACCCAAAGTCCATAGTATACATTAGGGTTTACTCTTATTCTGTGGGTTTGGACAAATGTATAATGACATGTATCCACCATTGTAGTATTGTACAGAGTAGTTTCACTGCCGTACAAGTCCTCTGTGCTCTGCCTATGTCCTTCCCCCCACCAACCCCTGGAAGCCACTGATGTTTGTACTATCTCTATAGTTTGGCCTTTTCCAGAATGTCATATAGTTGGAATCACACCATGTGATCACCATATGTAGCCTTCTCATATTGGCTTATTTCACTTAGCAATATGCATTTAAGGTTCTTCCATGACTTTTCATGGATTGATAGCTCATTTCTTTTCAGCACTGAGTAATGGTCTGTTGTCTGGATATTCTATAGTTTATTTATCTATACACCTACCTACTGAAGTATATCTTGGTTGCTTCCAAGTTTGGCAATTATGAATAGAGCTGCCGTAAACATCTGTGTGCAGGTTTTTGTGTGGACATAATTTTTCAATTCATTTGAGTAAATACCAAGGAGTGTGACTGCTGGATTGTATGGTAAGCATATGTTTAGTTTATGTTTAGTTTTGTAAGAAACTGCGAAACTGTCTTCGAAAGTGGCTGCACCTTCTTGAGTTCCTACCAGCAATGAATCAGAATTCCTATTGCTCCACATCTTTGCCAGCATTTGGTGTTACCAGTGTTCTGCATTTTAGCTATTCTAGAAGATGTGTAGTAGTATTGCACGGTGTAGTTTTAATTTGCATTTTCTTGATGACATATGATGTGAAGCATCTATTGATATTTTTGTTTTCATCTGTATATCTTCTTTAGTGAGGGGTCCGTTAATGTCTTTGGCTCATTTAAATTTTTTTTCTTATTGTTAAGTCTTAAGAGTTCTATGCTATTTTGGATAACAGTCCTTTGTCACATGTGTCTTTTGCAAATATTTTCTCCCAATCTGTGGCTTGCCTTCTCACTGTCTTGACATTGTCTTTTGCAGAACAGAAATTTTTAATTTTAAGGAAGTCTAGCTCACCAATTATTTCTTTCATAGGTTGTGCCTTTGATGTTGTATCTAAAAAGTCATCACCATACCCAAGGTTATCTAGATTTTTCTCTAATCTTCTAGAAATGTAATAGTTTTGCATTTTACATTTAGGTTATGATCCATTATGAATTATTTTTTGTAAAGGGTGCAAGGTCTGTGTCTAAATTCATTTTTTTTTTTGCATGTGGATGCCCAATTATTGTAGCACCATTTGTTGAAAAGACTAGCTTTGTTCCATTGTATTGCCTTTGTTTTTTGTCAAACATCAGTTGACCATATTTATGTAGGTCTATTTCTGGGCTTTCCATTCTGTTTCACTAATATTTGTCTATTGTTTAACCAATACCACATTATCTTGTAGTACTGGTGAAAGAAAGAAAGCTTTATAATAAGTCTTGAAGTCAGGTAGTGTTAGTCTTTTAACTTTGTTCTTCTCTTTCAATATTGTGTTGGCTATCCTGGGTCTTTTAACTCTTCATATAAACTTTAGATTCATTGTACTGGTAGCCACAAAATAACTTGGGATTTTCATTGAAATTACATTGAGTTTATAGATCAATTTGTCAAGAACTGACTCCTTGTGGAGGTTTTTTAAAAAAAATGTTAAGAATTACTGAGAGTGAAATAATTTAACAACATGATTCCAAAGTCAATTTCCTTTAAACAGAGGGATGAAATCTGGCTGCCATGTGGCCTACGATGACAGTTTTGGAATTCCCTGTCCCCTCTGCTGACATATGAAATAAAGAACTTTATCTGATGTGTATCAACTGGTTTTCTTTATTCAATAAGTCATTGAACATGCTAGATGGCCAAGGGAAGTTTAGTTCATCTGCCCAGGTGTAAAATGAAGATGATGTTGATACAGTTTACCTTATCAGGGTTGAAAAGATACATGGAAAATGACTAGTAGGGGGCATGGCTCAATAACTGTTAGTTGTTATTCGACAGTGAGGCATAGGATGATGAATGGAAACTGTGCCCTCCTTTAATTTAAGTAGGGAGCTTAAAGAGCTTATGGTTTCATGAGGCCAATCTAAACACAACTATAATCTTCCTGCCAGGACTTCCCTGGGGGCACAGTGGTTAAGAATCTGCCTGCCAATGCAGGGGGAGACGGGTTCGAGCCCTGGTCCGGGAAGATCCCACATGCCACGGAGCAACTAAGCCCATGCACCACAACTACTGAGCCTGTGCTCTAGAGCCCAAGAGCCACAACTACTGAGCCCGCATGCCACAACTACAGAACCCCACATGCCTAGAGCCTGTGCTCCGCAACAAGAGAAGCCACCGCAATGAGAAGCCCATGCACTGCAACAAAGAGTAGCCCCCGCTCGCCGCAACTAGAGAAAGCCTGCGTGCAGCAACAAAGACCCAACGCAGCCAAAAATAAATAAATAAAATCTTCCTGCCAATCTCAGTTATGTTTGACTGACATCCACAGGTCACACCCTTCAGGTACTTTGACCTTATTGTGCAAATTTATGAATGTGAAAAAGTTAGATGTACTTTTATGCTATCACAGATTTATAACAGTCTCTGTGGAAAGACCTTTGTGTGCATTGGGTATATTGAAAAGATGGAGTTCTAGAAGTGAGTACTTCCAAATATTACTTGTATAAAATGATGTTTTGGACAAATGCACACTCAATGAAGAGTATGGGACTTCAGTGAAAGCTGAAATAGAAAAGGAAAGAAAAATGGGAGCTAGTACAGAGCAATGGAGTAAATCACTGAGCCCGAAGCCCGAAGACCATGAGTGAGCCTTGGAGATTACCTGCCATTTTTTCCATGGTGTCTGTGTTCTGAGTTACAGACAACTGTCTTATAAAGACATTTGGAAGCTCAAACCTATTTGCTTATTGGAGAAGGCTGGTATTAGAATTATGATGGATTTTAGAAGTGGTACAGCTATTCAAGAAAACTTTCAGGTTTCTGACTAGTGGTTTGGAAGTGTTATGGCTAGGGATAGAATAAGATAGTTACACAGTTAGAAATCCCACTAGGGAAAGATAGAGACTTGAGGAGATCACCATAAGCTAGACACCAACCAGAAAATGCCTAAAACATCTGGCAGCTAAGCAACAATCAGAACATTTTGAAAGTAAACAGACTTACTTGGGCCACTACCACCAAAAAATGGATCCAAGACCTGCATTTGGCCTTGGGAGGTCTATAGGGTAACAGACCCTGAAAAACTGCATTCTTGCATGTAGCCAAGACAAGAATATAGGTGAAAGGGGAAAGAAGCTAGGTGAAAGGGAATATTATACAAAAACCTGAGATGAATTACTGCATTTTAGTGTATGTTACCACCATTCTGCTAATATACATATGATTTAAATAGTGCTATGACAGTCTTGGTTAGACCATATAGGGCCAAAGGAGGAACTAATGATGTAAGCCTTGATGTCTACTCCAATATGAGGATGAAGGTGGTCTTCTCCCCTCCCCACTCTTTCTTTTTTTTTTTTTTTTTTTTTTTTTTTGCGGTACGCGGGCCTCTCACCATTGTGGCCTCTCCCGTTGCGGAGCACAGGCTCCGGACGCGCAGGCTCACCGGCCATGGCTCACGGGCCCAGCCGCTCCGCAGCATGTGGGATCCTCCCGGACGGGGGCACGAACCTGCGTCCCCTGCATCGGCAGGCGGACTCTCAACCACTGCGCCACCAGGGAAGCCCCCCACTCTTTCTTTGATTATAAAAGTGTAGCCCTCTTTGTTCTCGGGGCTGCGCTCCCCTGCCTGCCCGTTTGTATCTTTCACAAGCATCCTATGCTAATAAATTCACTCTTTCCCTGTCACTGGGCCTGTCTCTGAATTCATTCTGCATGGAGACAAGAGAACCTGAACTTCAGTAAGTCCTGAGACAAGGTAAGCAGTTTCAGTTGGAAGACAGTGAGGGGGTGGGCGGTGCCCTCCTAAGTCAAGACTGTGGATTCAAGTCCCAGTCTGAAGTGCGTCTGGGTTCCCGTCCCATCCAAGAAGTGCGGTTTCCTTATCAGTTCTTTTTTATTTGAAGGAGAATAAAAAGAAGCAGGAAACACAGTGTCTGTAGCCACAATGGGAGTTATTTTCGGTAAACTGCTTTATTGAAATAATTTTAGCTCAGAAGGGGATGTGAGGTGGATCGTATCCCCAGCACCTCCTCACATGAGAAACGTTCTCTGCAATTTCTCTTAGCACATCAGACTGACCCTTTGGTGTCTTCTGAAACATGAGCAAATATCGCTGCCCTCCAGTCCTGCTGAATTTATTGTAGTTTCCCCACCATGCCGTGCTGATGCTGACCTCCCTGCCTTAGCACGTGGAACTTTCTGTCTAGAGAATACTTTTCTACTATATCTTCTCCTTCCCTTTGTCCATTCTCCTTTCTTCAGCACTTCAAATTATCTCCCTTAATTCTGACATATGACTTAGGGTGCTGACACATACTTGATTTTGAACAGTTTTTGTAGCCAGTGTTTAGTGAGTCCCACCAGTATAGAAGGCCCCATATGAGGAACTGCAGAAGAATAATAAAATTACAAACCCAAACCCAAATCAACCCCCCTTTTTTGCTTCAAGTATAAAATGAACTGCAACATGAGAACAAATAACAGAATTGTGCTATAACGTAGATGAAGAATTGAAGGAGGAGAAACTTTCTACCAGGAAAAAGGAGTAGGGAATGAGAGGTGCTTCGTGCTGGGTGTACCCCTGAGCTGCCTCTAGAGGCTGGGATGGGTTTGTTTGTTTGTTTGTTTTTTTAAGAAGATGTTGGGGGTAGGAGTTTGTTAATTAATTTATTTATTTATTTATTTTTGTCGTGTTGGGTCTTTGTTTCTGTGCGAGGGCTTTCTCTAGTTGTGGCAAGCGGGGGCCACTCTTCATCACGGTGCGCAGGCCTCTCACTATCGCGGCCTCTCTTGTTGCAGAGCACAGGCTTCAGACGCGCAGGCTCAGTAGTTGTGGCTCACGGGCCTAGTTGCTCTGTGGCATGTGGGATCCTCCAAGACCAGGGCTCGAACCCATGTCCCCTGCATTAGCAGGCAGATTCTCAACCACTGTGCCACCAGGGAATCCCTGGGATGGGTTTTAACAAGGCAAGTCATAGGGAGAAGGCATGACCTGACAGACTTGCAGAGGCCAGAAGGCTCAGACTGAGTGTTATTAGTACAACACTGAGGCTGTCAGCAGCTGGAACTTTCCCTGGTTCCCTAGGGAACACAAAGAATCAAGAGGCTGCCTGATCTGTTTTTCAGAGTTTTGAGACTTTGTGGGACCTGCCATCACCATGGTAGCAAGTGATGCTGCTCAGAGAACATACTAAGGTTTTGATGGATGAGCACCCCATGTTTTTGCATTGGACTTGCACATAAAATTACATAATAAAGCTCATATTTCATAATAAGGGTAATCAAAAATGGTATTTTGAAAGATAGGAGGTGAAAGCCTACTGTTGTCACCTTGGCCGCGATCTGGAAATGTTTGCCCTTTGCTCTCATTAAGGACTTTATCATCCCCTGGTGGGCGTCTGACATTTTCTGATGTACAGAACCTTCCCACGAATAGGTGGATGTAGCTCCTCCTCTCACCTGGGCCAAAGGCTCTCACTTAGATCCCTGTGTGTCCTTTCTGTTTCCTGTAACGCCAAGATCACTTCAGTCCTAAGCATCGCAGCTCAGACCACCTAGTAGAAGCCGATCTTGATGGACACCACACAGTTCTCTAAAACAAAAAAGAAATCAGACTGTTAGAGAAAATGGAGTTTCTTTCTGGAAAGAGAATTAGTGGTAAATAGTTATGAAATTTAGACATCTGCCTTATAAGCCAGGCACCCAGAATAGAATTGTATTTGTGTTCTACCCTTTATAAGCACCCCTCCATATGGTTGGAATGGTGAGTAGATCAGATTGACTGAAATATAGGATATGTGTAGATGAATCGGGGGATATCAGACAGAAAAAGTAATTTGTGCAAAGTTGTGAAGAGCCTTAAACATCAGATTCAGAAGTCTCGATTTTATTTGGTGTACAACTAGATGTTAGGTAGGGAACATTATATTATCAAAAGGGTGTGTGTTACTAGGTGGATTCATCTGGAGGCTAATTCACCAGGTGTATTGGAGTTAGGATGGGGAGGATGAGGAGGAGTATTAGGAAGGCGTTTCCATGATCAGATGAGAGAGAGCAATCTACAGAGGGCTGATAGCAGTGAGAAAAGAAAGATCAAATGAGGGTAACTTTCAAAGAAACTATAACCCTTTTGTCAGGTACATCCTTTCTTCTAGGCTACCAAGGTATTCTAGCATATCAAAATTCTTTCTTTCTAGAATATGAATACATCTTATTTATTTTAATATGTTCCATGTGTAAGGTGATATATTTTATAATCACCATAAACAACCCATTGAGGTAAGTCACTATTATTCCCATATTACAGATGAGAAAACTGAGACCCAGTTAAGTAGGTAATATACCTAATATCACATGGCAGGTAAATGATAGAGCCAGGGTCTGAACCCATGTCTACCTACCATAAAAATCCATATGCTTCTACTACAGAAAGTTGACTTTCTGTGAACAAAGTATATTGCAACTTTTCCTAAAAATATTATTTTGTGAAAGAACTTGAAAATATTCTTTGTTTAAAAAATATGGAGTAAAAAAATTGACTGAGTCAGATGAGTTACATTTTTCCAATTGTCAGGCACATTTTCTAATTACGGATTGCATTAGCTAGATTTGAAGACCAGACAATATTTTGCACAAATGAAATTTCAAAGGCTGTACCTCTTTAAGACAAGCTCAAGTTCTGAGGTAAATCTTTATATAGTTGGCTAAAATCAAGTGAATGCTTAAATGATTTTATTCCTACTTATTCCTTTAAACGTAAGGTTTCTAAAATGATGTGTCTGCTTAAGTCAAGATGTTGGTACTAAAATAGAGTCAATTCTTTTGGGACAGTATATCTTGAAGGATTACCTATTGCTAGCATGAAAATCCATTTTACAGTATTTTCTAGATGTTAAAAGGCATCCTTTTGATTATAAGTATTATTTAAGTAAGAAAGCCAATTGAACATCTTTCCATCAGCCACATGATCACTTTTCTTTATAAGCTTCAAGGAAAAAATCAATACAGGGAAGCCATTGTAAAATTCTGTTTAAATGATTCCAGGAGACAGGGGTTGGTGAGACTATAAATGTGGTTCCCCATGTTAATTAGAATGCAGGGTGTCCTTAGTCCTTTATAGGTATCCAATCCTATATTTCCTTCTTTTCTTTTAGTTTTTGTTTTGTTTTGTTTTTGTTTGGGGACTTTGTAATAAGGGGAGTGCATTGTCAAGTTTTGAATGGCAGTGGATATAATTGCCCCACGTTCCCTATTTCTTTTATTCTGGCTCCCAGGGGCCACCCTCCCACAGATGTGACCCTGAGAATCTACATTAACACAGGAGAAGCCAGAAGTATTTCTGTGTGTATTCTTGGTATGTGATGAACAGTGTGTTTTGGGCATCAGGCAATTTCCTGTGTCTACCTGACTCCTAAATTTAATGAAATCCCCAAATCTCCTCCCAGTTTGCATTTCACTCAGTCCTTCTCATATTACAGTCTGGCACAGAGAGAGACTTTTTCCTGACACTCTCTGGTCCAAGGGCCATGACTAAACTCAGCACTATACTTCACACATTGTAAATCCTAAATTGTCTAGATTTTACAGACCACTTCAGGGAACTGTCTATTTTTCACTTTTCTTGGTCATGTCTTGGCTCACCAGGTGTTATCAATAATCCCAAATAAAGAAGCTCCTAGATCATAATAGTGCTGTTCTAAGCCAATTAGCCAAGAAAACAAAACAAACAATAGCAACAACAACAAAAAATGCAGTTGAGCACCTCACATGTATCTTTCCATTTCATGTATTGATTTAGCAGATTTTTATTGAGAGCTTGATGTGCTTCAGGAACTGTTTGAGGCACTTGGGCTGTATTGATGATAAAAAAAATCCTGCCTTCGTGAATTTTCATTCTAACGGGGTCAAGGGTGGGGGATTTGAGAACAGACAAGTCATAAGTGTTACGTTTAAAAACAAGCAAAGGGAATCAAGACGGGGATGTGGAGTGTGAGGAGAATCAGGTGGTCAGGCTGGGTCTCCTCAAAAAGATGAGAATGAAGCAGATTCTAAGTAGGTGAGGGAAGAAGCCCTGTGGGCATTGGAGACAGTGTTCCAGCAGAGGGACCAGTTCAAAGGGGCCAAAGCAGGAACAGGCCTGGTGTGTTTGAAGAATAGTGTGCAGACTAGGGTGGTGATAGCCAGGTGAGCAGGGGGAAATAGTAGGAGGTGAGGTGGGAGCCATAACAGAGGACAGGACTGGTGGGACCTGTAGCAAGGTTTTAGGCAGAAGAAAGCACCATCTGGCTCATGTTTTAAAATGATTGCTCTGGTTGCTGATTTGAGAAGTAACTTGAAAAAAGGGACCCCTTTGGAGGCTGGTATAAGAATCCAGGGGAGAGATAATGAACACCTTTCTTAATTTCATAATGTTATTGTGACAAATAAGTATGCAAGCATAAACACTTGGTAAAAAGCAACTTTCCAAAATTGGGGGGGAGTTGTACTGTCTTTTTCTCCTTTTTTTTTTTTTTTTTTGTGGTATGCGGGCCTCCCTCTGCTGTGGCCTCTCCAGCTGCGGAGCACAGGCTCCGGACGCGCAGGCTCAGCGGCCATGGCTCACGGGCCCAGCCGCTCCGCGGCACGCGGGATCCTCCCAGACCGGGGCGCGAACCTGGTTCCCCTGCATCGGCAGGCGGACGCGCAACCACTGCGCCACCAGGGAAGCCCCTGTACTGTCTTTTGATTTCTAAGTCACATTTTAACATTTAAAATTGAACAGAGTATAGAAAAAGTTCAACTAACTGGAACTCTCACAGTGGCTACCATTTTTACATGTGATTTTTAACTCAGAGAGGCAAATAGAAAAAAAAACAAAACTGAGATCAGAGATTAGTAACTATAAAGTATATTCCAGGAGAGGAGTGGGATTGTTTTATGCCTGGGAAATAACACAATGATAATTGACATTCAAGTGGTGACTTCAAATATATTTTCACTCTAAAGGGCTATATATAATAAGCCAGTACTGGGATGGGGTTTATATTCAAACCTAAGACCATCAGAAATTTAATAAAACAGAACACTCCCTGACCGAGACAGTCCAGTTATTGAGGTCTTTTGATTCTTGTGTGAAGGTTTTACTCAAAGAAATTTATCCATTACTAGGAGTTCACAAAAGGCAATGAAGCTTGGTCACTAGTCTTTTTTTTTTTTTTTTTTTTTTTTATCACCACTTGGAGCAATCCTGACTTTTTAAGGATTCACTTTTAACTTACTGTCCGAAAAGAACTGTTACAATGATGGATGCTTGAGGACCATATAATCAGTTATCTCTTCTTGGCATTCTGTTTTACTTTTCTACCTGTAACATATTCACAGATAACAAACTGTATAGATGTGCTCTGAGGGTAAGTGTTAATTTAGTAAATTCTTGATAGCTTTTTTGTTGCAGACAAAAGTCCTTAATGCAGCAAATTTTATGAGGTTCAGTAATCTACACAGGACAAGTCAACAGGTAACAGGGTAACTATTAAGCTTCCATTTCGCTTGATGATGCTTCCTGTTACTTGTGGCATCTTGGACAAGCCACGGATGGAATCTATCTCACTGATAAAAGGAATCATGAAGACCACACCTGCCTAAAAGCTGGAGCCTGGTCTATCCCAGTGGACCCTTTGATTCTATGTCTTGAGGATTTTCTTCAGCGTTGACTGCCAAGAACAACACTTTCTTTTCCTGTGAAACAGCACAATAAATTGATGAGTCTGTCCATGATAAATAGAAATGTTCCATCTGCTGTTATGTACTATTTTTGCTTTACATTCCATCCACAAAATGCTGTAACAGCAGTGCCAACTGGAAAGAATGACTCGAAAAAATTTCCTTCTTTCCATTTCTATTCAATAATGCATTTTAGATCTATATCCTTTACTTGGTTTTCTTGGAGTCATCAAATTTAGGCATAAGCATTTATGAACTCTGATTTGGGTTTCTAATCCACAGATACTGTGGCCCTGCTTGGTTTATATTTTAAAGATCAATGCCGCTTAATATTCCTTCCTCTTTGTCTAACAAGTAACTTAATACACTCTTCTCAAATCTATGTAAATTATTTGAGAGAATAATCACACACTCTTCAGTCATTCTAAACTGTCTTTAACCAGCTATTTTCCTGAGTTTTTCAAATTTTGAGGAAATAGAATGAGATATAAAATATTCTGTTATGAATAGTTTTACAGTAACTATTGGTCCAGTGTAATACATATATTTTTATTTCTTATTGAGAATTATGGTCATGGTTTCAAAGCTCTCAGTATCTTGATATGCTTATTATGTGAATATAATTCTCAGTTATTCTTTGAAAGGTTATTTTAAAGTAGCTTATTTGAATTAACTTGTAGACAAAAGTTTAATGTAAAAATTGAAAAATGAATAAGGAAAACAGAGTTTTTTACTAATCACTCTAAGGCAAAATTGACAGTTGATGTGCTTTGAGAGGTGACACCATTTACTGGGAGAAGCTCTAACGAGATGACCTAAGAGGTTCAGCCCCACATTGACCACTTGTTTCAGGACCAAATCAAGTTACTGAACTGCTCAGGGCTTCATTATCACCAAAAGTCCTTCTGGTTGGGCTTCCCTGGTGGCACAGTGGTTGAGAGTCCGCCTGCCGATGCAGGGGACACGGGTTCGTGCCCCGGTCGGGGAAGATCCCACATGCCG
>NC_041214.2:45463491-45491181 GCF_002837175.3 Physeter macrocephalus | reverse complement strand
AGGGGAACCGGGTTCGCGCCCCGGTCTGGGAGGATCCCGCATGCCGCGGAGCGGCTGGGCCCGTGAGCCATGGCCGGTGAGCCTGCGCGTCCCGAGCCTGTGCTCCGCAACGGGAGAGGCCACAACAGTGAGAGGCCCGCGTACTGCAAAAAAAAAAAAAAAAAAGTCCTTCTAGTTGGACTGTTTTGTAAGTCTATTCATTTAAAAATTTTTTTTAATTGAAGTATAGTTGTGGTACAATATATAAGTTACAGGTGTACATTATGGTGATTCATAATTTTTCAAGGTTACATTCCATTCATAGTTACAGAATACTGGCTATATTCCTTGTGTTGTACAATATAGCTTATTTTATACCTAATAGTTTGTACCTCTTACTCCCCTACCTGTATATTACCCCTCCCCCCTTCCCTCTCCCCACTGGTAACCATTAATTTGTTCTCTACATCTGTGAGTCTGTTTCTTTTTTGTTATACTCCCAAGTTTGTTGTAGTTTTTAGATTCCACATATAAGTGATATGATAACAATATTTGTCTTTCTCTGACTTATTTCACTTAGCATAATGCCCTCCAAGTCCATCCATGCTGCTGCAGATTTAAGTCTATTCTTTAATTCACTGTCTATTTCAGCTCACATTTCTCTTTTACTGTGAGCTTTACCCAACATTTTCCCACTCTGAGCCCTCCTTTAAATTACACTTCCCACTGACTTTTGCTGTCATCACTGCTCTGGTTTGTTCCACAATTATTATTTTGACCAAGTAATTAAATCTTTAACCAACTTTAGTTGCTCTATTCTTCTTCATTTTCGAGAATACCAATTGGAGGATGCAATCCTGCACTCATGATAACCCCTAGAATTCTTTATAAAATGAACCTTTCCTGTTGGATCCAGTACTGGGTCAGAGCACCAGTGATTATCTTGTTGTAAGTCAAACTTGCCTCACCCTGGAGATACCAGTCACCCTAAGATTGTCCTAGCACCTCCCCACCTCCGCGCAGTAAGCTGCTGGAGAAACTGTCCTCTGGGGAGATTCTAAAAATTCCATTTAAAAACTTGGGACTACAACCTGAGCTAATCACCAGTCTGGTTCAGAATGCCTGCTATAACACATCGCTTCTGCCTTACATCCTGCTTTGCCTCAGTTACTCTTGTTAATCTTGTCCTTTGTTAATCCACACCATGGAGACCCTTATCCCCACCCTGCTCTGTTCACTGCGTTGTCCAGTATCTGCCAACAGTATTCTGTTACTACTTCCCCCAGGAGACAGATTGGACATTGTTTTTCTTAACACGCCCCGACCCATGAAATTTTAATGCCTGCAGACATATTATACATCTCTTAATTGTATTGTATGTTTGCAATACTTAAAAGAGTAAGATATTTTTACCTCTCAAGAATCAATTCTCCCTCCTGTTGAGAATGTACTATGTAGTCTGATTTTGTTTTCCCTCTCTTTCAGCTTCCTGAAACTTTCCTCTGTATAAATATTTTACTCTTGTAAATCCATTCTGTGGATGCTGGGTATTTGGGTTGTTTCAACTTTTGGTTATTAAAAACAACGTTTCTACATGCATTTGCATATATGTGTCCTGGCATACTGTTTTCCCAAGTGCTTGTACCAATTTATAAGTTTATAAGTTTGTTTTGTTCTCCATCATTACCACCATTGGGCTTGTCTCTCTTTTTAATATTATGTAAGTAACAGTATCTTATTTTTCTTAAATTTGTATTTTCCTGATTACTAATTAGGTAAAGCACGCTTTAAATAAACTTATTGGTCATTTGTGTTTCCTGTGTGTGTGTGTGTGTGTGTGTAAAATGACTATTCTACTGTTTTGCTCATTTTAAAATTCAGTTTTCTGTCTTTTCCTATTAATTTTTAGGAATTCTTCATGTAGTCTAAGTGTAAGTTCTTCAGCTATATGTGCTGCAAACATTCTCATGCTGTGTCCTTGAATTTTTACTCCTGGTATCGTGTCTTTGGGGAGCCAGAAGTTGTTAATTGCAACGTAAGTAAATTTATATTTTCCTTTATGATCAGTGTTCTTTGCGTCTTATTTAATAAATCATTCCCTATCCAAAAGAAAGTACAGCATTTTCGCATAATGTCTTCTTAAAGGGTTTTAGTTCAGTTTTTCATATTTATGAAAAAAAGTTTTTATATTTATGATTCTTTTCCTAACAATCTCCAAAGCCGTCCCTACAATATTACAAGAGTCCACATAAATATAGGTCTACTTTGCAGTGGGCTGTTGTGTTCCACTGGTCTACTGACTATCACTATATCCTACATATTGGCTTAATTACTGTAGCTTTTTAGAACAACCCTTGATATCTTGAAGAACAAGACCTCTTGTTTAGCTTTTTAAAAAGTGTTGATTAGTCTTGGCCCTTTTCACTTTCATATAAATTTTAGAGTCAGCTTGTTTGGTTCCACAAAAAACAAATTGGAATTTGATGGGGGTTCTCTTGAATTTCTAAACAATTTTAGAGAGAATTGAAATCTTCACATTAATGAATCTTCCATATTATGAACATAGTATGTTCTGCTTTTATCTAGTATGATTATTCTTAGGTATTTACTATTTTAAAAAAAAATAGTGATTATTACAAGTGATATATTAAAACATATTTTAAAAATTTAATTTCTAAGTTGATGTATAAGAATACAATAGACTTTTGTTTATTGATTTTTACTCCCCTCACTTTGATGAATTCTTTTATTGTCTGTAGATCTTTTTGGATGTTCCAAGGACATAATTATATTATGTGCACCTAACAACAGTTATGCTTCTTCCTTTATCATTTTTATATATTTTAATTTTTTTCTTGCCTAACTTTGCTGACTAGGATTGAGCAATGTCAAAAGTTATTCCTAATATTGTAAGGAAATATTTCAGAGTTACATGATTTTATATGATGTTTGATGTATACTCTTTGCAGCTACATTTTTTTTCCCTCTGAAATAAGGAGTTGAGCTGGGTTTGTGTTGCGTTGTTGAAATCATTACCCAAAGTACACCACTGGGTACTTGGTTTCCTGGCAACCTCAGTTCTTTGAGATATTCAAGAACAGTTACGGTTTTGTAGTTTATTCAGCCTTTTCTGATTGTTAAAACAGGGGCATCACTCTTGTTTTAAAATTAACTTTTATGAGGCATATTTTTCATACCATAGAGTTTACACCCAAGATGATTCCTCGTGCCACTCCCCACCCCTCTGTAGTACTACTACTACAGAGTAGTAACCACTACTCTGTTTTTTTTGTTTTTGTAGTTTGGGGCAATGCTCTTCTCAGATTTCTACATCCCTGGCACAAGTGGAACCAGTTGGTTTAGGATGTTCATTTACCTACTTACATGTAAGTTGAAGTTACACTGTTCACATGTCTTTACTTTCTGCATCTGTGGTTTTACATTGCTTAAGTATTCTAAATGCAGACAGTCCCCAGCTTGTGATGGTTCGACTTAATGATTTTTTGACTTTACAGTGGTGTGAAATCTGTACCCATTGGGTAGAAACCATACTTCTAATTTTGAGTGTTGATCTTTTCCCCGCTAGTGATATGTGGTACGATTCTCTCTCATGCTGCTGGGCACTGACTGCAGGTCCTAGTCAGCCAGGCAGTCATGAGGGTGAACAATGATACACTCACAACCATGCTGGACCCACACACCATTCTGCTTTTCACTTACAGCACAGTGTTCAATAAATTACATGAAACATTCAACACTTTATTGTAAAATAAGCTTTGTGTTGAGTGATTTTGCCCAACAGTGGGCTAATGTAAGTGCTCTGAGCACTTTTATGGTGTTCAGGAGGTTAGCTGTAGTAAATGCATTTTTGACTTGTGTTATTTTCAACTTAGAAAGGGCTTTTGGGGATATAACCCGGTTTTAAGGTAGGCAGATCGGTACTTAGGACTGTTTTTATCCGTGTGCCTTATTATTTTCTCAGGGAGGTATTTAAAAATTTCTGTGAATTTCAGAGCAGTTTTAAATCATTTTCCATTATGATTGTTGTTTGCCAATTTTTTCTCATACTCATCAGTTTTGTCATTATTTTGAAGCTATGCTATTAGAATGCATAGAGTGGGGACTTTCCTGGTGGTCCAGTGGTTAAGACTCTGCACTTCCACTGCAAGGGGTGCGGATTCAATTCCTGGTCAGGGAACTAAGATCCCACATGCCTCGGGGCATGGCCAAAAAACAAACAAAAAAATCAAGAATGCATATAGGCCTAGAATTGTTAAATATCTCTAGTGAGTTTCTTTTTATCATTAGGTCATGACACTTTTATCTTGATTTTTTTTTAAGTGGTATTTTATCTCATTAATATTTCATCTTTTTAATTTCAAATTTTCTTTGTTTTTATATTTTAGGTGTATCTATTGTAAACAGCACCTTTTTTTTTTTAAATTCAATCAGGTAATTTCCATCTTTTAAAAGGAGAAACAATTAATTTTAATTCACTGTGATTGCATGTTTCCACTACCTGACTTGTTTCTTTTAGCAATGACTTTGCTTTTTCTCTCCCTTTCTTGCCTTTCATGAGATCGAGTTTTTTATTTTATTTTTTGTTTTGGAATAATCATAGATTCACAGGAAGTTGCAAAATTAATACAAACAATTCTCACGTACGCTTCACCCAGTTTTCCCCAATGTTCATGTCTTACATGGTTACAGAACAATTTCGAAACCAGGAAATCGGTGGTGGTACGATGAATGTGTGAACCTCTGTGCTGTTTCATTCCATGTGTCAATGTGTAACCACCACCCCCAATCAATATACGGGACTGCTCCATCACCACCGGGGTCTCCCTCATGCTCCCTCTGTATGGTCACATGTATCCCTCCTTGTCTCTAGCCCCTGGCAGTATGAATCTGCTCTCCACCTCTATAATTCTGTCATTTCGGTGATGTTGTATAAAGGGCATCATACACCATGTGACCTTTTAAGGCTGCTTTTTGTTTTTTCATCCAACGTACCGCCCTTGATTCATCCAGGTTGTCGCCTGTATCAGTAGTTTGTTCCTTTTATTGCTGAGTAGTAGTCCAAGGTATGGATATTCCACAGTTTGGGCAGGGGGTGGACGTTCAGGTTCTTCACCCTGGATGGTGGTCTCAGGTATTGTCACTGCTCCTGACACCCCCGGGGGCTGCGGGTGGTTAGGGGCCTCGTTAGAGCTGGGAGGTGGGAAACGTTTGATTTTCCCCCTCAGCTCCTCTAACACTACCAGGATGGGGGGCGGGGAGGAGGGAGAGCTCAGTAACACGGGATGGAGGCAGAAGTCCCGGATTTCCGCGTGGCCCCCCGATGACCCTGCACGCATGTCTACAACGTGCACACAAGCTCCCTAAACTGGGCTGCAAGTCCGGGCTCCCTACTCCCTCTCTCTGATACCAGCCTGGGGGAGAGAGCAGCACAGTCTGGACAGTCCGGCCCCCAGCCAGGCCTTGACTGACAGAGTGGGTGGAGGACCACGCTTTACCTCCGCGGTGTTTAGGTCTAATGGTAAAGTGATTGTTGAACAGTTTTCTGTTTTGCTAGGTTGCCCTGATCCTTTAGGGAGAGAAGGCTTTTTTTTAGAGCTTTTTGGTCTGTCCGTTGGTTTCTGTTGGCATATTTGATTGCAGGCTTCTGATTGCTTGAGCTCTATTTCGTTCCCTTTCTCACTAAAAATTGGAAATAGTTTATTTTCCTTCTTGTATATCAGCAGTAACCCTCAAGTGCCTAATTCTAAAATATATCAGTACTTCTGTAGCCTACCAGAGATCTTAGAATGTTCCAACTTTAACATCCTCCATCCAATTTCTTACCCATTATCATGGTCTTTTATTTTAGATCCATCTCATTGGTAAATTCTCCCAAATTTTAATTTTTATTACAAGCCCTGTTTACACTCAATACTTATTTTAACTTAGTAATATGTTTACCAGGTTTTTTTTTAGCATTTTTATTGGAGTATAATTGCTTTACAATGGTGTGTTAGTTTCTGCTTTATAACAAAGTGAATCAGTTACACATATACATATATCCCCACATCTCTTCCCTCTTGCGTCTCCCTCCCTCCCACCCTCTCTATCCCACGCCTCTAGGTGGTCACAAAGCACGGAGCTGATCTCCCTGTGCTATGCGGCTGCTTCCCACTAGCTATCTATTTTGCATTTGGTAGTGTATATATGTCCATAACACTCTCTCACTTTGTCCCAGCTTACCCTTCCCCCTCCCCATGTCCTCAAGTCCATTCTCTAGTAGGTTTGCATCTTTATTCCCATCTTGCCCCTAGGTTCTTCATGACCATTTTTTTTTTAAGATTCCATATATATGTGTTAGCATACGGTATTTGTTTTTCTCTTTCTGACTTCCTTCACTCTGTATGACAGACTCTAGGTCCATCCACCTCACTACAAATAACTCAATTTCGTTTCTTTTTATGGCTGAGTAATATTCCATTGCACATATGTGCCACATCTTCTTTATCCATTCATCTGTCGATGGACACTTAGGTGCTTCCATGTCCTGGCTATTGTAAATAGAGCTGCAATGAACATTTTGGTACATGACTCTTTTTGAATTGTGGTTTTCCCAGGGTATATGCTCAGTAGTGGGATTGCTGGGTCGTATGGTAGTTCTAGTTTTAGTTTTTTAAGGAACCTCCATACTGTTCTACATAGTGGCTGTATCAATTTACATTCCCACCAACAGTGTAGGAGGGTTCCCTTTTCTCCACCCCAAATAACCAGTTTCTTTTTCAGCATTTTTTCTTGGTTCCCATTCCTCCCTTCCTGGTTCAATTACATTCTTGCTAAAATACACACTTAATGGCTTTTTCATTGAGAGTAAATGGTTACAGTCTTTTTTGTTTACTGTAACCAAGACAGCCTTAACGTTCCTCTCAGCTTGACTGAACTTTAAAAAAAATTTTTTATTGGAGTATAGTTGATTTACAATGTTGTGTTAGTTTCAGGTGTCCAGCAAAGTGATTCAGTTATACACATGCATATATCCATTCTTTTTCAGATTCTTTTCCCATATGTAGGTCATTACAGAGTACTGAGTAGAATTCCCTGTGCTATACAGTAGGTCCTTGTTGGCTATCTGTTTTATATAAAGTAGTGTGTATATGCCAGCTTGGCTAAACTTTGGACAGACTTCTCCCAGACTCCGAGCCCCTCCACCTCTCATTTTAAAGAGCATTTACTTTAGAAAAGTTGTCAGTTCAAATTCCTTCCCTGCTCCTTTGAGATGGAGATCTTCTCCCATCTTTGCTCCAGTTTTACACCCAGGAATGAGAGCAATCCCACTTGACATGTCATCGAGAAAGATAGTGACGCAATCTCCCAGTTTCTGTGGGAGGGCGGGAGCCTAACTTCCATAAACAATGAGCAGAATCTTCATCACAGTGACAGCCTCTCCACTCACATCACCCCATACTTTTCCGCTACTCACCCTGGCACTCGGAAACCCTCTCGTCTTTGTCTCAGTGGTGATTGAGCTCAATCTTTCTTCTCTATTGCAATTGTCTTTTTCTTTTTGAAGTACAGTTGACTTGCAATATTGTGTTAGTTTCAGGTGTACAGCAAAGTAATTCAGTTAGATATGTATATATCTATATTCTTTTTTTTCTATTCTTTTCCATTACAGGTTATCATAGTTCCCTGTGCTATACAGTAGGTTCTTGTTGTTTATCTATTTTGTATATAGTAGTGTGTATATATTAAACCCACACTCCCACTTTATCTCTCCCTCCCCTCCCCTTTGGTAACCGTAAGTTTGTTTTCTATGCCTGTGAGTCTATTTCTGTTTTGTAAAGTTCATTTGTACCATTTTTTATTCCACTATAAATGATATCATATTGAGCAATGGTGGTCTTTGTCTGAGTTACTTCACTTAGCATGATAATCTCTAGGTCCATCCATGTTGCAAATGGCATTACTTCATTCTATTTTTATGGCTGAGTAATATTCCATTGTATATATGTACCACATTTTCTTTATCCATTCATCTGTTGATTGACATTTAGGTTGCTTTCATGTCTTGGCTACTGTAAATAGTGTTGCTGTGAACACTGGGGTGCATGTATCTTTTCGAATTAGAGTTTTTGTCTCTTCCAATTATATGCCCAGGAGTGGGATTCCTGGATCATATGGTAGTTTTATTTTTAGTTTTTAAAGGAACCTCCATACTGTTCTCCATATTGCAACAGTCTTGAATGAAGTCTGCCTTGTCTGTTTAACTCTATCTGGTGTGATCCTTTGTTGACAACTCTCAGTGTGTTTATTTTACCTCTCCTGAATGGTAGGGTCATTTAGAAGAAAACTGACAGTTATTTTTCTTTCTGCACATTAAAGATATTATAGAAAACAATACAGTCTAATAATTTTTAATTGTTTTGAAGCAAATGCCCTCAAGAATACAAATCTTTAAAATATTTTAAAAATTGTGGTAAAATACGCATATCATTTTAGTCATTTTTGTGTGTACACTTCTGTGGCAGTAAGTTCATTTATATTGTTGTGCAACCATCACCACCATAATCTCTTTCATTTTCCCAGAATGAAACTATGTACCCATTAAACAATAACTCCCCATCCCCCTTTCTCCTAGCCCCTGGCAACCACCATTCTCATTTCTGTCTCTATGAATTTGACTATTCTAAGTACCTTATATAAACAGAATTACAAAATAGTTGTCTTTTAGTGTCTGGCATATTTCATTTAGCATTAATATCTTCAAGGTTCATTCATGTTGCGGCATGTGTCAAAACTTCGTTCTCCATTTCATATTCTGTGGTATGTATATACCATTTTTTTATCCATTCATTCATCAATGGACATATGGGTTGGCTCCACCTTTTGGCTACTATAAATAATACTGCTATGAACATGGATGTACAAATATCTCTTTGAGACTCTGCTTTCCAATTCTGGAGTATATGTCCAGAAGTGGAATTGCTGGATCATGTGGTAATTCTGTGTTTAATTTTTTTAAGATTTGTCATAATATTTTCCACAGAAGCTGCACTATTTTACATTTTCATCAGCAATGCATAAGAGTTCCAGTTTCTCCACATCCTTGTCAATGCTTGTTATTTTCTCTCTCTCTCTCTCTCTCTCTCTCTGTGTGTATGTGTGTGTGTGTGTGTGTGTGTGTTTAGTAATAACAATCCTAATGAGTATGGAGTGGTATCTCATGGTAATTTTGATGATGTGCATTTCCCTAATGATTAGTGATATTGAGCATCTTATTTTTTTTTTTTTTGTGGTACGTGGGCCTCTCACTGTTGTGGCCTCTCCCATTGCGGAGCACAGGCTCCCTCCCGGACCGGGGCACGAACCCGCGTCCCCTGCATCGGCAGGCGGACTCTCAACCACTGCGCCACCAGGGAAGCCCTTGAGCATCTTTTTATGTACTTATTGACCATTCGTTATCTTCTTTAGAGAAATGTGTATTCAAGTCTTTTGCCCATTTTGAAATTGGGTTCTTTAATTTTTTTGTTGTTGAGTTATAGAAGTTCTTTACATATTCTGGATATTAACCCCTTATCAGATATATGATTTGCAAATATATTCTCATGATTTAAAATTTTTTATTGACCTGTAATAGAAATGTCTTGGGCAGGGCTATAATAAAATAAATTGCAGTGATAGTATTTCAACCAAACCAAAATAAAAGTTATTTTGGAGCATGCTGGACTTACACGATAAGTCTTAAGGCGGGAACCACTGAGTGGTTGATTTATTCATTTACCATTTTTTAAATGCTTATCATCTATCCTAATGTTAAATGTCTGGTGATTCAGAGATGGGGGACAGAGTTCCTGCCTTTAAAATCCTCCTAGTCATCAGGCCATCTAATGATAATAACGGAAAGGAGATTAAGTATTATACGTTGGTGTCATGTTGGTACCAACATGCTTTTCAAGCTCTTAATCTCTACTTCCAGCCATGCTTTTATTCTTTCCTGCCCTCTGCACATTTCCTAGTCCTGAAATTTCCTCATTTTCCTCTCCCAACCTCTCTCCTAAACAGGTAATTCCAAATCGTTTTTGAAGTTCTTGTTTTAAAGGTCATTTCTTCAGTGCGTCCTCTGCTGACCTTCTAATTCTTCTAGTTGCAAGTCTTCCTAGCAGTTCTTATGACCCTTGTTTTGACATTCGTCACATTTATTACTTCTTCAGTGTGTGTTTTCCCCACTCGATTCTGGATTCTTTAAGGTCAGGGAATGGTTTACCACTGTATGTGCCCAGCCCTATCTCACTCTTCCATTTCAGAACATTGGCAATGGCTTTGTGATGTACCAATTTGGCTAGATTGGACCATGTTTCCTGGAATTCCCATTCTTGTATATTTCTCACTAAGGAGAGCTGTTAAGGAAATTCTCTCTCAAGACTGGAAAGGAGGTTGCAGTTGTTTTCCATGTCGTATACACATCTCAATGCTGCTGATTCCTGACTTGCCTCCTTGGTGTAAAGCAGTAGCTGGACCAGATACATGTGGCTCAGCCTCTAAGAGTCCTGGCTTTTACAGTATTCTCTTGTCATCAAGGTCAGAGAAAACAAGAATGGACATGGGTTTCACTCTGTCCTTGTAGGATTCCAGCCTGCTCTTGATCGTCCCTTCCTGCCGGCCTGCATGTGATTTCAAACTCCAGCCTCAGATATGATGATAGCATATGTATCTCCTACTGGTTCTGCTTCTCTGGTCGAGCCCTTACTGAGATAGAGAAGATTTTTCATTTCTTTTGTAGCTCATATAAATAGCATGTTGGTTTATTAACTTATTTATTGGCTGCTTCTTCCACTAGAAGAAATATAACATGGTGGTTAAAAGCACAAATTCTGAAGAAAGTGGTTGTAGTTAATCCTGGCTTGACCACTTACTAGCTATGATTTAGTTCCCTCATCTGTAAAATGGGAATATTTATAATATCTACCTGATAAAGTTTTTATGAAGATTAAAGGAAGTATTGTTTATAGATCAATGCCTGGCACATATAAGCAGCGTATATGAATTTGATAAATAAAAATATAATAAAAATAATGGGCTGTAAAGCTTTTCACTAGAGCAGGGATCTTTTCTCTTTTGTTCAGCCCCTGTGTCACAGCACCCTGAAGAGTGTTTAGCACATAGTAGGTGCTAAAGACTTGAATTGAATTCAGGATAAAACAATCTCAAAGACTAACAATTCTTAATGTATTGATTTTTTTCTGTGTTTCTCAACTTTTTATCCGTTCAGTATATCAAAGAAATATACCACACTCCTCTCAGTAATGGTCAGCCACTAAGGCAATGATTCCACTCTGAGGCAGGTGATGATTCAGAATCCTGGGATCCCTGGGGTCGGGAAAGATAAGTTGAGAAATCTCCCCGGGTGACCCTACGTATCCTCTTGTGCGATTGTGCCCTCCTCAAGGATGGTTTCTTCGTGTCAAGGTCAAGGGTATTAGACTTTCCACAAAGATGTAAGTATAGAAAAAATAATTACCTATTGATGAAATGCAAATATATTCTCTTTAATACTCACTGGAATGCCCTATCAAATAAAGATTATAAGATAAAGACACAGATGCCTATGTTATTAAATATTATTGTAAATAGAAAGTGATGTATTTACTCAATAATTCTTCTCCCTTAAAATCTTCCCTTGCCTTTTTTTTCCCGAAAGTTTTTAGCTTCTCAAAGTTTGTCTCGAGTTCGTTTTCTGACTACAAAAGAAAGCAATATGTGGATGTCTAAATTTCTCAGAATTGATAAGACTCAAGTCAACTCTGTCCTTCTGGTAGCCTACTTTCATCCAAGGGCTCTTTTATTACTAAATAAGCATGCTAAATCAATTATTTTCTGAAGCTGTTTTCTACTCTTGTAATTGATTTTAAAAATGACAGCCTTGGGGCTTCCCTGGTGGCGCAGTGGTTGCGTGTCCGCCTGCCGATGCAGGGGAACCGGGTTCGCGCCCCGGTCTGGGAGGATCCCACATGCCGCGGAGCGGCTGGGCCCGTGAGCCATGGCTGCCGAGCCTGCGCGTCCGGAGCCTGTGCTCCGCAACGGGAGAGGCCACAACAGAGGGAGGCCCGCATACCACAAAAAAAAAAAAAAAAAAAAAAAAAATAGCCTTAATAGTATCCAATACAGAGAATCTAATTTCCATTTCAGTTTTCCATCATAAGCCAAAATGCCATCTAAATAAATAAAATCACTTGACCACAGTTAATCACCCAAAATATTTTCTCATTAACTTTTTAAAAGTTGCTGCCCATCTTACACCCAAGAAATACATAGGTCAGATATTCCATTTGTAGTCTACTATTATCTTTTAAATTTTTTCTTATGGAGCAAAAGATGAAGCTGCTCCCTGGAAATTTCCATTCCTCTTCCTAGCAGTTCCCGATTGGAGGGGATTTATTGGGTAGCTACAGTCACTAAGTCATTTCTCTGTTCCTGGAGTTGCGGAGTAATTCTAACCAAATTCTAGTCTAGTGAGAAATGTCTTTATTTCTAGTACTTAAATTATTTGGATTTAATTCTTGCTCACCCACGTGAAGCAAGCCTTCTTTGTGCACTCACTGTGGCAACTTGGTGTCCTCAGACCTTTACTACTTAGTGTGTTTCTAGCTGTGCTCTTCCTGGTTCTAGCTGATGTGTGCTCAGGGAAGTAAATCTCACCTGGATATTTGCCTAAAGCAAAGACAAATAGGAAAATGAGACTAAAGCAAATATAAATTACTTTTGGATAATCTATTGGTTTGTATTATATATGGCTTTCCTTCTCTCTGTTAGCCCAGCTAAGTAAATGTACTTGCTCAAAGGCCTTCTCAGATCTTATATTTCTCTTGTGCAGCTTCTCAGTTCTATTCATTAGAAACTAAAGGAGACACATTTATCTTGGTTTTGTCTTCAAATGGAAGATTACTTATTTACTGGATACTTCAGCGGGGAGAGCATAGGATAGAGGAATCTAAACCAAAAGAAGATGATTCTCTTGACTTAAAAGTAGACAGGTCATTTATCTTTTCTTTATACAGAACAAATTCTAAGTAGTTTTCAATATGTGTCTATGGGACAAAATAGGAGTAGCCACTGATGACTCCTCAAACCTGCCACGAATCCCCGAGGCTTCTCCTCAGTCTACAAATGTGAGCGACCTCCCTATGGTCAGGCCACCTTTTGAATCCCAAGCATCTTAGGTCAGGTTTCCCCAAAGCAGATCCTGAGATGAGATTTCATGTGCAAGTGATGTATTGCAGAAGTGTCTGAGGGAAACTAGAAAAGGATAGCCTTGGGACAGAAAGAGGAAGAAGCTAAGGAAGGGCAAGGTCTCAGGTCACAGATGACAGCTTTGCCTCTACCCTTTGGTGGAACGCTGGGGTATGAGATCCACAAACCAAGGCAAGGGAGCTGGGCAAGGGAATAACTCTCACACGTGTTTGTCACTGGCTCAAGTCTGGTCCAGGTGAACATGGATACCCAAGTCCTTCTCTGCATCTCCAGGCAAAGTGGTTCCAGTGGCCTGAGGGCAGTCCTCCTCCTTCAAAGAGGTGCAGGTCCTGCTTATCGAAAATACCCCAAATCTGGGGTGGGGTGCAAGAAAGTGGCATAATATAGATGCGAGGGGATCTGAGTGGAGCCCTGATGTTGTCTACTACTCCAGGATAACACAACTTGGGGCTTGAGGTGTGTCCTCCAACACATGATCCCAACCAATTTTTGTTTTCTCAGAGAAGTCCCATCTTGGAGGGACATAAACATTTCAGTGGGATGCTCAGATACTTTTCCTGGTCTTGGCTTCCTGTGGTCCTGATTTCCATCTGCTAAACAAGGTGGGCCTGTGTGGGAGTTTATTTTCCTGTATTCCTGGTATGAAGTAAGTCAGTCCTGAACCCAATCGTGTTCATGAACTTCTGCTACATAGAATAAGCTCCCTTTTCTTCCCTATTTTTTTGATTATTAAAAATATTTATTACAAGCAGATTCCTTTTCCCATACTTCAAAGAAAACGCATGACTGGAAATATTCAGAGATGGAAACTGGGTTAAACAAATTCTCAAGTCCTTATCAAGTAAGGAATCAATGAAGGAAAAGATATTTTGTAACTTAAAATTAGGGAAGCCTATACACAATTTAGATGGGAGGCAAAGAGAAAAACAAACCAAAATAAAGTCAGATTGTTTACATTTTATAGCCTGTAATTAAGCACATAAAACCATACTACTTAATATATTTCTCCATGAACTTTTTATGAAATTCAGATCGCAGTGTATCATTTACAAATCTTTTGTCCTTCTTCTGATTATCTACACCTTTTACACAGTTCTTGAAAGCAACATCATCATCCCACCTTATTTTGACTTTGAAGTTGGCCTGAAGCTGGGATGGGCCAGTGAGATTAAGGAGGTTTCCACTCAGAACGTTCTCCATAGGAATCCTTTCTTCTTGAACCTTTTGTTCTTGTTCCTTCCTGGCCTGCTCTTCAGCTCTTTCTTTTTAAATTTTTTCCAACTCTGCAAGAAGAGCTGCAGTATCATCATCATCACTCTCCTCTTCAAAATCCACAGAGATTCTTGAAGAACAGGTACCTATTCCCTGAAAAATGAGCTCCCAGATTCAGCGACATTCCCATTCAAACCCTTCAGGTGCTGGGGGCTGGTGGAGCTTTTGGTTTAGAGGAGCTGCGCAGTGCTTACAGTTAGCCTGGCTGGTATGACTGGTTCCCTACCTTAGCTCAGAAACCATTCTCAGATCCCACATGTGCTCCTGTAGCCTGAGGTCACAGGTACATGGAGGATTTGCTGTGCTCCCCCCACCGGCATGAACAGACAGCAGGTTGATATCATCTGGTATGAATGGTTCAGGACTGTGGCTAGCCTCCTTTCTAATTATTTGGCATCTGTATGGCATTCATTGCCCATGTTAGACGAATTGTGAAATATTTGGATTATCATGACTGATCCAGAATCGCTCTTGACCTGTTTTGAGATTGAGTGCTCTTACTGGATTATTATTTAAAAAATCATTGCTATGTCAGAATATTGTGGTTGTAATCAAAATAAAATAACAGTGGTAGCACTTACCACTTCATGCTTTGGCAAGAGTTTGCTCAGGCTACAGTGGCTTTGCAGGGCAAACTCAGTATGGTGAAATAACTCCAAGGGGCTGGGAATTGGGGAATTCTCAGTTGGATTTTTTGATGCATTTCATCTTTCCCCTATTACAATCCTTCTCATTTTGGACTTGTAAGAAAGAAATTAATTAATAACAACTGCTGTATTTAATTCATTATATTTTTTGTGTTTTAACAACTCACCTTTTCCTAATAAATAGGCAATACTTTCTTCCTCTCCTTTGGATGAGTCTTGAGAAGATTGACTCATGTCACCCTCTGTTGAAGTCTCTTTAAGTATGTCAACCAGGACATACAGATGACAGGCATAAAGGTTTTGATTGGCCTCCTGTTATTTTCTCTCTTAGCTACTAGAAACTCATTTAGCATGTCAGTGGTATGTTTCAGCCAAAATTCAAAAGTTTCTTTGCAGGAGTTGGCACAGTGTACTGTGGTATTTAGAGTTTTGTTTCCACAAGACAGCTGATGCTCTTTTTATTCTGCCCTCTCTCCCAGAATAATGATTCTCTTCTCACATTGCAATCCCAGGCTTAGGTCTTCCGAAGTCATGTCACACTTCAGTAATCAGCCACATTAGGTTGTGGCCTCCTCTTCTTCTTCTAGACAGAGGGTCAATCCCTTTAGACCTCAGCATTTCATGTTAGGGGTTAGTCGAGTAGGGAGCCCTTTTTGAGAATAATATATGTGAGATTAATGTTTTGTGGAAGTTGGAGATTTCTGCTTTAAGATACTACAGTTCATTGGTGCATTCTTAAAAGAAATGATCTCTAACAATGTATGTTTATACCAGTGGGTGGGGAGAACACAAGATTTATACCAGGGAAGTGGAAAAATGGAAATTAGAAAAATGTCAAAAAGTAAGAATTAGTCCACAGAATAGATGGTTGCTGCCCCAGGATTTTAAGTTCTCCTGGATGAGTGTCACACTTGGAGACCATGAAGGAGACAGCAGTTCCAACTGCTGCTGTATCCTTATTGCTTTGTGTTCCTAATCTCTTTTCTCTTGTATAAATTGCTATCACTCATGCCACTTGGTTGAAAACGAATACAGCTACCCTGGCCAGTATTGATTAGAAAAAGGTTAGACACTAAGCCAAATGTGGGTCATGTGATCAGACCAAGTACCTCTGAACTGACTTTGTTCAAACTCTGTCCGGTAATGGTCTTGCATATTGGAGATGAATCAACCCAGTCTTCCACTGGGATGTGTAAATGTGCGGTAAGAAAAGAGCAGGCAGCTCCCTACACGTCATGGTGGATTCCAGCAGACTCTGAGCTGTTATTTCAATTCTTCATGGAAACTCTGTACCTCCCAGCCTAGAACCCCAAGTCACTGTATGGATGAGGAGACAGTATCCTCTACTAAACCATGACAAACTCCATTTCTGAGAGCCATGTGATCTTCTCTCACTGTTTGCTTTAAAGAGCTTGATCAAAACAAACTCTGTAAATACAGCCCATGTTTCCTCATGACCCACCAGCCAAAGAACAAAACTGAGCCATGGGAAGGGAAGAGAATGGAATTCTAACAAGATTAAAGCAATGCTACCTATTTTTCCCGGTCCCACCACTCAGACTTGCTTCTCAAAGGATGTGTGCTTATGATCAATTCTAATGACTACACAGTGAGGCATCCATTTCATAAACCTGCTTGGGTCCCCTGAAAAAAATAATTTTTAGAAAGTGCTCTGATGCCTGCAGCCACACAGCTGATGTGAAGCAGCAGCTGAAACTCTACAACATCATCTCCTGATGATGCTCAACCATCAACGCGATATCCTCTTCTCTTCCTTTGCTGGTCCATGAGGAGCCTGTTCTGGCCTTTAAATCTGCTCTAGCTGCTTTTTCTCCAGAGAAATCCCCAAGTGAGGAAGTGAGGAAAAGTGCCTCCTTTTCCAGTAGTCCTGACCTCTGACATACAGACTACAGAGCTCTACGGACTTTTGTCCTCAGTATCTTAAATAGAATTTGTACAAGGACATTTCAGTATTTTCTCAAAACTCCTCTGCTAGGACTCATGCAAGAAAGCAGAGGCCAGGCTGGGAGATCCTCCGAATGACTGGCATTCTGCACTTTGCCTTTATTTGCCTTTATTCATGGATTTTCATTCCCTCTACCATTGAGGAGTATCATACCCGTGAATCTGCATTAACTTCATTCCCTGAGGCTGTATTCTTTCTTAGAGTGGGATCTTCATGCAAATAGTCACCTACTGAGCTTTCCTCACTGCCATCCATAGATGCCAAACAAGATAGAATTTTATATAAAATTAGTCCCAAGTTGGGACTTCCATGACTCAGGATTCTTTGTGACTGACAACAGCATCCACTCTAGCTAGTTTAACCCAACAGGGATTATTAACAGATATCAGTTAACCAATAGGCTTTTTCTCCACCTCTCTAATAACCCTGTGATGTAAGCTTCCAGGAGCAGCTTCCAAACCAATAGCCCCGAGACAAGGGAGCTGCTACCTCTACCCCACATGCTGTGTCTGCCAGGCATTGGGAACTATCCTACAGCAGCTGTCAATGCCAGAATCTTTGGCTCTTTCTGCTGATTTCAAAATTGTATTCTGTATCATCAAAATGTGTGTCTTGCTCTCAGTGTTCCTTTCATATAACTCACTTCTGAATCTCAGTCTCACATGGGTACATCTGATTGGTGGAAAGTAGCTGCTTGTCTGCACCATAAATGCAAGGAGTCTCGGGAAATGTAGTATTTTGGATACGCAAATAAAGAAGGCAGGATTTGGAATACGGGTGCTATCCCAGTTTGGAGAGGGAGTTCAAATAATAATAGGTGGCCACGAATAAAAAATGTCCGCTACAGATCACAAGTGATCTTATATTAATTGGGGGAATCTGAGTAATAATAATATAAATAAAAGTAACAACTAGTAGTAGTAGTTAGCATTTATTAAGCATTTGTTTTGTTTCAGGCACTGTGGTAAATGCTATACAAACTTTAACTGATTTTATACTCACAAGAACATTAAGAATGTTTTCAAATTCGTTTTAAAAGGGAGAGACCCAGGGATTTCCCTGGTGGTGTAGTGGTAAAGAATCTGCCTTCTAATGCAGGGGACGCGGGTTCGATGCTTGGTCGGAGAGCTAGGATCCCACATGCCGCGGCGCAAGTAAGTCTGTGGCCCACAACTGGACAGAGACCCACGCACCACAAAAACAGATCCCGCATGCCACAGCCAAAAAATAAATGAAGTATCTTTTTAAATTCTCTAAAAAAAAATAACACTAGTATTAAAAAAAGAAAAAGGTAGAGACGCAAAGCTCAGGGAGATTAAGAAATTCATCGAAGTCAATTAGTAACTGGTGGACACAGGCTTCAAAGCCAGGTCTGCTCAATTCCAACGCCTATAGTGTGTTGCCTCCTTAACTCATTCCTTTTTTATTAAGGCAGTATTTCTAAGAATTTGCTTAGAAGTTTCTTTAAAAAACAAGAACTCCAATAAAACATGTGGTTTATTAGACCAAATCATTTGCCTCCTTAAGACTGTGCTGAAAGACCTATCCTAACAGCCTTTATGCTACGTCTACATTTATCTCAAAGCTTTAATTAGATGAATTTGCCTTTTTAGAAAATGAACATTCAACATTTTTTTCTTTCAGAAGGATTTGGTTGGTTTTGTTTTTTTTTTTTTCAGGTTTGCAAATACTTTTTCCTCTTACTTTTCTTCTATCATCTTCTGGACTGTTGATACTTTCCGCCAGGTTCTGTGAGAAGGTTTTAAATTCTTCTGCTGTCATTCTTTGCACATTTTCAAATGAGGGTATAGCACATTTTAATTCATTTTGCTCTGCCTTATTGCTTTCCTATACATGTGTTATATTGTTTGAAAAACACATTATTTTGTCACTGTCACCTTCAGCCTTATGCAAACTTGGTAGCCATTTCATTAATCGTTTTCAAACTTAATTTTCTCCAAGTGTATCCAAGGGTAAAAAAAGACTTTTAAAACCATCAAAGAAGTCCTCCTAAACTTTAGTCTTCGAAAACATTGCATCATGAAATTTGTCAATTTTTCTTTTAGTTTTTTAAATTATAGAAACAAGCATTAGGGCTAAGAAAATTTACCTCCTTCAACTCTATAGCTAATATGTGGGAGGAATATTCATAAAAAATGTATTCCTTTGCAGTATTTTTTATTTCACATTATCCTTCACTCAAATAAGTATAGGAAATACAACATATTTTTTTAGCTTTTAGAGATGAAAGGAAAACTCCAGCTAATGCCAGGACAAACATACACACACCACACACACACACACACACACACACACACACACACACACACACACACACACACACACACACCCACATGCACACACTACACACCATACACCTTTCCCCACAACTGCTAACTTCTCTTCCCTGGACCACATGTTGCACCATTAGAGATGGAGGATCAGGGGAGAGAAAGCAGAGTGTGGATGATTCCTGGATTCTAGGTTGGCTGACTGGATTGGATAGTAGTGTCAATGTTACACCATTAGAGATGGAGGATCAGGGAGAGAAAGCAGAGTGTGGATGATTCCTGGATTCTACGTTGGCTGACTGGATTGGATAGTAGTGTCAAAACCTGAGGTAGAATTAGTCTTATTAGATGGGAAAGAGTATGAACTCAGTTTGATTGGTACTGGTGAGAGGCCTGTGGGACATTTGGCTAGAGGTATTTACCAGTGTGAAGCTCAGAGACTATAAGCAAACACAGATCTGCCGGTTTCCACCATAGGGGTGTATTATCAATTATCCATTGTCATTATGATGCTGCACAACACATAACAAAACTTCAGTGGTATACAGTTATGAACATTTATTTAATTTACACTATGAAACTTGTCTGGGTTGGCCTCATTCTTTGTGTGCAATTCCCTGTTTGCTGCTTTAGAAGGCTTTTGGCTGAGACGACTAGGGAGTGTTAGCTCTGTACTCCACGCTCTCCTTCTCTAACAGCTGCTGTGTGCTTATTCCCAGGGCAGTGGGAGAGCACATAACAAAACCTCAGTGGTATACAGTTATGAACATTTATTTAATTTACGCTATGAAACTTGTCTGGGTTGGCCTCATTCTTTGTGTGCAATTCCCTGTTTGACTGCTGCTTTAGAAGGCTTTTGGCTGAGACGACTAGGGAGTGTTAGCTCTGTACTCCACGCTCTCCTTCTCTAACAGCTGCTGTGTGCTTATTCCCAGGGCAGTGGGAGAGGAGCAAGAGCTTACAAGTCCATGCGTATAAATGCTTTCAAGCTTTCATGCCCATTGCATTTGCTAACATCCCATTGACAGGTTGCATAGCCAGCCTCTGTGTCAGAGTCTTAGGATATTACAGTGTTACTCGACAAAGGGTGCAAACATAGGGAGTGGTGAAGAATTGGACTGTTAATGCAACCAACCTAGCACAACATGGTTGTTAGAAACAAGAGTGCATGGAATTATCTAAAAAGACTATAAAATTAGCATGAAAGTGACCAGGGATAGAACTCTAAAGGAAACTAATAATTGAGCTGTAAGTATAGAAAAGTGTAATCAAAGATGAATGGTCAGTGAGTCTATTTCTGTTTTGTAAATAAATTCATTTATATCATTTTTTTAGATTCCACATATAAGTGATATCATATGATATTTGTCTTTCTCTGTCTGACTTACTTCACTTAGTATGATCATCCATGTTGCTGCAAATGGCATTGTTTCATTCTTTTTTATGGCTAAATAATATTCCATTGTATATAAACCACATCTTCTGTATCCATTCCTCTGCTGATGGACATTTAGGTTGCTTCCATGTTTTGGCTATCGTAAATAGTGATGCTGTGAACATTGGGGTGCATGTATCTTTTCGAATCCAGAGTTTTCTCCAGATATATGCTCAGGAGTGGGATCCCTGCATCATATGGCAACTCTGTTTTTAGTTTTATAAGGAACCCCCATACTGTCTTCCATAGTGGCTGCACCAATTTACATTCCCACCAACAGTGTAGGAAGGTTCCCTTTTCTCCACACCCTCTCCAGCATTTATTATTTGTAGACTTTTTTTTTTTTTTTGCGGTACGTGGGCCTCTCACTGTTGTGGCCTCTCCTCTTGCGGAGCACAGGCTCCGGACGTGCAGGCTCAGCGGCCATGTCTCACAGGCCCAGCCACTCCGTGGCATGTGGGATCTTCCCAGACTGGGGCACGAACCTGTGTCCCCTGCATCGGCAGGCAGACTCTCAACCACTGCGCTACCAGGGAAGCCCTATTTGTAGACTTTTAAATGATGGCCATTCTGACTCGCTACCAGGGAAGCCCTATTTGTAGACTTTTAAATGATGGCCATTCTGACTGATGTGAGGTGATACCTCACTGTAGTTTTGATTTGAATTTCTCTAATAATTAGCAATGTTGCGAATCTATTCATGTGCCTATTGGCCATCTGTATGTCTTCTTTGATAAACTAGGAGTTTGGTATTAACATATACACACTACTATAAATAAAATAGGTAAACAACAAGGACCTCCTGTATAGCACAGGGAACTATATTCACTATCTTGTATAACCTATAATGGAAAAGAATCTGAAAAAGAATATATATATAAAACTGAATCACTTTGCTGTACACTTGAAACTAACAAAACATTGTAAATTAACTTTACTTAAATAAAAAAAGGAAGAAAAAAAGATGAATGGTCAGACAGGTTCAAAAGAAACCAAAAAATATGCAATCTACAATCTAGGAGGTAGAGAAATTCAAGCAGGTAATGATGAACAAGGTCAAGTGCATGAGAGAATCCAACAAGGTCAGGATTAACAAATACAATGGAATTAGATAGTACAAGGTAATTAGTGACCTTTGTGAGAGAAGGTTCACCTGAGTAATTGAGTTGAGAGAGAAGATGGGGAGGAGACAGGCTGGAGAGACATATTTTAAAAAGAGGGGATAATTTTATTTATTTATTTTTCTTAAGTTATAAGAGAAATGAACTTGATAAAAATTAATGGAGGGACTTCCTTGGTGGTCCAGTGGGTATGACTTCGCGCTCCCAATGCAGGGTGCCTGGGTTCGATCCCTGGTTGGGGAACTAGATCCCACATGCATGTCACAACTAAGAGTTCACATGCCGCAACTAAGAGGTCTGCATGCTGCAACTAAGTATGCCGCAACTAAGACCTAGTGCAGACAAAATAAATAAATAAATAAATATTTTTTAAAAGTTAATGGAGAAGGTATCAACCAAGAAAAGTTGAAGGTATAAGAAAATCAGGCAAATAAATGAAGTGAGAAATCTCAGATAGGGTGGAAGGAGGTTTGTCGTGGGTAGAGGTGGGGAGATTATCATAAATGAGGGGGGTAGAACACACTATCTATATCTGGAGGGAGAAAGCAAGAATTGAATGAATGTGGAGACATTTTGTGTATATGGTGATGAGTCACTGTTCTGGCAGGTCACATATTATTATACTTTGTATTCTTATTCTGTAAGAGGTTTATTGAAGTATAATTCACATACCATAAAATTCACCCATTTTAAGTGTACAATTCAATAATTCTTAGTAAGTTTATACAGTTGAATTGTGCAAACATTGCCAGTATCCACCTTTTAATTCTCATTCTACTCCTGGCCCCAGGTAACCACTAATTTGCTTTTGATTTCTGGATATAACATATGTAGTTTTTTGCGTCTGGTTTTTAAAATTTTTTCACTTAACATACTGTTTTTGGAGTTATCCATGTTGTAGCATGTATCACTACTTTGTTATTGCTGAATAGCATTCCATTGTATGGATGTATCGCATTGTGTTTAGCCATTTTCTAGTTCATGGATATTCAGAACATTTCCAATTTTAGGCTATTCTAAATAATGTGTCTATGAATATTGAATATAAATGTTTATATAGACATATATCTCCATTTCTCCTGGGTAGATACCTGGGTGGAATTCCTAGGTCATATGATAAATTTAGGTTTAACTTTTAAAGTAACTTCCAAACTACTTTCCAAAAGGACTGTACAATTTTATATTCCTGTCAGCAGTATATGAGTGCTCTAGCTTCTCTACAGCCATGTTAAGACTTGTGGTTGTTTGCCTTTGATTATGGTCCTCATAATGGGTGTAAATGATAACTTACTGTAGTTTTAATTTGTATTTCCCTAATAACTAATATGAGCATTCTTCATCTGTTTGTGAGCCATTCATACATCATTTTTGGAGAAATGTTATTCAAATAAAATACACCATCTCAACAGAATAAAGGGTTGAGTTTTAAGAGTTCTTTATATTTTGGATACAAGTCCTTACAAGACATGTATTTTGAAAATATTTTTTCCCAGTCTGTGACTTGTCTTTTCATTATTTTAACAGTGCTTTTCACAGAGCAGGAGTTATTAATATTAATGAAATCTAACTTATTAATATTTTCTTTCACAGATTATGCTTTGGTGTTGTATCTAAAAAGTCATTGTCAAACCCAAAGACACCTAGATTGTCTCCTGTGTTCTCTAGAAATTTTATAGTTTTGCATTTTACATTTAGGTCTATCATTCATTTGAGTTATTTTTTTGTGGAAGTTGTAAATCTGTGCCTAGATTCATATTTTTTTTTTTGCATGTGGTATCAAGTTGTTCCAGCATCATTTGTTGAAAAGACTATCTATTCTCTATTGGATTGCCCTTGGATTGCCTTTGCTCCTTTGTCGAAGATCAGCTGTCTTTATTTATGTGAGTCTATTTCTGAGCTCTCTGTTCTGATCCATCATTTTGTCTATTCTTTTTTGAATACAACACTGCCTTGATTACTGCAGCTTTACAGTAAGTCTTGAAGTTGTAGTGTTCATTTTCAGATGTTTTCAACATTTTCTTGGCTATTCTGGGTCTTTTGCCTCTCCATATAAACTTTAGAATCAGTTTGTCAATATCCACAAAATAACTTGCTGGGATTTTGACTGGTGTTGTATTGAATCTATAGATCAAGTTGGGAAGAACTGACATCTTGACAATACTGAGTCTTCCTACCCATGAGCATGAATTTTCTCTTCATTTTCTTAGTTCTTTGATTTCATTCATCAGAGTTTTATAGTTTTCCTCATATAGATCTTGTACATATTTTGTTAAATTTATACCTAAGTATTTCATTCTTGGGGGTGATAATGTAAATGGTATTGCGTTTTTAAAATTCAACTTGTTTTTTGCTGGTATACAAAAAGTCAATGAATTTTGTATATTAACCTTGTATCCTGAAAACTTGCTATAATCACTTATTAATTCCAGGAGTTTGCCTGTTCTTTCAGATATTATACATAGATGATCATGTCATCCAGGAACAGAGAAAACTTTATGTCTTTCTTCCCAATCTCCATATATTTTATTTCTTTATCTTATTGCATTAGCTGGGACCTCCAATATGATGTTGAAAGATAGTGGTGGGAAGGAACATCTTTGCCTAATCCCTGATCTTAGGAGAAAAGCATTTATTTTCTTCATTTTCACCATTAAGTATAATGTTAGCTGTAGGTTTTTGTAGGTATTCTTTATCAAATTGAGGAAGTTCCCTTTTATTCCTAGTTTACTGAGAGTTGTTATTATGAATGGGTATTGGATTTTGTTAAATGCTTTTTCTGCATCTATTGATATGATCGTGTAATTTTTCTTCTTCAGCCTGTTGACACAATGAATTACATTAATTAATTTTCAAATGTTGAATCAGCCTTGCATACCTGGGATAAATCTCACCTAGTTGTGGTGTTTAATTATTTTTATACATTGTTGAATTTGATTTGCTAATATTTTTGTGAGAATTTTTACATCTGTATTCATGAGAGACATTGGTATAATTTCTCTTTCTTGTAATGTCTTTATCTGATTTTGCTTTTAGGATAATGACGACCGCATAGAATGAGTTAGGAAGTATTCACGCTGTTTCTATTTTGGGGAAGAGAATGTGGAGAATTGGCATAATCTCTTCTTTAAATTTGATAGAATTGACCTGAGAAATCATGTGGGCCTGGTGCGTTCTTTTTTTGGAAGGTTATTAATTATTGATTCAATTTCTTTAGTAGATATAGGCCTCCTCAGATTATCTATATCTACTTGTGTGAGTTTCAGTAGGTTGTGTCTTTTAAGAAATTGGTTTATTTTGTCTTAGTCATCACATTTCTGAGCATAGAGTTGTTCAGAATATTCTTTTATTACCCTTTTAATGTCTGTGGGGTCAGAAATGATGGTCTGTCTTTCATTTCTGATATTAGTGATTTGTGTCTTTTTTCTTTATTTCTTGGTTTGCCTGACTGACACTATCAATTTCATTCATCTTTTCAAAGAATAAGTTTTTGGTATCATTAATTTTCTCTTTTGTTTTCTGGTTTTCAATTCGATTAATTTCTGTGCTTCTTTTTATTATTTCTTTTCACCTATTTGGTTTAAGTTTATGTCACTATTATTCCTCTAGATGGTGGCAGCTTAGATTATTGATTTTATATCTTTCTTCTTGTCTAATATATGCATTCAATATTATAATTTCCCTCTAGGCCTGCTCTTGCAGTGTCTCACACATTTGGATAAGTTGTATCTATATTTTCATTTAGTTCAAACTGTATTTAAAAAATTGAGACTTCTACTTTGACTTAGTTAGAAGTATGTTGTTTAGTCTCTAAATATTTTGAGATTTTCCAGTTATCTTTCTGTTACTGATTTCTAGTTCAATTCCTTTGTGGGTTAAGAGCATATTTTTTATGATTTCTCTTTTAAAAAATTTTAACTGTACTTTATGGTCTGGAATGTGGTCTGTCTTGATGAATGTCCCATGTGAGCTTGAGAAGTATATGCATTCTGCTGTTGTTGGATGAAGTATTCTGTAAATGTCAATTAAGTCAAGTTGATTGATTGTGCTGTTCTGTTCAACTATATTTTTACTGACTTTCTGTCTGCTGGTTCTGTCAATTGTTGATTGAGATATGTGGGAAGTCTCAAAAGTAATAGTGGACTTAATCCTTTCTCCCTGTAGTTCTATCTGATTTTGTTTCACATATTTTATGCTCTGTTGTTAAGCACATAAACATTAAGGATTACTGTCTTCTTGGAGAATTGACTTCTTTGTCATTCTTTATCATACAGAATTGACTCTTTATCACTTATAATTTTCCTTTTTTTGAAGTCTGCTTTTTCTGAAACAATATTGTTACGCAGATGTTCTTTTGATCAGTGTTAGTATGATATATCTTTTTCCATTACTTCACTTTTTTTTTTTTTTGCAGTACGCGGGCCTCTCACTGTTGTGGCCTCTCCCGTTGCGGAGCACAGGCTCTGGACGTGCAGGCTCAGCAGCCATGGCTCATGGGCCCAGCCGCTCCGCGGCATGTGGGATCTTCCCGGACCGGGGCATGAACCCGTGTCCCCTGCATTGGCAGGCGGACTCTCAACCACTGCGCCACCAGTGAAGCCCCATTTCTTTACTTTTAATCTATCTTGTCTTTATATTTAAAGTGGATTTTTTGTAGACAATGTACATTTGTGGGTTTTTTATTTTCTGCTCTAAATTTACTGTCGGTCTCCGTCTTTAAATTGGTGCATTTATTTGTAACTGTTTCCTGTTAAAATTCTGTTTATTCCACTTATTCTTTGTTCCTTTCTTATCTACCTTTCTTTAACTTGTCTTCTCTAGTTTTAATTGAACATTTTATGCAATTGCATTTCTTCTTCTCTTTTTATTTATTTTTTTATTCATTGAAGTACAGTTGACTTACAATATTATATTAGTTTCAGGTGTGTGACATTGGATTCAATATTTTTAGAGGTTACACACCATGCAAAGTTATTATAAAATATTGACAGTATACATCACATCCCTATGAATTATTTATTTTATAACTGGTAGTTTGTACTTTTTAATCCCTTTCACTTATTTCATTACTTTCCCATGCCTACTTCTCTCTCTTTTGGCAACCAATAATTTATTCTTTGTATCTTTGTGTTTGTTTTGTAATATTTTTTTATAGGAGTATAGTTGCTTTACAGTGTTCTGTTAGTTTCTTCTGTACAGCAAGGTGAATCAGCTGTACATATACATATATCCCCTCTTCCTTGGATTTCCTTCCCATTTAGGTCACCATAGAGCACTGAGTATAGTTCCCTGTGCTATACAGTCTGTTCTCATTAGTTATCTGTTTTATACATAGTAGTGTATATATGTCAATCCCAATCTCCCAATTCATCCCACCCCACCTTTCCCCGTGGGTATCCATATGTTTGTCTCTATGCCTGTGTCTCTATTTCTGTTTTGCAAATAAGTTCATCTATACTATTTTTCTAGATTCCACATATATGTTAATATATGATATTTGCTTTTTTCTTTCTGACTTACTTCATTCTGTATGACAGTCTCTAGGTCCATCCACATCTCTGGAAATGGCACATTCTTTTTTATGGCTGAGTAATATTCCATTATATATATATATATATATATATATATACCACATCTTTTTTATCCATTCCTCTGTTGATGGACATTTAGGTTGCTTCCATGTCCTGGCTATTGTAAATAGTGCTGCAATGAATATTGAGGTGCATGTATCTTTTTG
>NC_041214.2:45454601-45459115 GCF_002837175.3 Physeter macrocephalus | reverse complement strand
GTGGTTGTTTGCCTTTGATTATGGTCCTCATAATGGGTGTAAATGATAACTTACTGTAGTTTTAATTTGTATTTCCCTAATAACTAATATGAGCATTCTTCATCTGTTTGTGAGCCATTCATACATCATTTTTGGAGAAATGTTATTCAAATAAAATACACCATCTCAACAGAATAAAGGGTTGAGTTTTAAGAGTTCTTTATATTTTGGATACAAGTCCTTACAAGACATGTATTTTGAAAATATTTTTTCCCAGTCTGTGACTTGTCTTTTCATTATTTTAACAGTGCTTTTCACAGAGCAGGAGTTATTAATATTAATGAAATCTAACTTATTAATATTTTCTTTCACAGATTATGCTTTGGTGTTGTATCTAAAAAGTCATTGTCAAACCCAAAGACACCTAGATTGTCTCCTGTGTTCTCTAGAAATTTTATAGTTTTGCATTTTACATTTAGGTCTATCATTCATTTGAGTTATTTTTTTGTGGAAGTTGTAAATCTGTGCCTAGATTCATATTTTTTTTTTTGCATGTGGTATCAAGTTGTTCCAGCATCATTTGTTGAAAAGACTATCTATTCTCTATTGGATTGCCCTTGGATTGCCTTTGCTCCTTTGTCGAAGATCAGCTGTCTTTATTTATGTGAGTCTATTTCTGAGCTCTCTGTTCTGATCCATCATTTTGTCTATTCTTTTTTGAATACAACACTGCCTTGATTACTGCAGCTTTACAGTAAGTCTTGAAGTTGTAGTGTTCATTTTCAGATGTTTTCAACATTTTCTTGGCTATTCTGGGTCTTTTGCCTCTCCATATAAACTTTAGAATCAGTTTGTCAATATCCACAAAATAACTTGCTGGGATTTTGACTGGTGTTGTATTGAATCTATAGATCAAGTTGGGAAGAACTGACATCTTGACAATACTGAGTCTTCCTACCCATGAGCATGAATTTTCTCTTCATTTTCTTAGTTCTTTGATTTCATTCATCAGAGTTTTATAGTTTTCCTCATATAGATCTTGTACATATTTTGTTAAATTTATACCTAAGTATTTCATTCTTGGGGGTGATAATGTAAATGGTATTGCGTTTTTAAAATTCAACTTGTTTTTTGCTGGTATACAAAAAGTCAATGAATTTTGTATATTAACCTTGTATCCTGAAAACTTGCTATAATCACTTATTAATTCCAGGAGTTTGCCTGTTCTTTCAGATATTATACATAGATGATCATGTCATCCAGGAACAGAGAAAACTTTATGTCTTTCTTCCCAATCTCCATATATTTTATTTCTTTATCTTATTGCATTAGCTGGGACCTCCAATATGATGTTGAAAGATAGTGGTGGGAAGGAACATCTTTGCCTAATCCCTGATCTTAGGAGAAAAGCATTTATTTTCTTCATTTTCACCATTAAGTATAATGTTAGCTGTAGGTTTTTGTAGGTATTCTTCATCAAATTGAGGAAGTTCCCTTTTATTCCTAGTTTACTGAGAGTTGTTATTATGAATGGGTATTGGATTTTGTTAAATGCTTTTTCTGCATCTATTGATATGATCGTGTAATTTTTCTTCTTCAGCCTGTTGACACAATGAATTACATTAATTAATTTTCAAATGTTGAATCAGCCTTGCATACCTGGGATAAATCTCACCTAGTTGTGGTGTTTAATTATTTTTATACATTGTTGAATTTGATTTGCTAATATTTTTGTGAGAATTTTTACATCTGTATTCATGAGAGACATTGGTATAATTTCTCTTTCTT
Organism: Physeter macrocephalus; assembly: GCF_002837175.3. Classification (NCBI taxonomy): domain Eukaryota; kingdom Metazoa; phylum Chordata; class Mammalia; order Artiodactyla; family Physeteridae; genus Physeter; species Physeter macrocephalus. The sequence goes on along the minus strand of NC_041214.2, from coordinate 45,457,348 downwards.
GTAATGTCTTTATCTGATTTTGCTTTTAGGATAATGACGACCGCATAGAATGAGTTAGGAAGTATTCACGCTGTTTCTATTTTGGGGAAGAGAATGTGGAGAATTGGCATAATCTCTTCTTTAAATTTGATAGAATTGACCTGAGAAATCATGTGGGCCTGGTGCGTTCTTTTTTTGGAAGGTTATTAATTATTGATTCAATTTCTTTAGTAGATATAGGCCTCCTCAGATTATCTATATCTACTTGTGTGAGTTTCAGTAGGTTGTGTCTTTTAAGAAATTGGTTTATTTTGTCTTAGTCATCACATTTCTGAGCATAGAGTTGTTCAGAATATTCTTTTATTACCCTTTTAATGTCTGTGGGGTCAGAAATGATGGTCTGTCTTTCATTTCTGATATTAGTGATTTGTGTCTTTTTTCTTTATTTCTTGGTTTGCCTGACTGACACTATCAATTTCATTCATCTTTTCAAAGAATAAGTTTTTGGTATCATTAATTTTCTCTTTTGTTTTCTGGTTTTCAATTCGATTAATTTCTGTGCTTCTTTTTATTATTTCTTTTCACCTATTTGGTTTAAGTTTATGTCACTATTATTCCTCTAGATGGTGGCAGCTTAGATTATTGATTTTATATCTTTCTTCTTGTCTAATATATGCATTCAATATTATAATTTCCCTCTAGGCCTGCTCTTGCAGTGTCTCACACATTTGGATAAGTTGTATCTATATTTTCATTTAGTTCAAACTGTATTTAAAAAATTGAGACTTCTACTTTGACTTAGTTAGAAGTATGTTGTTTAGTCTCTAAATATTTTGAGATTTTCCAGTTATCTTTCTGTTACTGATTTCTAGTTCAATTCCTTTGTGGGTTAAGAGCATATTTTTTATGATTTCTCTTTTAAAAAATTTTAACTGTACTTTATGGTCTGGAATGTGGTCTGTCTTGATGAATGTCCCATGTGAGCTTGAGAAGTATATGCATTCTGCTGTTGTTGGATGAAGTATTCTGTAAATGTCAATTAAGTCAAGTTGATTGATTGTGCTGTTCTGTTCAACTATATTTTTACTGACTTTCTGTCTGCTGGTTCTGTCAATTGTTGATTGAGATATGTGGGAAGTCTCAAAAGTAATAGTGGACTTAATCCTTTCTCCCTGTAGTTCTATCTGATTTTGTTTCACATATTTTATGCTCTGTTGTTAAGCACATAAACATTAAGGATTACTGTCTTCTTGGAGAATTGACTTCTTTGTCATTCTTTATCATACAGAATTGACTCTTTATCACTTATAATTTTCCTTTTTTTGAAGTCTGCTTTTTCTGAAACAATATTGTTACGCAGATGTTCTTTTGATCAGTGTTAGTATGATATATCTTTTTCCATTACCTCACTTTTTTTTTTTGCAGTACGCGGGCCTCTCACTGTTGTGGCCTCTCCCGTTGCGGAGCACAGGCTCTGGACGTGCAGGCTCAGCAGCCATGGCTCATGGGCCCAGCCGCTCCGCGGCATGTGGGATCTTCCCGGACCGGGGCATGAACCCGTGTCCCCTGCATTGGCAGGCGGACTCTCAACCACTGCGCCACCAGTGAAGCCCCATTTCTTTACTTTTAATCTATCTTGTCTTTATATTTAAAGTGGATTTTTTGTAGACAATGTACATTTGTGGGTTTTTTATTTTCTGCTCTAAATTTACTGTCGGTCTCCGTCTTTAAATTGGTGCATTTATTTGTAACTGTTTCCTGTTAAAATTCTGTTTATTCCACTTATTCTTTGTTCCTTTCTTATCTACCTTTCTTTAACTTGTCTTCTCTAGTTTTAATTGAACATTTTATGCAATTGCATTTCTTCTTCTCTTTTTATTTATTTTTTTATTCATTGAAGTACAGTTGACTTACAATATTATATTAGTTTCAGGTGTGTGACATTGGATTCAATATTTTTAGAGGTTACACACCATGCAAAGTTATTATAAAATATTGACAGTATACATCACATCCCTATGAATTATTTATTTTATAACTGGTAGTTTGTACTTTTTAATCCCTTTCACTTATTTCATTACTTTCCCATGCCTACTTCTCTCTCTTTTGGCAACCAATAATTTATTCTTTGTATCTTTGTGTTTGTTTTGTAATATTTTTTTATAGGAGTATAGTTGCTTTACAGTGTTCTGTTAGTTTCTTCTGTACAGCAAGGTGAATCAGCTGTACATATACATATATCCCCTCTTCCTTGGATTTCCTTCCCATTTAGGTCACCATAGAGCACTGAGTATAGTTCCCTGTGCTATACAGTCTGTTCTCATTAGTTATCTGTTTTATACATAGTAGTGTATATATGTCAATCCCAATCTCCCAATTCATCCCACCCCACCTTTCCCCGTGGGTATCCATATGTTTGTCTCTATGCCTGTGTCTCTATTTCTGTTTTGCAAATAAGTTCATCTATACTATTTTTCTAGATTCCACATATATGTTAATATATGATATTTGCTTTTTTCTTTCTGACTTACTTCATTCTGTATGACAGTCTCTAGGTCCATCCACATCTCTGGAAATGGCACATTCTTTTTTATGGCTGAGTAATATTCCATTATATATATATATATATATATATATATACCACATCTTTTTTATCCATTCCTCTGTTGATGGACATTTAGGTTGCTTCCATGTCCTGGCTATTGTAAATAGTGCTGCAATGAATATTGAGGTGCATGTATCTTTTTGAATTATGGTTTTCTCCAGGT
>NC_041214.2:45434883-45451892 GCF_002837175.3 Physeter macrocephalus | reverse complement strand
TATATATACCACATCTTTTTTATCCATTCCTCTGTTGATGGACATTTAGGTTGCTTCCATGTCCTGGCTATTGTAAATAGTGCTGCAATGAATATTGAGGTGCATGTATCTTTTTGAATTATGGTTTTCTCCAGGTATATGCCCAGGAGTGGGATTGTTGGGTAATATGGTAATTCTATTTTTAGTTTTTTAAGGAACCTCCATACTGTTCTCCATAGTGGCTGTATTAGTTTACATTCCCACCAACAGTGCAAGAGGGTTCCCTTTCTCCATACCCTCTCCAGCATTTATTATTTGTAGAATTTTTGATGATGGTCATTCTGACCAGTGTGAGGTGATACCTCATTGTAGTTTTGATTTGCATTTCTCTAATAATTACTGATGTTGAGCATCTTTTCATGTGTTTGTTGGCCATCTGTATGTCTTCTCTGGAGAAATGTCAATTGCTTAGCATACCAGTTCCACTTCTTTTTAAAAAAAGTTTAATAGTCACTCTAGAGTTTAAAATATACATTTACAACTAATCTAAAGTCCACTTTCAAATAACTCATACAACTCTGTGGGTAGTCTGTATCTTATTACAAAGTATTCCTAATTTCTCCCTTCTATTTTTTACAACATTGCAATCATTCATTTCACTAGTTCATAACCACCCAATTAACTAGTTTTAACCACCCAATTAATTGTTGCTATTATTTGGAACACTTATCTGTTAGATCAATTAAGAGTAAAGAAGGGCTCCCCTGGTGGCGCAGTGGTTGAGACTCCGCCTGCCGATGCAGGGGTCACGGGTTCGTGCCCCAGTCCGGGAAGATCCCACATGCCGCAGAGCGGCTGGGCCCGTGAGCCATGGCCGCTGAGCCTGTGTGTCTGGAGCCTGTGCTCCGCAACGGGAGAGGCCACAACAGTGAGAGGCCCGCGTACCACAAAAAAAAAAAAAAAAGAGTAAAGAAAATAAAATATTTAATTCATTTATTTCTTCTCTAACGCTCTTCCTTCTTTATGGAGATCTGAGTTTCCTATTTATATGATGTTTATTTCCTCTGAAAAACTTGCTTTAACTTTTTTGTGATGCAGTTCTACTGAAGATAAATTCCCTCAGTTTTTGTTTGCCTGAGGAAGTCTTCAATTCTCCTCCTCTTTTGAATGATAATTTGGCTGGATACAGAATTGTAGGTTTGTGATTTTATTTCTTTCAACATGTTAAATATTTCAGTCCACTCTCTTTGCTAACATAATTTCTGAAGAGATGTTCAATATAATTCTTATCCTTTTCCTCTATTGATAAGTTGTTCTTTTCCCTTTGGCTTTTGCTTCTTTCAAGATTTTCTTTTAGGTTTTCTGCATTTTGATATGATATGCCTATGTGTAGTATTTGTTGTTTTTTTTTTCCCCCTCCTGTATTTATCTTGCTGGGTATTCTTTGAGTTTCTTGGATCTGTGTTTGATCATCTTGGTTTGATGTCTGTCATTAACTTTGGAAAGTTCCCAGTCATCATTCAAATATTTTTTCTGCTCCTTTCTGTCTTTCTTCTCCTCTGGTATTGCCATTACACATTTAGTACAGCTTTTCTAATCGTCCCACTGTTCTTGGATATCTTGTTTCATACTGGTTTTGTTTGTTTGTTTTGTTTTCTTTCCTTTTTGAACTTCAGTTTTGGAAACTTCTACTGACCTGTTTTCAAACTCACTGATTCTTTCCTCAGCCATGTTCCATTCACGTTCAACCTTTGATGAGTCCATCAAAGACATTCTTCATTTCTCTGACAGTGTTTTCATTTTCTAGTGTTTTCTCTTGATTCTTTCTTAGAACTTTTATCTTTCTGCTTACATTACCCATCTTTTCTTGCACGCTGTCCAATTTTTCCATTACAGTCCTTACCATATTAATTGTAGTTATTTAAAATTCTTGGTCTGATAATTAAAATTTCTCTGCCCTAGCTGAGTTAGTTTCTGATGCTTGCTTTGTGTCTCCAGGCTGATCTTTCCTTGCCTTTTAGTATGCCTTGTAATTTTTTATTGAAATCCAGACATAATGTATTAGAAACTGAGGTAAATAGGTCTTTAATGTGATGTTTTGTATTTATCTGGCTAGGAGTTAGGCTGTGTTTAATGTTTGGTGTAGCTATAGTGTAAGATGCTTCAATTTACTCTGGTATCCTTGTTTTTGTCTCCCCTGTTGTCTTCGGGTTTCCCTAGAAACTTCTTCTTACATAGAGTCTATGTCTTGCAGCTCGCTCAGTTGTAATTTACTATTATACTGCATCCCTATTGATGTGGTAGTAAGGTATTAGGGAGGGGAAGCATTCTGTACTCTCATGATTAAATTTCCATTTATAAAAAAGGCCAGAATTCCTGCATTGTGACCTTCAGAAGAAGTTTTTTATTTTTTTCATTTTTTTCCCCCCTAGATCTCTGTGTGAGACAGGAAGGCTGTGGGGATTAGAGTTGGCTCATTGCTCTTCTGGAGATAAAGTTCTAGTGAATTAGTTTTCCTTGAGGGCAGGGCTTCGTTTTGGAGAACAGAACCCTCTGGTTGTATCTTAACATGGTTATTTTTTTCTTTTATCTTCCCCAAAGTACATGGACATTTTCCCCCCAGTTTTCACAAGTGGGAATCTGGTAAGGTTTTTGGAGGTAAAACTTACAGATATACAGAGGCATCCTGAAGACTGGTCCCTCAGGAGTTTTAACTCTAAAGCTAGTCAACACTTAACCTCCAGAAATGTGTCATTTACAGTTTTTAGTGTTCCTACCGGTTTCTGGCTCTAGCAGCTTCTGCTCCTGGTAAGCTATTATTCTCTTTGCTCTATTTCTCCAGTTTTCAGGGCAGTAGTTTGCCCTGTGACCTCAATTCTCTGATAAATCTAAGGAGAGTTGTTGATTTTTAGTTTTTTAGCTTTCTTCATGTTATGAGGATGGGAGTTACAACTTATAATCTCTTCACATGTTGGAATGGACACTGGAAATGCCAGTTATTGTTATTATACATTACAACTCCAGAATTTCCTTTTTTAAAAACAGTATTTCTTTATTGGTAGTCTCTATTTGATGAGCCACTTTATCATATTTCACTTTAATTTATAGAAGTGATTTTTTTTTTGTTCCTTGAACCTGTTTGTGATATCTGCTTTGGTGTCTTTTTGTGCTAATGTGACATCTAGGTCCCCTAGTAGACCATTTCTTTTGACTGCTTTTTTCCTTGTGAAGGGGAAACACTTTTGTGTTTTTTTGCATATACTATAAGTTTTTATTTGAAAACTGGACATTTTAGGTAATATATATCATAGCAAATATGAGTTTGATTCTTCTCTGATATTGTTTCTGTTTATTATTAATGATTTGTTTGGGCTAATTCTGTGGAGTCTATCTTCCCCCACTGTTTGTGACCTTTGATGTCTCTGTAGAGTGTTTCTTTTTCCTTATTACTTTTATTTTCAAGCCTGACTTCCTAGGGGTTGCTCCCATGTCAGAATTGTTTAGTGGTAACTGAATAATTAAAAGTTGCTCTCATCTACCTTGAGCTATTAAGTTTCTGCCTTTGTTCATGGATTTGTGTGTAAGTTGGGAGACACATGTAAACTTCAGACAGTTTACTTGTTTTTCCTGGCTTTTACCTTCTGCTAGCACGAGTCCTCACATTCATCCAGGGACAAACAGATAGCTGCCTCTTCCAGTCTCTTCTAAGAACATGTGCAGCCTTGTACATGCACACTGCCTTCAGAACCACCAGGGCTATGTGGAGACCTATCAAGGCCTACTCTGGCTGTCTCATTTCCTGATAAATTTATGCCTAGTCTGATTGCCACAACTTCAGGCTAGCTGACATTGGTCTTTCTTATTTGTCACTAAAATTGCTACTGTTTCTGACAATGTGTGTGGGGATTTTTCCATATTCTGATGAATATCAAGTTAGCCCTTAGCCTTCCTGGCTGAGAAGGTGCTGGTTTTCATGGCTTACACCAACCTAGAACATAGCTGGGCACAAATACAGAGCTGGGGTGGGTGGCTACACTGGAATCATAGCAACGCTAGGATAAAACGCCACGGTGAAATTCTTACCTGAATTGCTTCAACACACATGCTGAAAAAACTACTACTACTACCACACAAGCTTTTCTTGTGTAGACACACCTCAATTTATCTTGTGCCTTTGTTCTATTTTCAGAGTCCTGAAATTTTTGTTTTTGACAATTTTGTCCAATTTTATCATTGCCTTTTGGAGTGAGGATTTGGAGTTTCTCTACCTTTCAGGACTATTTGATGGTTCTTATGTCCCAGGGGAGGTTATGGAATGGGAATTTAGCAAGGTGCTATTTGACACGTTACTGTGAATATCTAGTTCACCCCTGCCTTCATTGGAGTTGGAGGGATTTAACATTACGCAGGTGTTGGACTTCGCCTGGTCAGGTTCTCAGAAGGTATTGGGATAGGAGAACAAAGGATGCTGATAAGAGATCAGTTCAGGTGATTAACCTTGAGACCAGTACTGGCTATGAATGGAAAAGAAGTGATGACAATGCTGACGGCTAGAAGGACTGAAAGAGTCAAGGTTCTGGAAGTGAGTTTGAAGTAAGAAAGGTATTTGTCTTGAAGTCATGAGTGAGTTGGAGGTCATTAGGAATTTGGGGTCAGAGTTTGAGCCTGAGTAGTTGTGGACGGAAGACTCAGAGGATCCAGTTATCTGCTACTAACCTATCTTCCTAGTACCCTCAGATGGACCATGACAAGCATCCAGTTTAGTTGACTGTTGGGGAAACTGGAATATCCACATGATTGAAAAAGAATTCACCAACAATGAATGGAGTCCAGTCCTAGAATTTGACTATTAAGGCTTTACTTCCAGCTTTCCCTTCACAAATTGGTAAAAACAACAAACACAAACAAAAGAAGAAACAATTTACTCTCCAGCCTCATGGACTTAATAGTCCATGTCCATAGTCCATAGTCTTCCTCTGAGCCATCAGGCAGGTTCTGTGGCCTGTTCTACCCCTTGGGATCTAGTTCATTTATTTGACCCCAGTGGCTCTTATTGCAATGGGCACCCTGTGTATGACAAAGCAGGAGGGAAGATTTGGACCAAGATAAAATGATTAATCTTGTTAGAAAATTTGACAAGATAGTTATTAAAAATATGATGGCTAGGAAGTGCATAACTTGAAGAGACTATTTCAGTATATTGCCCCTCAAAAGTATTTCTTTTTTAAAGTCAGTTCACTTAGGATTTTAAGTAAGTGGTTGATTTAATCCATTTGACTAAATTGTTTATCATCAAGACATTCCTCCTGCTCTATTTTTCACCATTCAACAAGCTGACCTGGCATGAACAGGTGTTGCTGTGGGGCAGATGGGTCCCCTGTGCTTATACCCTTGGTACCTAATTCATTTCCCTTACTCATTGTTGATTATTCTAGTACATGAAGCAAAGCTATGGAACTAATGTCTGATATTTCTTTTCTGTGAAAAAATACTTGGTTTGTCATTAATGAACTTGGTCAATGGCTCCATAATGAATTCAGGCTTTATGGACTCTGATTCCATGTTATTTTGAGCTTTTGGAAGAAAATTAAAAGTTTTTAAACCTGTTTTTCTTTTGCATTGATTTCTATGGCAACTAGTTTAATTATGGATCATTAACTACCTCACTTCAATTCTAGTTTCATCAAAGTTTCTTTATTTTTTAATTGGAAAATTTTCTCATGGAATAAATGTCTCCTGAAAGATTCTTATTCTGCCCATCATGGCTTCTGATGGTGGGGGCTGAAGCCTAACCGGAAATAACTGACCGTGAAATGCCGTTATTTTTTTTAACAACTGATGGAATAGTTTAATTTTAAACAGACGTTTTCTAAGGCATTCGTTTAAAAATAATTAAATAACTTATTACCTATCTTACATGCACACACACACACACACACACACACACACACTATGAAAGGCATGTGCCATTTATAAGAGAATAATGAAAACTTTTATTTTATGTTAGATTGAAGCAGGTACTTGGCACACTGCAGTGAAAATGGAGATTTTGAACGTGTGTGTATGTGTGTACATTTAACTGCCATGCTTAGAATTACATGAACCATATCCTCCTACTCCTAAGCAGATTTCTTTTTCATCTTCTTCTGAGAAACAGCATTTCTTAGTCCATCTTCATATGGAATTCTTTTTAAAAAAATTTATTTTTGGCTGCTTTGGGTCTTCATTGCTGCATGAGGGCTACTCTTCGTTGCGGTGCACCAGCTTCTCATTCGGTGGCTTCTCTTGTTGTGGAGCACGGACTCTAGGTGCACAGTCTCAGTAGTTGTGGCTCATGGGCTCTAGAGCGCAGGCTTAGTAGTTGTGGCACACGGGCTTAGTTGCTCCGTGGCATGTGGCATCTTCCCGGACCAGGGATCAAACCCACGTCCCCTGCATTGACAGGCAGATTCTTAACCACTGTGCTACTAGAGAAGTCCCATGTGGAATTCTGATACCACCCTCTTGCTGCATCATCCCCAAATTCAAGGACAACATCTTTTCCTAGTGTTAGAAATTCAAATGCACAAGTACTAGCAGTTCAAACTTCTACAGTTGTGATAAATAAATAACGTCCTATTTCACAAGCCCCCTGGCTGATGCAGCCAGCCCCAAGAACCCCCCTTTGGTGTGTCTCACCCCAGGAGCCCTTACTGCTGGCCCTCCCACTCAGCTCTATGTGCTCCCAGGACTGGGGAAGTAGCAGGAACAGCCAGCCCTTGCAGCCCTCTTCCCTCAGTCTCCCCCCGGATCGTCTCAGTTAATGCTTCAACTTCTTATTTTAGTTCTTCTTACTGTATTCTCTCAGTCTTGGAATGATTTACAACTTTCCCCTGTAATGTTTATTATGGTTCTTTCCAGCAGTGCAATCCCTATCTCTCCTTATAGAGGAAACGTCTTTACTACTCACGTTGACCTTGAGAAATGTCACTGACTTCCTATGTGATTTTGCTGACCGCCGTTTTTTCTATCCTGTCTCTACCTGGTTGAATACATTCCAATTCTGTTTCCTGTGTAAGAGTGACTGGAGACACTAATTGATGCAGGGTGTGGAGAGAATCTATCTTACTATGTGTGGGCAAAGAACATTTTAAATGGACATAGATAAACTATTTGATTCAGAAGATTTGGCTTTTGGGAGTGCACATTGACTTTGGTAGATAAATATTCTGTTAAAGATGGTATGTCTTTGTACCTTTCATAGAGCTTCCAGGTGGGACATAGGATGAATTATTCTCATCATTAACAAGGAAAGTAGTCTTCCATAGAGTGCTAAGAATATTGAGATTAAATTTGAGAGAAACGCATACAACCTAGTTCAAATGACAAGAGGAAAAGAAATATGTTGCGTACAATTGTCCTTCAATCAAGACCTCTTTCTTCACCTGCAAAATAACAGGGTTGGATTTGACCAATTGTTTGGTTTTTTTTCTTTAACTTTTTAATAAAACTTTGGTACCATTTGTTAAATGGAAATATTGCTCTTAAACTTAATGGCTGGGCTTCCCTGGTGGCGCAGTGGTTAAGAATACGCCTGGCAATGCAGGGGACATGGGTTTGAGCCCTGATCTGGGAAGATCCCACATGCCACGGAGCAACGAAGCCCATGTACCACAACAACTGAGCCTGTGCTCTAGAACCCACAAGCCACATCTACTGAGGCCACATGCCATAACTATTGAAACCCTTGTGCCTAGAGCCCATGCTCCACAACAGGAGAAGCCATCACAATGAGAAGCCCGTGCACTGCAACAAAGAGTAGCCCCCGGTTGCAGCAACTAGAGAAAGCCCGTGCACAGCAAAGGAGACCCAAGGCAGCCAAAATAAATAAATAAATAAATAAATAAACTTAATGGCTATGTGGCAGTTTTAAAATATTCCCTCACATTCTTTGACAATATTTTCATTGAGATTAAGGTCTCTGTCCCCTTCCCTTGAGTTTGAGCCAGTTTGTGATAGCTTCAACCAGTAGAGTATGGTAGAAGAGACACAATGTAACTTCTGAAGCCAAGTCATAAAATCCATGCAGCTTCTGCCTTGTTCTCTGGGACACTTGCTCTGGAGGCTGTGACCTTACCAGGGTAAGAAATCCTACTACCCTGAAGCCACCATACTGTGTGGAAGTCCAAGCCACATGCAGAGGCTGTTACAGAGATGCTGGTTCATAGTCTCCATCAGCAGTCCTGGTCCAGGCTCTGGGATCCCATCCCCCATCCACTTGAGTCACCCCCAGCCATGCAAGTCTTCATGGCTGAGGCCCCAAACATCATAGACCGGAGACATGCCATCCCTGCTACACCCTGTCTGGATTCCTAAGACTCACAGAATCTGTGAGCATAGTAAAATTGGTGGGTTTTTAAAAAATTATGTTGAATTTTGGAGTGGGTTAGTTAAGCTGCAGTATATGACCAGAGCAAAATTATAGAGATTATATTGGACTTTCTTAGGCTGAAGTAAATGACCTATGGAATTCTGGAAATTGCTACCCTGAAAACTGCTTATGATATCTGGCAACCATGAGAAAAATAGGGCTAATTGTGGCCTTTTGTGAGTTCATCATAACCTATGTGACCTGGAAGACAGATTCCAAATATTTCAAAATGTTGATTGTTAATACTAAACATTCCCTGGAAATATAGTATGATTCTAAAAGACCTTTGATGGAAAAACTCAACATTTAAAATTACTTCCTGTGATCAAGGTTTTAGAAGGCACAATTCTGCATGGGTAGTTTGGGGTATTTTTTAAGACCCTTCTTATTCTAGTGGAACTTTCCACTTTGTTATTAACTTCATGTTTCAGTGTCAATAGGAGTATTCTGTCGAATTTCTCTACAAATCCATTCACATCCAGAAAAATGACACTTTATTTTTAGCTTCTGCTTAGAACTTAATATTTAGAAGAGTTCAGTGACATTTTCATAGTAAAATGACACGAGGCCAATAAAATATTATAGAAGCAGAAAAAGTTCAAACACATTTCATTTCCATTGATGACACTTGTATGTCACACCGGAGGATGGTAAGCCAATTAATTAAAATCAAGAAGAGCAAAAACTAGACAGTGTCTGAAGCAAGGCAAAACTGTAGATTCCTCTTGGGAACCCAAAACTCTTCTCTTGCTTTCCTTTCCTCCTTGGTATGACATAAAATCTTCCGTCTCAGTTATTGAGGCAGAAAATGTCATTGCTGAAAATCCAGAAGGAAACCAGCAGTGGACCTTGTGGATGTATTTTTTTTTTTTTTTTTTTTACATTTGTCTAACAGACCAAGGCATATTTTGAAAATGGAGGAGAGGGTACATGGGATGGTGTTGGTGATCTGATGGATGAAAGATGCATTGGACCAAATATGCCATCTTTAGTTCTGTTGAGACAGTCTCTTTAATTCTGTGTTTTAGTTTTCTGAGAGTATTTTAACTCAGTGCTTCCCAAGTTTTATGTGCATAACAGTCTTCTTTGGATCATGTTAAAATGCAGATTCTGACTCAGTAGGTTGGGGCCTTAGTTCAGTGGGGCCTAAGATTCTGCATTTTCAGTGATCCCAAGATGACGCCGAGGACCACACTTAGAGTAGCAAGTTTGTCTATAACTAGTTGCAGAAACTGGCAGCCGGATGTGGCAGCCTTAACTCAGGCTTTCATTATAAAAGTTGAATTTCAGTGTAAATGCAAAACCTGCACATAGTGCTTAAATTACTCAAATCAGTGAGTACTTAAATTTAGTACTCAGTCCCTAAGTGCCTCTGCAACTTTCTTGTAAGGGATCCACTTCTGAAAAAAAAAAAATGACATTTCTGGGGAATTCCCTGGTGGTCCAGTGATTGGGACTTGGCACTTTTACTGCTGTGGGCCCGGGTTCAATCCCTGGTCGGGGAAATAAGATCCCTGAGGCCATGTCGTGTGACCAAAAAAAAAAACAAATCTAAAAATGACATTTCTGCTGAAGATCTGGGTGTTGTTATAGCTCAGGGGGGTACCAAAATTTTTGTATTTTATTTTATACAAAAATTCAAGGCAGTAGCTCCATGCAGACACAAACTGAAAGTTTGCGTGTGACTCTTCTCCTTTAGCTATATATCCCAGAATCAAGGTGCATATTTCCAAAGCAATTAGAAAAACTGGTTTTGCTTCTTCCTAACTAATTATATTTTGGAAGTGGAGTCACTGATTTAAAATTTCAGTGCCACATAGTTTTGACATTTTATTTTCAAAGAGAATTTGAGGTGGAAGATATAATCCTGGGATGGATTGTCAAGGAAACATTTACCCAATAGAATCTTCTAATATAGTAAAATTATTAGCGTATATAAAGGTTCGTAGATCATAGAAACAGGGTTCTGAACCAGCATAATTTTTTCTCCCTCAAGGAAGATGAGCTGTAGTTTGATAACTTTGATTGACATCCTGTGAATGAATAACATTCGAAACATAGTTATATTTCATAGAGGCTTATTTTTTCCTGAAATACAATGAATAAAGAGATGTGAAATAAGATAATAAGATAATCTGACTTTCAGAGACATTAGTATGCATGATATCAAAATAGTGTTTTATTTTCAATATTTTTCATGGATCTACACATACATGCTCTATAACGTGTATATAATCTTTCTAGTAGGAGGTCGGAGGAGTCTGGCTGAAAAAAATCCAATGTCTGAAATGTCTGGGGTGTTGGACAACAAATGAGTCTCACAGCCAACCTGCTTTCTGAAATAATCTCATGTAGTTAAGCAAGTCTTTAATTAGTCGTTACAGATGTTTTTGATGTCTTTGAACTCTCTTTCAGAGACACAGTTACAGCCCGTTAATAATGTACCTGTAGCCGGAAATATTTTACGTAGTTATCTGTGTAGTGTGACAAGTTGGGGAAAGGGACAAATTTGTTGAAGAACTGATGCTGCGTTATATCTCCAGCTGTGACTAGAAAGCTAATCTCACACTTTATTACAGAAGAGAGAACGGAAGTAATAGGGTTCACAAAAGGATGCCACATAGGATGCCCATGGCGACGGAATCACACCAAAGGGTATCAGCCCTAACCCTGCCCCTGCAGCAGGTAACAGGGGGATTAAGGAGATAATGTATGTAAAGGGCTTTGATCTCTTTGGGGGAAGTGGCTGTGCAAACTCAAAGCTTTATACTGGGGCTTCCCTGGTGGCGCAGGGGTTGAGAGTCCGCCTGCCGGTGCAGGGGACACGGGTTCGTGCCCCGGTCCGGGAGGATCCCACATCCCGCGGAGCGGCTGGGCCCGTGAGCCATGGCCGCTGGGCCTGCGCGTCCGGAGCCTGTGCTCCGCAACGGGAGAGGCCACAACAGCCCGCGTACCGCAAAAAAAAAAAAAAAAAAAAAAAAAAAGCTTTATATTATTGTTATGACTTTTCCTCTAACCTATGATTTTTTCCACATTATGCAAGCTTGTCAATTACCCACCTGTGTCCTGTTCACGCCACCATGATTTTATTTCTCATTTTTAAAGTTTATGCTTCTAATTGAGAGACATTGCTGTATTTCCAGATTCATCCTGGCAGATTAATACCCAACAAGAAAGTGCTGCTGTCAATGGGTATCGGAATTATGTGTTTAAAATTGCCTTTGATGGCAAGGATGCCAAATTATGCGCTTCACAAAAACCGTTTTGTGCTTATTTGCTAGCTGTGTGATTGAAAAACCGCAGATGTTTGATATCATCTTTTACTGCGTTTGTTTGGTAAATGAAATCTTAAATACATTTTACCTCTTTGAAATTCATCTTCTGATGCCATTTAGAGAACATTAAAAGAAAATTAAAAAAGAAAAGACTTAGTATCTGAAATTTAGCCCCTAGAGAAGTCAACTTTTCAAGTCCGAATCTGTTTTTGAGTCATTCTTTAGGCTGCAGAGCCTTCTAATGGTGTAGCTGGAGCAGATGAGAGTTGAGCTGTAAGGGGTATGAGTGGGGAGCATTTTGCCTTCCCAGAACTTCAGTTCAGTGAGAAAGCAAATCCAGAAGATGAATCCGTCCATTAGCTACCAGTGGAACACATAGCATTGTTCTTTTTTAAAAAACTTTTTTGGAGTATAGTTGGTTTACAATGTCGTGTTAGTTTCTGCTGTACAGCAAAGTGATTCAATTATACATATACATATATCCAGTCTTTTTTAGATTCTTTTCTCATATAGGTCATTACAGAGTATTGAGTAGAGGTCCCTGTGCTATACAGTAGGTCCTTATCAGTTATCTATTTTATATAGAGTAGTGTGTATATGTCAATCCCAATCTCCCAATTTACCCTTCCCCCCACCCTTTCCCCACTGGGAACCATAAGTTTTTTTCCTACATCTGTGACTCTGTTTTGTAAATAAGTTCATTTGTACCATTTTTTTTTTTTTCTGGAGTCTGCAGTGCCTTCCAAAATGAAAGCCTGCCAGTTTCTTCTTAAAAAGTGAAGTGCCCTGTATCATATGCTTACATATACATTTTCCTTTGGAAACTCTTGATGTCTCTGAGGATGTGGGTTATTACCCTATCATATACATGTGGAAACGGAGGCTAATCTATAGTACATGACTTATTATCTGCACAGTAAGAAGTGATGGTGCTTCCATTCAAGTTCTTAGATCTTCTGACATAGAAATCCGGGACATTTAACATTATAATGTGTCCACTGGAAAAACTAGTATTTAACACTGTGTTCTGGTTATCTATGGCTGTATAACCACCCTAAAACTTAGTGGCTTAAGACAACAGCAGCAGTTTTGCTCTTCATTCTGCAATTTGGACAGAGTTAGCTTGGTGGAGATAGCTTGTTTCTACTGCCCTCAGCATCAATTGGGTTGCAGTCATCTGAAGGGTCATTCATGCACATATCTGGTGGTTGGTGCAGGCCACTGGCTGGCACCTCAGTGGGGACTGTCACCTGCAATGCCTACGCATGGCCTCTCTGAGACTCTGACCCCCCAGAGTCCATAGGGACACACACACACGCAAGCACGCACACAGGAAGGTAGAGAGAGAGAGAGAGAGAGAGAATATCCCTACCTGGAAGGAGGTTCTATCACCTTTCCTTTTCAACTAGCTTTGAAACTCACACAGAATCACTTGTATGACTTTTTTTGTATTAGATCCGAGTCACTGTGATTGGACCATATTCAAGAGGAGAGCAATTAGATTCCACCTATGGATGGGAGGTATTCTGGACTGAAATTTTGTGTCTTCCCCAAAATTCATATGTTAAGATCCTAACTCCCAATGCAGTGGTGTTTGGAATGGGGACTTTGGGGGGGTAATTAGGTCAGGAGGGTGGAGCATTAGTCCTCTTACAAAGGAGACCCCAGAGTGCTCTCTGGCCCCTCTGCCATGTGAGGACACAGTGAAATGACACCGTCTGTGACCCAGGAGCCGGCTCTCACTAGACACTAAATCTGCTGGTGCCTTGATCTTAGACTTCCCAGCCTTCAGAACTGTGAACATTTCTGTTGTTTATAAGCCACCCAGTATATGGTATTCTGTTATAGCACCCTGGATGGACTAAGACTGGAGAAATATCAAAGAACTTGCAGACATGTGTAAACCCAACATATATTGCCTAACAACAGAGAAGTTCCTTAAGTTGGTGAGCAAGTGTAATCAGTAGGCAAATACCCACCCTACTCTGCCCGGCTTCTCATGCTCAGTGCAACTCCTTTAGCCCTTGGGTTCCCATGGTGATGTCTCATATGTGGCCTTAGGACCCTTGGGTGGGAATGCAGGCCAGTCTGTGGGTGCAGCATAGGTTATAACTTTTAAATATTTAGACACATGGTATGCAGGCTCCCACTTGTACCCTTGCCTGGGGCTCCACAAAAGGTAGATGTAGGCAGGTTGGAGAACAAAGCCCCACCAAAGAAGATACAGATGGGACCACTTCTGAGGTCATTCTTCTAGCCATAGGAGTTAAGGTTTACCACCAACTCCGAGGTAACGAGGAACTGAAGATTTGGATACTGCTGCATATTCTTTAGAATTTTTTATAAATAATCGGTATGTTAAATTCTCTGTTGTCCTCAATATGAAATAAATACTTCTCAAAGCTTTTTTCTTATATAAATTCCCAAGATAAAGACCCTTCAGGTATTCTTATATTATGATACTTTTGGATCCCACCTGGTTATTTAAGTTAATAATTTAAATCCTAAAGTAAGAGAAACCAGATAATTAAGTTCATTGCAGAAAAGTGCCTCAACAAGGCACAACAATATTTCCATGTTTAAATATCTTGTACCTTATATGAAATTCTAACAGGTCTTTACCCACACAATGGTGTCTGTCTATGATATTGCTTCTTACTGATTAGGTAGAAACAATTTTCATATCTCTATTTCTTAGAATGACCCTCAGTGAAAGGCCAAGTACATGATGATTAAACAGAACAAAATGAAAACATGTTTTCAGGAAATGCTTTGATAAAAGTCTTGCTTTCCAGAGAGTCTGGATGAACAGCTTCAAACAGATATTTCTCTGAAGTTTTGTGTGTTATCTTAAAAAGTTTTGAATATTTTTGTTCTATCCAATAATATAACTGTGGTTGATGTATATATTTCATCGACAGTGATTGATGCTTATGTTCAATTATATTATAGATATATGTATACTATATATCTATAATATAATAAAATAATAAAATAGAAGTGTTAGCTCAGGAGCTAGACTCTCAGGGTTAAACCCTGTGTTTTCCACCTACTACGGTGACCTTAAGGAAGTTACAAAAACACTCTTTGCTCCAGTTTTTTATCTTGAAACAGAATAATTATACTTATCTCACAGGGTTTTCTAAAGGATTAAATGAATTAATACATGTAATTTTTTTAAAGCACTGCCTGGCACACAATTATGGCTCAATATTTATCAGCTATTATTCTAGTTGTCTATTGTTGTGCAAAACTTAGTGACATAGAACAAAACCACCATTTTACTCTCTCTCATATTCTCTGTAGGTCAGCAATTTGCAAAGGGCTTGTCTGATTGGTTCTGGTTTGAGGGGCTATAGCCGAAATGATGGGGCCCTGGAGTAGCTGAGGGCTGACTGTACATCTCTCTTGAAGAGTTCTCTGCATTTCCCCATCCATTCTCACATGTAGGCTATTTGGGTTTCCTCACAGCATGGCTGCTTCACTGCAGTTAGCTTGGATGCAAAGAGGCTCAGGGCTCAATGTGTGATTGTTCAACAGCAAGGTGGAAACTAAATTGTCTTTTATGACATAACCTCAGAAGTCATGCAAGATCACTTCCACTGTATTTTTGCTCGTTGAACCTGTCATAAAAGCCCAGCTGGTTTCAAGGGGTGGGAATGTAGATTTCATTTTTTTTAATGGATGGAGTTGCTTTGTAAGGGGAATATGTGGGTTGGGAGATATTATCTAGGCCATCTTTAGAAGACACAATCCACAGCTATTATTATTGTCTAGTGCCTTCTTGACACTGTCACATACCTCAAGGGGATATATCCAAACAGTTGAAGAAACATAGTGCTAAGCATATTTCTCTTATGAAATGAAATGGAAGTTTTCTGTCTCAACCAGGCTGTTGCCTGATGCTGAAGAGTAATCAACTGCATGGAATTTTCTCACAAATGGAGATATCCTATGTTGTTGGTTGAAAGAAGATACATATTCTGTTGATACCAGATGCAAAGGTGTCCTACTTCATATTCAGTTATGGATGGAGTTGCTTTGTAAGAGGAGTATGTGGGTTGGGAGATATTATCTAGGCTATCTTTAGAAGACACAATCCACAGCTATTATTATTGTCTACTGCCTTCTTGACACTGTCATATACCTCAAGGGGATATATCCAAGGGGATATATCCAATGAAGGAGTCTAATTGGAGTTATTGTTTGAAAAGAGAATCACCTTTTCTTGTGTGTCTTGGAAATGCCTTTAGACATTGCATTCATCTGCAAAGAAGAAGGAAATGCATTATCTTCTAGGATTAAAGAACCCAAACTATCCATTTCTAAAGATGCCTGATACTCAAGAAGCAGTTTTGACCCAAGAAATCTCTCTGTGGAGTTATTAGTTTTTCCAATGTTGACTCAAGAATCTGAGAATCTTACATTATTCAAGAACACTGAGTGCAGAGATGTCTAAGGAGAAAGGTCTCTCTCTATTTTCATGTCTTTCAATCTAATTCTCCTTTATCTGAGCTTGAGAAAAGTGTTACGATTTTGAGCCAGTAAAGGTTTATCCTGCCCTCACAATCCTTGTTACCAGTAGTTGTTGATGACTGAACATCAGAGCCTTATCCTCCACCATTATTTTTTCTTAATTGAAGACTATTGGGAAATAGTTGAAATGGAAACATGAAAAATAAGTATTCAGGCAATGAAAATGCCTAAAAATCAAAGAGATCAAAAACTGTTCTGGGGGAAAGATAGTCCATATTTCAGAAACTCTTGTTGTGATGTAGTATGCTTTCACCAAAGGAGAGAAGCAGTTGGTGGCAGATTCTTGGTCCTAGAAGAGAAAGCTTCTAAATGTGAACTTAACAAAAAAAGAAAAGCACATGTGTAAAAAGTAAGTCCCTTGATAGAGTCTGTTATAGCATATTTGTTCTCTCAAAAATGAATTCTGTGGGATGAAAACTAACACATCCAGTCTGATCTAATAATATTCAAATACAGAAAACTACACAATGCACAAACACATAGACATTGCATAGAAAAAACCTGGAAGAATAAAACATGCTAAATTGAAGTGTCCTCAGTAGTTGCCTCTGGAAGGGGAAGTGACATTGGAGTCATGAGAGAAGCAGGAAGGGGAATTTTCACTTTTCACTCTCCTGTATAATTTGACCTTTTTTGATGTAAATATATTATTTTATTTTATTTTTTAACATCTTTATTGGAGTATAATTGCTTTACAATGGTGTGTTAGTTTCTGCTTTACAACAAAGTGAATCAGTTATACATATGTTCCCATATCTCTTCCCTCTTGCGTCTCCCTCCCTCCCACCCTCCCTATCCCACCCCTCTAG
>NC_041214.2:45420979-45434495 GCF_002837175.3 Physeter macrocephalus | reverse complement strand
ATTTGTTTCTAGATTTTTTGATGATGGTCATTCTGACCGGTGTGAGATGATATCTCATTGTCGTTTTGATTTGCATTTCTCTAATGATTAATGATGTTGAGCATTCTTTCATGTGTTTGTTGGCAATCTGTATATCTTCTTTGGAGAAATGTCTGTTTAGGTCTTCTGCCCATTTTTGGATTGGGTTGTTTGTTTTTTTCATATTGAGCTGCTTGTAAATTTGGAGATTAATCCTTTGTCAGTTGCTTCATTTGCAAATTATTTTATTTTAAAATAACACGAATATTCTGTGTATTGCTACTTTTGTTTGTTTCGAAATCAGGGTATATTTTTTACTAGGTAAAGATGTCTATTTGTCATTTAATTCACAGGAGAATACAGTCTTATTTTAAAAGAGTGAAAGGATATAATTATTTCTATTTTTGAATTTCAAAGCTGAAAACACAATATAGAAAATATCACATCTCAAGCTGTCTGCTACTCTATAAACTCTTTATTTAAAATTTGAATGCATCGTTTATCTTTTCTAGTGTAACTACAACTCCCACCCCCTAAAAAAATACCTAATGGATTAAAACAGCAATAGTTTATTATTTTTCATGGTTCTGTCAGTTGACTGGACCATTCCACTCCACACAGTATCAACTGGGGTCACCCCCATGGCTGCGTTCCACTGGCTCATGGGCTGGGTTGGAAAGAAGACATGGCTGCCTCACCAAGGGCTGGAGACTTGGAGCTGGCAGCTGGCTGTGGTGCCTTAAGTCTTGTCCATGTGGCCCTTTCTCCCTGGAATCTCATCCTCCACGGCCTCTCCAGGTGACCTCTGCTCCCAGCAGGACAGCTTGGACTTCGTTACAGCATGGTCACTGGGTCCATGCTGAAAGTGAAAGCTGTCTGTGCTCTTAAAGGTTAGACTTGGAACTGGCTCATGGTTGGTCCCCATTGTATTCTGTTGGTCAAAACAGGTCAGAGGGCCCTTTAGATTCAAGGAGTGGGGGAAGAACCATCAGTGGCCATCTTCCCAGCCATTTGTCACACCCTGCCTATCATCACTGCCCTGCAGGGGCCATCATTCTGATTACTCCTGTTAGGTAGACTCATGGTATCCAACTATACCATCGTTAAAGTAATGCTTGGTGTTGTAGGGTTCTCAGCACCAGATCTCAAAGGCTTAACAAGATAAAGTTAATTTCTTGTTTACATAGCAGTCCAGGGGTTCCTGGTCCAAACAGCTCTTGTTCTATTGGTAATTCGGAGGTTCAGGCTCCTTCTGTCTTGTCACTTTTTCGTCTTCAGCATGTGGTTTCCAGGTTTGCTGTGCTCATAGGCAGTGATATATGAGAAAGTAAAGAGCATGGAGAATCACACAGGAAAGGTTTAATGGGCCAGGGTTGGAAACAGTGTCCTTCATTTCTACTTACATGTCACCAGCTAGACCTCAGTCACACGGCCACACCCAGTCACACGGCCACACCCAGCCACACAGAGGAGACTGAGACTTGTACTCTGGTGTCTATGTGTCCAGCAGAAGAGGGAAGGGGGTTGGTGGTTAGCTAGCACTCTCTGCCACAAACTGCTGCCCCATCCCACCCGCCCCCCAACAAAAAGAAGGAAAAACAGCAAAACTTCCTTTTGACAGCAGTCATAGCCACCTCTGCACTGGTTTCTTCAAACCCACCTGAGAAACTTGTTCTTTCACTGGAATTTAAAAATCAAAGGAACGCGCCATTTTTTTTTTTTTTTTTTTGAGTGTAATAGGCGCAATGTGTCTGTGAGCGATCAGGGAGACTAGTACCGTGGTATCGAACTTGAATAAAAGCTAATAAACAGAAATCAGAATTGATGAAACATAAATCAGGTAATAATTATAAATGAAAAAAATATAGAGAGATTCTCTTGCTTGTTTTATATGTTTATCCAGTGACTTTAAAATGGGATTGTTTATGAAAAATAGATCTGCCCCAATTTTCTTTTGTGTGAAGTACAGGTGTAGGTCACAGTTGTCTGAGCAGTGGGCACCAAAGGAGGGTTAGATTTATTGGGAGAAATGCTAGTAAGATAACATGGGGAGAGAGGTGGAAGAGAGGGAGAACTCTCTGCCCTTCTGATGGTGAGAGGGAAGGAAGGAAGGGAGGATGGGAGGAAGGAAGAAGCAAGGTCTTAGACGGCAGTCCCGTCTTAAGACTGTTTCAGCAAGGCTGGCAGGGAGTCCTCCATCGGAAGTCCTCCCATCAGTGGACAGCTGCATCTTACAGGAGTTCAGTCATCAATCATCGGCTGGGAGCAGTCGTGGCAAGTGTAGCCCTCACACACACAGTGAGGATTTCAGATGCAGCTGCCTGAGCCATTGTCAGTTGTACTCCTTGGAGCAAGAGAGCTGAGAGGTGCATTTTCATGGTTGCATAGTAAGCCTTTGTTTCTGTGGCACAATTAGCAATTAGAGAGTGGTTTAAAAATATTTAGCGGCTATTACAAAGGGCATTGATGCTCATTGACTCATTTTCTATTATTATCTACCTGCCAGAGGAGTAGTTTGAAAAATCCTAGCTAGGTGGAATTAAATTAGTTTTTGTTTTTGACCTAGAAACATGATTCAGTGCCATAGGAGAATGTCTGATGATCACCTCACTTCAAAGAGACAGACACACTCTAAATTCACATCTCAGGAAGAGTCAGCCATCCCATTCTATTCTCTGTTAACTGCTTTCAACTCCATTCCCCTGCTAAATATGAAAAGCATCGTTTCTCAGACTAGGTTTCAGCTCTACCTCTGCTTGCTTTTCTTATACTTTCGTTGTTTGTGTTTTATCAAGATGCTGGCAGGAACAAATATTCTCAAATATAAATAGTAGTTTCTTAACAGAAATAATTAGGAGGATGTGAGAGATTAAGATAAATTTGGAGCAATGACTTTTTTTCAATTGCACATGTGAAAATGCTTTGTGACATTGGATTAATATCCAGTTTTCTTTTGAATTGTTTAGAACAGAGAGATGATTGAGAAGTGAGAATTCAGAATGCTGTGCCCTTGAATTGCAATCTTATTCAATTTTATTCTAATTCATGTGATGCAAAAGAGAAAAGAATCTGAAAAAGAATGAATACATGTATATGTATAACTGAATCACTTTGCCATACACTTGAAACTAATGCAACATTGTAAATCAACTGTACTCCAATAACATTTTGTTTGTTTGTTTGTTTTGTTTTGTTTTGTTTTGTTTTTTTGCGGTACGCGGGCCTCTCACTGTTGTGGCCTCTCCTGTTGCGGAGCACAGGCTCCGGACGCGCAGGCTCAGCGGCCATGGCTCACGGGCCCAGCCGCTCCGCGGCATGTGGGATCTTCCCGGACCAGGGCACGAACCCGTATCCCCTGCATCGGCAGGCGGACTCTCAACCACTGCGCCACCAGGGAAGCCCCCCAATAACATTTTTAAAAAAGAGTTTGAAATTCAAGAGAACTGTAGGAAAATGTCTTGGTATGTCTGTTTTAAAAAGGATATTTCTTTTATTTCCCCCATTAAACTGTTGGATGGATAGAAGTAAGGATAATAATCCATTCAGATTAACAGACAACTCTCTGCAGTGATTTGGATCTTAAGCAAATATGTGATTGATTATAGGGTAGGCTTGTGGGAAAGTTGCACTGTGGACTCGATTGGCTACACCTGTGTGACTGAGCTGCCTTTCCAAATTTAATGTGCTGGTTCTGTCAACTCACAATCTTTTACGTGGGAGAAAAGCACAGTGCATTTAGTAATTTTAGAGAATCTGAGGAAGATTAGTTTGCCTGCTATTATTAGTGATCTTCCTAGTCATCTTTATGCTCATGGTAGAGAGGATAAATGGATTGAGTAGGAACACACTTATTGGCAGTAGAGGGAAAATAGCCCACTTAAAATTTCAAATGATGTAAAAGCCATAACTGTATATGAAGACTAGAATGTTCTGGTACAGGCTGTGAAGAAATGGAGAACAAATCATAGTTTCATAATCAAGGATACAGGATTCCACAGAGTAGATGGGAAAGAAGTTAATGTAAAAATGTAATAGTGCTAAAACATATTCATCTGATCATTCATTCATTCATTTGGCATTTGCTGTTTCAGGTGCTGGGCATATAGCAGAGAGCGATAAGATAACGGTGTCAGGGAGAAAAAATCTTATTCCTTATATCCAGACATTTGGGCTCATTGTAATATAAGTTTCAGACCCGAATTCCAGAAAAATCAAGATGATAATGCCAACAGTAATGTCTAGTTATAAGCAACATTTTGAAGACTCTATACTAAACATTTTATGTGCATGATTTCATTTGCACATTGACTTTACCAGTAGGCAGTTTCGTTGCTCTCATTTTATTGGTTGAAGAAATTGGGGTTTAGAGAGATCTGAGGACGTTTCCAGTTCCATTTGCCTTCAGAGAACAGCATGGCTAGTCTGTTCTTCCTTATGAGTCAGGAAAAAGGAACTTTTGGTGTGCTTTTACTTAAGTTTATCTGGAGAGCCCATTCAAGTGTCTTTGGCACCTTGTTTTGGCCAGTCCTCCATATCCAGACCCCTGGTAGTGAAGACTGCCTTTGTTGAGATCTTTGAAGATTCCTCAGCAATAAATGCCCTTCCATGGAGTTTCATGAGCTCTGCCATCATCTGAATGGTGCTCGGTAAATGTGGTGAGTTCTGGATACATGCCACAGTTCTCATTTGCCCAACTCTGTGCTAACTCTGCATCTGGGGTGTGCAGACTACAAGCTCTGAGGTTCTTTAAGGAATTTTTTCTGGTTTCTCATCGAGATGCAACTTGTAAAGAGAGGACAAAAAAAATGAGATGATGAGAGCTCGGGAGTTATATGTGTTGGGAGCATGGCTGGGACTTCCAAAGTGGAATATGTAAACATTAGAACTGTTTGAAGATCACTGACGAGTGACACTGAACAAATCACATGTCGTATTTGGTTCTCTTTAGCTACAAAAACCGAGTCCAGTCTCTGAGAATCCCTGGGGTAAATGTTCACAGGGCAAACACAGAAATCCCTTTCAGTTACCCGATGAGAGTCCATTACTTGCTGCCCAAGACCAGGGTTCTAAGGATGAAGGTTACTAAGAAGCAAGTTAGCCTTTTATTCATTCTTAATTTTAAAACAGCAATAGTAACAGCAACCACCACTACCACCACCTCCCAGTTAACATACTAAAAAGAACACTGTATGGAGATTTAGAAAAAAAATTATGTATCCATGTTGAAATTTCAATTCAATGGTCATATATGGATTTAAAGTTTAAAAAAGTAAAATGTGTGTAGGTGTGTAGGCGTGAGTTGTTTGCATATTGTGGATCCGTACACACTGAACCTATAAAGGTTTCCTTAGCATAGGGAATTAGAGTTCAGTATTGCTGTTGGAGGGGTGACAAAAGAGATTTCACACAAACATCTGCATTAATGTTGATTTTTTTTTACAGTGAACTCATGTACTCCTGAAGCCGAATCCGGCCTCTGTACCCTAACACCGAAATCCCTAAATCTCAGAGACAGAGTTTTTGGTGAAGGAGAAAAAAATAGCTTTATTGCTTTGCCAGGCAAAGGGGGCCAGAGTGGGCTAATGCCCTCAAAACTGTGTGTCCTAACCTGGAGGGGGTAATGAGGAGTTTTATAGGAATGTTTCAAAGAGTAGGGCGTGATCAGCTCATGGATATTCTTCTGACTGGTAAGTGGGCGTCAGCATCATCAACCTGGTTCTATCTGGTCTGGGGTCTCTGTGCTTGTGGCAGCAGACAGCTAACTTCTCCCACCTGGTGGGGGTTTCATTACCTGCAAAACAGCTCAAAGATATTGTTGTGTGTATCCCTTGAGGGGAAACCAGCACCCTGCCCCAAGGCTACACTATTGTTTCTTTTGAATGTTTCTTCCTTCCCTTATTAACAACTGTTTGAACCTGCCTGTTGGAACTCAGGGAAGGTCATGGAGGCTGAATGAAGTCTATTTCCTGTAATCAAAGAAATGGGGGACTCAGAAAGTCTTTTGTGCCCAGGAGCCCCACAAGGTACTGCTCAGTTTCACTCCCTATATAATAAAAGAAAAAATATCTAAGACTGTTTCAAAAGTAAGATAATAGCCCACCATGTATTTATCTTGGGATAGTTAATTTTTTTGCAGATCATGCACGTTGGCATCCTCCCCAGTGGTGATTTTCTCTTGTGGGCAGTTTTATACTATGTGGTCATTGTCAAGGGCCTTCAGTGCCATGACTCATGGCTTGAGGTAAAGAAAACATCTGGGTTTCTGAATGACAGGAAGTAACATAAAAAATGATGAAAACTTCTCTGGATATTAGTAAAGAGGCTATCAAGGAAATGGCATTTTGGAAAATATTTCTGTTTCAGGTCACTTGAGGATAATACTAATCTACATAAAATAAGTGAACTACATTTTGATTATAAAAAGCATTGCTTAATATGTGATTTAACACATCCTCCCATATTTTATCTGGAACCAAATGCATCCAAGATGTAGCTTGGTAATTTCAGCCATCTAATTAATATGACTACCTGTTTGGCCATATAGTGGTTGATTATTAGAGCATCTTTGAAAGGCTCCTTGAGCACATAAATAGGTATTCTAATTCCATTTCAGGAAAAAGTGTCTGATGAGGGGGAAATGATATAAGACAGATTCTGTACCAGGTGCTTATTTTTTGAAAAATCTATATTCATGGGAGAATTCCATGCTCTACAGTTGGTATATTTAGGTGGAGGATTACCTTCTGGTAGGTATTGGCTTGTCTAAATGGGTAGTATTAAAGATTTACTTTCTTACTTCTATTAATAAAATGTTGATAAATGTCTTTAAAATTCTAATGTTTGAACAGTATAGACGTTTTGGCATTCCTAATAAAGTCATATATGCCTTAGGAAAGGTCACTTTGTGTTTGCTTAAAATTCTAACAGAGCAGTTTATGAAGGTGCATGGGAAAGGAATCCATGCCTTTTACTTGACATAATTTTTCCTCTCCTGAAATTGCTTAATGACTAGAAAGAGAGAGTCTCAAACACTTTGAATTTGAGCTCAAGACATTTTGACACAATTATCCATATACATTAAAAAAATAATTTTTTGTGTGTGATTGATAAGATATTCTTCGGGTTTCTACTATGAGCGGGGTACTCTGTGCTTGGGAATCCAAAGAACGATGAGATATGTGGTTCCTACATTACTATTCACTTGGAAAATTTCCTTTATCTTTAAATAGATGTGTTCAAACTACTAATTTATCACTCAGGAATTTAACTAATAAAATAGAGAACACATTTTTTATTTGTACTATTCAAGTTAGATTTTTTTCTTAATTGAACAGATTCATTTTCTTGATTCTAATGTGAATGGAGGAGAACTTTTGGGAAAACTGATTAGGTCTGAGTGGTTAAAATTGTTTAGAGCTTCTGTCTTAAATTGTGTAATGGCTGTAGGTAGTAACCACCATCCAGTGAAAAATGGTGATATAAGCTGACTGATGTACAGTTTCAGGAATTTGCCTACATATTACAATGGAACTTGCTAAAACATGTTAAAGAATTGCTATTCTGTAATTTTGCGCCTCATTCTTTTAAGGATATTTTATTATTTTCCAAGTTTGAGATTTTGAGGGAGACCTGAATAAAAATGAGAATTGTAGGTAGGTACTCTAACCAGAGAGGTAAGGATTGAGTTGGGAGTGGAAAGAGATGAAACACAACTATAGGATTTTGTTCAGTTTGCTATCTCTTTTTCTCTCCCTTTCTGATCAGATTCTTGGGGACCTCAGTGACATGCTGAGAAAACAGGGTTCATGAGAACTGGCCACCATAAGTGGTGTGGACAGAGAACCAAATGACAAATGTTACAATCTCTTAAAAAGTAATAGAGAGAAGGGAAGACATCAAGGTAGGAAGCAGGGTGTATAGAGGTTAAGATCATGGACTCTGGGATCATACATACCTTGGTTCAAATCTTGGCCCCTCCATTTGCAAATGTGACCTTGGTTAATTTATTTCACCTCTTTGAACTTGGTTTTGTTCTTTGTAATCTGTGGGGAAATAGTAGCCACCTTATTATGAGGAGTAAAGGAAATAATCCAGTGAGTACATAGCACATAGTAATCACTAAATACATGTAAGATGTTATTACTATTTATTATTAGGTACATAGGAATGCCGTGAATATAAAGGAAGGCTGGGAGGAGCAGGAAGAAGAGCTGTGATTTGAAATGAGAGGTAGCTCTATCTACCTAGCAGCTATTTTCAAAAGTGTCGTCCGTCAGGTTAGAGCATTATTACTGATTCCTTGCTGTGATACAGGAATTGTTTTGTAAGCAAAACAATTGGTCCTCTGCGGTTGGTCCTCTGGGGCCTTACATTATTAATGGAGTTCACTGCCTGTCGCCTGTTCTTTTGTGCTAAAGAGCTCCTGAGGCATGAATTGTTGCTCTGCCCTGTGCCCAGGGTATAGGTCTTTGTCCATTTAATTGTTAATGAGGCTCAGTGTCCCCAGAGGAGTAGATATCTTGACACAAGGAAGATTGAGGGGAATATCTGGGGACAATTCACTGCAGCTTTTAATAAAGATCTTTGGGAAAAAAAGAATTCCAAAAGAATGCTATAGGATAGGTCTAAAGGGCAGGAACAGAGAACCAGATCTGCAGAGGGACCATCTGATAAGGGGACAAGTCATGGCCCTGGATGAGGACAAGATCCTAATAAAGTCATATATGCCTTAGGAAAGGTCACTTTGTGTTTGCTTAAAATTCTAACAGAGCAGTTTATGAAGGTGCATGGGAAAGGAATCCATGCCTTTTACTTGACATAATTTTTCCTCTCCTGAAATTGCTTAATGACTAGAAAGAGAGAGTCTCAAACACTTTGAATTTGAGCTCAAGACATTTTGACACAATTATCCATATACATTAAAAAAATAATTTTTTGTGTGTGATTGATAAGATATTCTTCGGGTTTCTACTATGAGCGGGGTACTCTGTGCTTGGGAATCCAAAGAACGATGAGATATGTGGTTCCTACATTACTATTCACTTGGAAAATTTCCTTTATCTTTAAATAGATGTGTTCAAACTACTAATTTATCACTCAGGAATTTAACTAATAAAATAGAGAACACATTTTTTATTTGTACTATTCAAGTTAGATTTTTTTCTTAATTGAACAGATTCATTTTCTTGATTCTAATGTGAATGGAGGAGAACTTTTGGGAAAACTGATTAGGTCTGAGTGGTTAAAATTGTTTAGAGCTTCTGTCTTAAATTGTGTAATGGCTGTAGGTAGTAACCACCATCCAGTGAAAAATGGTGATATAAGCTGACTGATGTACAGTTTCAGGAATTTGCCTACATATTACAATGGAACTTGCTAAAACATGTTAAAGAATTGCTATTCTGTAATTTTGCGCCTCATTCTTTTAAGGATATTTTATTATTTTCCAAGTTTGAGATTTTGAGGGAGACCTGAATAAAAATGAGAATTGTAGGTAGGTACTCTAACCAGAGAGGTAAGGATTGAGTTGGGAGTGGAAAGAGATGAAACACAACTATAGGATTTTGTTCAGTTTGCTATCTCTTTTTCTCTCCCTTTCTGATCAGATTCTTGGGGACCTCAGTGACATGCTGAGAAAACAGGGTTCATGAGAACTGGCCACCATAAGTGGTGTGGACAGAGAACCAAATGACAAATGTTACAATCTCTTAAAAAGTAATAGAGAGAAGGGAAGACATCAAGGTAGGAAGCAGGGTGTATAGAGGTTAAGATCATGGACTCTGGGATCATACATACCTTGGTTCAAATCTTGGCCCCTCCATTTGCAAATGTGACCTTGGTTAATTTATTTCACCTCTTTGAACTTGGTTTTGTTCTTTGTAATCTGTGGGGAAATAGTAGCCACCTTATTATGAGGAGTAAAGGAAATAATCCAGTGAGTACATAGCACATAGTAATCACTAAATACATGTAAGATGTTATTACTATTTATTATTAGGTACATAGGAATGCCGTGAATATAAAGGAAGGCTGGGAGGAGCAGGAAGAAGAGCTGTGATTTGAAATGAGAGGTAGCTCTATCTACCTAGCAGCTATTTTCAAAAGTGTCGTCCGTCAGGTTAGAGCATTATTACTGATTCCTTGCTGTGATACAGGAATTGTTTTGTAAGCAAAACAATTGGTCCTCTGGGGTTGGTCCTCTGGGGCCTTACATTATTAATGGAGTTCACTGCCTGTCGCCTGTTCTTTTGTGCTAAAGAGCTCCTGAGGCATGAATTGTTGCTCTGCCCTGTGCCCAGGGTATAGGTCTTTGTCCATTTAATTGTTAATGAGGCTCAGTGTCCCCAGAGGAGTAGATATCTTGACACAAGGAAGATTGAGGGGAATATCTGGGGACAATTCACTGCAGCTTTTAATAAAGATCTTTGGGAAAAAAAGAATTCCAAAAGAATGCTATAGGATAGGTCTAAAGGGAAGGAAGAGAGAACCAGATCTGCAGAGGGACCATCTGATAAGGGGAAAAGCCATGGCCCTGGATGAGGACAAGATGAAAGAAGAGGAAATGAAATATTGGAATGCAGATGGAGGAAGTTGATTAGGTGTTCTGTTTCAACCTGAGAGATTTTTCTTTAGAGTATCCCGAAGCCAGTACCTTATTTTTAAAATTTAAGTAAATATTTCATTTCCGAATAGTTTTAGATTTACATAAAACTCACAGAATAAAACAGGGCGTTCCCATATTCTCCTTGCCCAGTTTTCACTATTGTTAACATTTTATCCTACTATGCAACATTTGTCACAAAGAAACCATATTGGTACATGATTATTACAACCCTTGCTTTCAGATGTCACCAGTTGTCCCCTAATGCCCTTGTTCTATTTCAGGATCCCATACAGGATATCACATTACATTTAGTTGTTGTTTCTCCTTAGACTCCTCTGGTCTGTGACAGTTCCTAGGAGTTTCTTGTGTTTGATGACCTTCACAGTTTTGAGGAGTATTGATCAGGTGTTTTTGTAGAATGGGACAGTGTCTGAATGTTTTCTCATGGTTGGACTGAGGTTATAGGTTTTTGGGGAGGAAGACCATGAGGTCTTCCTCCCCAAAACACGCCATTCTGATCACATCTTATCAAGGGGACACGCTAACAACATGACCTATCATTGATGTTGTTGACCTTGACCATCTGGCTGAGGTAGTGTTTGTTAGGTTTCTCCACTGTCAAGTTCAGTTTCCTCTCTCCATACTCTATTCTTTTTAAAATTTTTATTTTATATTGGAGTATAGTTGATTTCCAATGTTGTGTTAGTTTCAGGTATACAGCAAAGTGATTCAGTTATACATATACATATACCTATTCTTTTTCAAATTCTTTTCCCATTTAGGTTATTACAGAATATTGAGCAGAGTACCCTGTGCTATACAGTATGTCCTTGTTGGTTATCTATTTTAAATATAATAGTGTATATATGTCAATCCCAATCTCCCAATTTATCCCTCCAAGTCTGTGAGTCTGTTTCTGTTTTGTAAACAAATTCACTTGTGTCATTTTTTAGATTCCACATATAAGTGATATCATATGATATCTGTCTTTCTCTGTCTTACTCACTTAGTATGATAATCCCCAAGTCCATCTGTGTTGCTGCAAATGGCATTATTTCCTTCTTTTTAATGGCTGAGTAATGTTCCACTGTATATATGTACCACATCTTCTTTATCCACTCATCTGTTGATGGACGTTTAGGTTGCTTCCACGTCTTGACTTCTGTAAACAGCACTGCTATGAACATTGGGGTGCACGTATCCTTTCAAACCATGGTTTTCTCTGGATATATGCCCAGGAATGGCATTGCTGGTTCCTATGGTAGCTCTATTTTTAGTCTTTTAAGGAGCCTCCATACTGTTCTCCATACTCCACTCTTTGAAAGCAGGTCACTAAGTCCAGCCCTTCCTCAAGAGGAGGGGAGTTATGCTCCACCTCCTTGAGCACAGAGTATCTACATCATTTACTTAGAATTGTTTGTCCTAAGAGATTTGTCTCTTCTCTCCCATATAAATATATGGCATATCGGTATGGCATATAGGTAAGTTCCTTATGCTTCCCCTAGTCAGACACTCCTCCCTTCCTGAACTTCTGGCAACCATTGATCTACCCCCTACTCTGGTGAGAAAGGACATCTTAGCTTTGCTCCTGATCTTAGGGGAAAGATTCCAGCCTCTCACTATTAAGCATGATGTTAAGTATGGGTTAATTACGTATGTAAATACAGGAGCCCCATAAAGATATGAGACTTAAAGAAGTGACCAGAGTTTTCGTACCTTTTAGGCAAAAAATTAATTTGTGAGAGAACTGACAAGGCAAAGAGGTTTGGGATAGGGGTAATAAAATGGTGAAGAAGTAACATGATTTGTTTATACAGTCTTCTTGGCCCTAAATTCCCTATCTCTGGTGATAAGGATTCCTTCTACCCTCCTGGAACAGGGAGGGTACCTTTCACATGGGAGATTGAACTGCTGCTTTCAGGGGGACAAAGGAGGGTGGAGTGTCCTTCTTGAGCCAGCTGTTTCTTAAGTATCTTTAATTCAAAATAATTAATATGCCAAAGTGACCTATTTTGGGGTGACAGGTTGTGAATCCCTACACTGGTTTATGTTAAATAGACTCTTACAGCGGGCTTTGTCATTCACAGATTTCATATGACTATTAACCTTATTTCAAATTGTGCCAATGAGATTTTGGATCAAATTTGTATAGTTTCTTTAAAAATGTTTCTCCAAATATTTAGAGCTCAATGAATCTAAACTTGAACATAATCCTTTTATAAACTAAAAAAAAGAAAGCTTCATCCAAATTTGTTTCCCATCATGACTTCTTCCTCTCCAGTCAGTTTATCTATAATCAAGCAAAATGTGTACCAGTTAACAATTTTCCTCCTTAATACACCACTTGCAGGCTGCTTGTTTTAAAAAAGAGTTAAATGCCAACCCCTGTGGCCTTTGGTATTTTATCTGGAGAGCCTTGATCTCTTCCCATTCTTTGATTTCAAGTGGTGATGGCTTAGGTTGGTGTTTCCATTGGGTGATCTCTATCACAGGTACAACTTTCACGCACTGAGATGTATCTTTGTTATGTTACAAAAGCCCATTTCCTTTAAAAACAATGCCTCTCTTTTCTCAGGGTTGTCTGTGTAGTGCTGAATTACTATCCCTTACAAGCTTTTCACTTGATTTCCTTTCTGGAAGAGTCCAACATGCCTTAGAAATGCTACTTGGGGCTCCAAAGACAATTCTTCGACTTGTGTTTCCTTTGAACTTGAAGAATGTTTTTTTTTCCTTCCCTCAAAAGTATTTTCCAGGAAAAATAATGGTAATGTCTCTGAAATATTAGTTTCTGCAAACTGGTACACCTCATCATTGCATGTACATTTTTAGTGTTATATATATATATATATATATATATTTTTTTTTTTTTTTTTTTTTTTTGCGGTACGCGGGCCT
>NC_041214.2:45382450-45420619 GCF_002837175.3 Physeter macrocephalus | reverse complement strand
GCTTCAGTAGTTGTGGCACGTGGCCTCAGTAGTTGTGGCGCACAGGCTTAGTTGCTCCGTGGCATGTGGGATCTTCCCAGACCAGGGCACAAACCTGCGTCCCCTGCATTGGCAGGCGGACTCTCAACCACTGCGCCACCAGGGAAGCCCCCGTTATATATATTTTTAATTACATATATTTTGAGCTATGATTTATAAAGGGAAAAATAATTAATAATATTGGTATATTAAGTATTAAACATTTTGAGTTCCTCTCATATGTGATATGAAATCAGCAAAGAAGACATTTATTGTCACATTATTCTAATGTCAGTGAAAATAACTAAATCTGTTTTAATATGGAGTGTCTGTTCATACTGTGTATCTGCTTTTAATGTACATTTCCCATAAATATATAATTCTTTAGTTTAGAATTTATAAATCAATTATTTTTATAAATGATAATGTATAGTTTGGGTAAATCTACTGTTATTGGCAAATGAGGTTGGAAGTTTTTTTGTAGTTGATTTGTAGAGCTCAGATTTTGTCTGTATAAAGCGCTGAATCAGATGAGCCCAAATACCAAATCAGAGGACCCCAAGTACCAAATTCTCTGGGCCACAGCATAGTATTTTCAAAAAAAATTTTATTGAAGTATAGTTGACTTACAATGTTGTGTTAATTTCTGCTGTACAGCAAAGTGACTCAGTTATACATGCATGCATATATATATATATATATATATTATTCTTTCAAATATTCTTTTCCATTATGGTTTATCACAGGATATTGAATATAGTTCCCTGTGCTATACAGTAGGACCTTGTTGTTTATCCATTCTATATATAATAATTTGCATCTGCTAATCCCAACCTCCCAGTCCTTCCCTCCCCCAACCCCACCCCTTGGCAACCACAAGCCTGTTCTCTGTGTCTGTGAGTCTGTTTCTGTTTCATAGATAAATTCATCTGTGTCACACTTTAGATTCCACATATAAGTGATATCATATGATATTTATCTTTCTCTTTCACTTAGTATGACTTACTTCACTTACTTAGTATGATAATCTCTAGGTCCATCCGTGTTGCTGCAAATGGCATTATTTCATTCTTTTTAACGTACAGTGCAGTATTTTTAAACCTAGTTACAGATTACCAACAAAAAACCACTCTGCCTCCATTTTGAAATCACCAGTTTTTCCTAATATATTTCAGCTTCCCCCATTTCAAGATCCATTTAGCATTTAAAAATTAAGTTTAGTCCTACCGTGCCTGATGTAGGTATTTAGTGCTCTGGAGGATTATTTTTTTAATTAGCATTTCATTTATAGCATATCCAAAATAAAACAATTAAAGTCTTTTCTTGGATGTTCAGAATGAGCTGGCATGAGACTAAAACAAAATCTTCAGCCACGTGGCTGCTGCATTTGAAAGCCTCCTTGGAACATGCTTTTATGGGCTCCTGGCTGCTCTTCACTAGTGACTGGGAACCACTCTGGCAGTTATCAGAGTTGTGGATTAGAAATTATGCAAAGCTCGCCCAGCCAATGTAGGACATCAGTGCACTTTATTTTTAACAAATGACACCTAAGTGTAAAATATTTATAGTGATACTTCACACTGCCCTGGTAGGTGTCTCATGTAAGTTTATTAGGACATCTCAGGACTG
This sequence comes from Physeter macrocephalus, assembly GCF_002837175.3. Lineage (NCBI taxonomy): Eukaryota > Metazoa > Chordata > Mammalia > Artiodactyla > Physeteridae > Physeter > Physeter macrocephalus. Next base: position 45,418,972 of record NC_041214.2, on the reverse strand, counting down.
TGAAATCTCCTTTTAGTTGGTCTTATTTAAGTCTGCTGACAAGTGGCGTGAGATTGTCTGCTTTCATTATAATTATTAGACTTCAGAGTAATGCACTAGAAGTGGTTTAAACAAGTAATACAGTACCTGTTTTAAATTGTTCAGGGAGTAGTTAGGTTACTTCTAAAATGTTTTCTTAATAAGCGTTGGAACTGAAAATAATCGCAAAATACTTTTAATAAAGTGTGGTAAAGCAGAGCTCATTTTGGAAAGTACACTAATAGATGGAGAATAATATATTCTTTTTTTTAGTAAATTATCATTTTTGTATATGACTATTTTTATAATGAGTATCACTATTGGGTCTGGCATTTTGACCTGTTTGTATTTTGGTGCCAAGCAATAATTAGGAAGGGAGAAGAATATCTCACTTAAGCATCATTCTCTTCTGGGATCTTGTCTGTTGAAATTAGAGTGTTTCCATTTCTATTTACTGTAAAATAATGGTACAAACTTCATTTTATAATAGCTGTCATATTGGTCTTTCTTTTGAAGCTCTGAGCATGTCTCTTCCTTGCTCAAAGATCTGCCTTCAGTGTCACTCATTGCCTATAGAATAAAGTTCAAAGCCCTTACCCTGTCCCCTTCACGATTCGGATCCTAATTCATGTCCTGTTTTCAAATTAGACTGCTCCCTCTGCTTGGAATGCTTTTGCCCGTCTCTGTATATTCAAATTTTACCGATTCCTTCAGGGCTCCATTCAAAAGCAAGACCTTCCATCCTTGTTCCTTTCAATTTCCTCTGGACCCAAGAGTCTACTTGCTACCAGTTTCATCCTGTTCCAGGCACTTTACACATGTGATACATAATATTTTAAACATATCGGACTGGTGAGTTTCCATAGTCCTCTTCTATCTGGTTGGCTCGTAGCCTTCTATTTCAAGGTAGAATCATGAGGCTTGTTCCTGGTGGTGAGGAACAGAGGTATTGGTCACGGTTAAGCCTAAAAGGTGACCTCTTGTTTTGAGAAAATGATCTTTAAATCGAAGCTTTGGAGAGATCTCTCAGTTCCAAATGTCCTCCTTTACCTAATCAAGAGCCACGTCTGTGTACCTAAATCAGACCCTTTTTATATGCTAGGGTCTGAGGGAATGATATGAAGGAGGGAAAAGTTCCTCATGTCTGGCTGGGGGGTGTACATACAAGGAGTGGAAGGAGAGACATGCAGCAGAAACAAGAAATAGGGGTCTACATTTATCTCCCTTTCAGGGTAGGACCCAGATGAGGTGTCAGATGGTAGAAATAGCCAGCTAACTTTGGAGGAGCATGAAAATATTAGGAGAAGAGTCCAGTGGTATGTTTCCTCAATAAACCTCTAGCAGAAGCTCCACACTCAGCATGGCCCAGCATGGCACAAACTGGATAAAGTGACGATTGACAGAGAAGACAGGCTCCACAGATGAGGCAGAAGAAGTTGTCCTAGCTTCCCATGGCCCATGGAGAAGGCAGGGGATTCATAGGTGCAGAGTGCCCCAGGGAAGAGACCAGGTATGGAGAAGTTGCCAAGGGCAAGGATCAGATCAGAAGAAAATGGCTTCTGATTTTCATGATCAGAAGAAAATGGCTGGGACAAGGGTTTCAGCTGAAGGAAACATCATGGCAGCCCAAAGGTCAAATGGGGCCATTGCATACCGTGTCATAATAGGGGTCTACATTTATCTCCCTTTCAGGGTAGGACCCAGATGAGGTGTCAGATGGTAGAAATAGCCAGCTAACTTTGGAGGAGCATGAAAATATTAGGAGAAGAGTCCAGTGGTATGTTTCCTCAATAAACCTCTAGCAGAAGCTCCACACTCAGCATGGCCCAGCATGGCACAAACTGGATAAAGTGACGATTGACAGAGAAGACAGGCTCCACAGATGAGGCAGAAGAAGTTGTCCTAGCTTCCCATGGCCCATGGAGAAGGCAGGGGATTCATAGGTGCAGAGTGCCCCAGGGAAGAGACCAGGTATGGAGAAGTTGCCAAGGGCAAGGATCAGATCAGAAGAAAATGGCTTCTGATTTTCATGATCAGAAGAAAATGGCTGGGACAAGGGTTTCAGCTGAAGGAAACATCATGGCAGCCCAAAGGTCAAATGGGGCCATTGCATACCGTGTCATGGATTCAGGGAGAAGACCCACCCAGCCACTGCACAAAATTGTAGAGTCTCCCTTCTCCACATCTACTATGGAGACCCCACCCACTGCACACCCACGCCATCTTGGTAAATAGAAACAAGAGGATAAAAAACTGGGAGAAAGGACTGTAGTTTGAATTTGAAGGAGTCCTTTTCTTTTATCAACCAATTAAGACTGATTATTAATTGTGCTTTTTTCTTAAGGTGTTTCCATTTTCCTTCCACCATTATCTAGCAGGTTAGAGGCGTGTGAGAAGGTTAGAGTAGTTATGAATATAAAGCAGCTATACATTTTGTTTCACTTAGTTTTGGCCAATCTGAGTTTAGTGAAATTGGACCTTGTTACACATTTAATTGTCATAATAACCCCGTATCTCTCAGAAGTAGATCCTAAGACTAAGATTCCAGTGAAAGTCATTTATTTTGGGAGATAATTCCAGGAAACAACAGCAGGGAAGTGAGGTGGGGAAGGGCAGGAAACCAGTTAAGTATAATTAAGCAAGTTAACATTACCTGTATCTCTTAGTTTGGTGGGCTCAAGTCTGTCAAATAGCCAGTGAGTGAGCCTAACTGACTACTGACATTTGCATCTGAAATGGAGCAAGACCTGGCAGGGCCTTCCCAGGTACAAAATCCCTTCCATGTCCCCTGTCTCTTGCTTAGAGAAAAGCTGAAGTCTCCCAGGCCTCCCTGAGTCACAGAAGAGCAGGCTCAAGCAGTTAATGATTAGGACAATAGAGTCACAGAATCTTTAGTTCCTCCCTGAAGGACATAGATAACAGTTATGCATATTGCTGAGTTGTTTCTCATATACTATAACTGGTGCCAGCGGGAAAAAGCTAACTGCATAATGACCAGACTGTAGTCATGACATAAGCTGCTCCATCTTGATCAGTACTGAATCTAGGGCTTACACAATTCCAAAAACTGGCCTCAAGAGAATGGGAACAAACCGACCCTGGAGTTGAAGATTAACTGCACTTAAAACAATCAGGATGATGCTGACCAGACCACCGCATGACCAGTTTCAAGATGACTGTTAGAGCTAAATGTGCTGTTCTGCACATAGCTCCCACCTGCTGCTCTTATATAAATACCTTCTCACAGGTTGAGACTAGTATTGAAAAGATTAGGTGACAGGTCAACTGGCTCCAAGAGACTTTAGACCACCATACTTCCCTATTTCAAGGTAGATGAGATTGGTTTACTAACAAATTTTTTAGATTCTTTCTGGGATTCAGTCAATGCTTGAAGGAATCCTTAACTTGGGACTCTTTTACTAGTTATTGTGGCGTTTAATCTTCTAGTCAAGGGGCTCGTAATTGGCATGATGACTCTTTGCAAAGGAATTACTAAAAAAGTTAGCAATGAGATGCCTCTTTTGGAATCCCAACCAACACATAAGGGAACCAAAGAATATATCTTACACCACATCAAATTCTCCCACTGTAAGAATCCTTCATCGCCCGTGCTAAGCTTGAAGAAGTTAGAGAAGATGGACCTTTGTCCCTTTTGCATAGAGATGGAAGTAAAATCTGACAGTGGGGATTGTAACTGAGGCAGTGAGACCTAACTGGGGACTCTCAGCTCCTCAGTATTACTTCAGATCTATTTCTTAGTTACGATATGTCCGTGATTTAAAAAAAAAAAATTTATTGGCGTATATTTGATTTACAATGTTGTGTTAGTTTCAGGTGTACAGCAAAGTGAATCAGTAATACATATACATATATCCACTCTTTAGATGCCTCTTTTGGAATCCCAACCAACACATAAGGGAACCAAAGAATATATCTTACACCACATCAAATTCTCCCACTGTAAGAATCCTTCATCGCCCGTGCTAAGCTTGAAGAAGTTAGAGAAGATGGACCTTTGTCCCTTTTGCATAGAGATGGAAGGAAAATCTGACAGTGGGGATTGTAACTGAGGCAGTGAGACCTAACTGGGGACTCTCAGCTCCTCAGTATTACTTCAGATCTATTTCTTAGTTACGATATGTCCGTGATTAAAAAAAAAAAAATTTATTGGAGTATATTTGATTTACAATGTTGTGTTAGTTTCAGATGTACAGCAAAGTGAATCAGTAATACATATACATATATCCACTCTTTTGTAGATTCCTTTCCCATATAGGTCATTACAGAGCATTGAGTAGAGTTCCCTGTGCTATACTGTAGGTCCTCATTAGCTATCTATTTTATATACTGTAGTTTGAATATGTCAATCCCAATCTCCCAATTGATCCCTCCCCCCTTTACCCCTTGGTAACTGTAAGTTTATTTTCTACATCTGTAACTCTGTTTCTGTTTTGTAGACAAGTTCATTTGTACCTTTTTTTAGATTTCGCGTATCAGCCATATCATATGATATTTGTCTTTCTCCGTCTGACTTACTTCACTTAGTATAACAATCTCTAGGTCCATCCATGTCACTGCAAATGGCATTCTTTTTTATGGCTGAGTAATATCCCATTGTATATATGTACCACATCTTCTTTATCCACTTCTCTGTTGATGGACATTTAGGTTGCTTCCATGTCCTGGCTATTGTAAATAGTGCTGCAGTGAACATTGGTGTGCCTGTATCATATGCTGACTCTGCAGGACTTCTCCCTCTGGTCCACCATTAACTTAGCTTAGCTTGATGCTGATGGAGAGAGCAGTTGATGCATATCACGATTGAAGATCAGTTGCTCTGTAGGCTTCACCCTTGTTCTTTATTCTCCAAGAATAGCTAACCAAAGATTTATGGTTCAGATAGTGTTCCAACCACAAGCGAGACGTGACAGCTACTTGGAGCTGCATGGTCCAGAGAGTCATCTCTGAAAATAGAAGATCACCCCCTCCCTAGCATGTAGCCCCTTCCTCTCTTCCTTACATAATCTCTGAGCAAAACCTGGGGAGTGGAGAGTCAGTTCTTTGGCACATGAGTCCACTTTCTCCCCAGGATTGCTGGCCTCCTCAACAAAGCGATCTTTCCCTTTATCCAACCCTGTCTCTCAGTGTTGGATTCTTGAGTGATGAGCAGCTGCACCTGAGTTCAGTAACACAACTAAATCAGTCTTTTCTTGCTTAATATGATCTTTCCTTTTTGACTTGGATCACATAGCCTGACGTCATGCACAGGACCTATTGTTTACTGCTTGTCAGTGTGGAGATATATTAGGGATTAAGTAGGAAATAGGGGGGATTCTTCTTCTTGACTTAGGTGCAGAGGCTGTGTCAGGGAAGAAGAAATTTTCCTTTGCCATTCTAGGTTCTTCTGGCTGGTCCAAGAATTAAATTGACATGAGACTGATTAACAGGAGAAAAACACACAAAAGTTTAATAACATGTATACATGGAAGAGACCTAGAAAAACTGAGTGACTTGCAAAAATGGCCAAAACCCTCACCTTAAATGTCATCTTCAGTTAAAGACAAAAAAGGATGTTGGGGGTAGTGGTTTGGGAATTTAAAGGGAAGGAAGGCAATTGACATGGAGATGGTGATGGGGTCAGGGTGGGCCTCCAAGATGAGCCACTCTGGTATTTGGATTATTTTGAGCTGAAAACAAGCAAGGCCTGAAAGACTCAGGAAGATACTTTGAAGTTCCCCCTTACTGCCTAAAAGAATTTAAGAGAGGAAGCCTGTCCCAGAACTATCACCACGGATAACTATGTAAACTATTAAGAGTGGTGGACAGGGGCGAACCTAGCAAAGCCCATTTCATCAAAGTCCTCTCTGTGTCTCACTGTCTTTGGATGGCCCAGCAAACATTTATTTACCAAACGTTAACTCTTTTCATCTTCCTGTGAGTTACCTTCCTTCCCCTTGAAGCCTCGGGCCCCTACCTCTTTCTCCTTAGTCCAGAATATAGATACCTCACCTTGCCTTGCTGTCTTTGGAATTCTTCATACTTATGTGAATTTCCTGTGTGCATGTAACAAATGCAATTTTTTCCCCTGGTAATCTGCCTTATGCCATTTTAATTGCCAGCCAAAAGAACTAAGAGGGAAGAGAGGGGAAATTTCCCCTCCCACAAAACAGAAAAGCAAATGTTTGGTAAACAAATGCAGAAACAATGGGACACAGAGAGGAATTTTAACAGAGACTTTGCCAGGTTCCTCCCTGTCTACACACCTAGTTCATACTGTAGTTACCCTATGGTGATGCTCCCTTCCTGGAACAGGTCCTCTATCTACATTCTTTAGGCAGTTAGGGGGATGGTCAATGGTTCTTCCAGAGTTTTCTGGGCCTTGATTGTTTTCAGCTCAAAATAATCCATGTGCCAAAGAGACATTTTTGGGGTGGCAAATTTTGTTCCCTACAGAAGAGAGTTTAAAATATCTAGAATAGCTCCTTCCTGCTGTAGGGGATTATTTTGAGTTTCACTTGAGTCACAGGAAAGGCAGGAAGGTCAGGATTAAGAGAGGATGCAAATAAATGAGACATATTTGCAGCAAACCATTGGAGAGATTGAGGGGAGGGGAAAGATTCTATCTTGCAATCAGCTCTGCAGTGCTTATCTCTACTGGCTACAAGAAATAAATATTAAAGCACTCACTCCCAAACCTTTGTCATGAGAAAAATTGCTAGGAAGAAACACTGATCTTAGTTCCTCTCTGACAAGAACCCCCATCCAATGGTCCAGGAGGATACACCTCATCAAAGACAAATAATAACAAAAAGTATTCATGCAGAATGTATGCAATGGTGCTACAAGACAAAAGGAGGAAGTTTCAATGAAAGGATAAGAAACTTACCAGAAAATTGTTTCCCCAGAGTAGGAAAAAATTTGTGACTAAACATATCACTGTGAGTTTAAAAATGATAATGAAGTAATCACTTACCTAAAGCTAAGGAACAAAGTCGAGGTATAGAAGATCAGGACCCAAATAAAGGGGGAAAAGACCTTCACTTGCATGGCTCTCCCTGTCTCTTGTCATTTCTAAGTCATAACTATTTGTTCAGCTTCATTTAAAATAACCTCTGCACTTGAAACCTGATCTGATTCCTCCAGACCAGGAGTCAGTTGTTCTGGGGTGGGAGCTGAGAATTTGCATTTCTAAAGTGTTTCCAGGTGTTGAATTCTGAGGCTCCTGGTCCAGGGATCACACTTGGAGAACCACTGGGCTAGTTTTTCTTTCTGTTTACTTCATTTTTTTTTTCCTGTTTTATATAAATGCTCCGGCTTTGTATTCTTCAAATCCTGGTATCAACCTGCCTTTGGCCTGTGGCCCACTCACTGGGTCTTTCTGAAAACCATATAGGTGGCATGGAGGGACAGGAGTCAACATGGAACCATTCTGTAGATACTAGTTATAATTCTCTGATTTCTAAGCCACTTACAGCAGGATCTAACAGTTGAGGCAGATCAAGGCTTCTTTTCCTTTAGTTCCTGAAAGGGGGAGGGATTATTCCAGGTAGATGGTATTTGATACTTAGCCTTGCTTTAAAAAAAGATACGGTCCCAGTTCTGAAGTCGGTTAAGCTGTAATTCTTAGAATGATAGGTCTACACCTTTAGGCAATGAAGGTGTTGTTGTTATGCTAATTTTAAGTTGCTACAACTCAGATGATCATTTTCAGATCCCTAGAAGGAAAGATATACCTAGGGGAAAAGGTATGGTTTGATACTCTTCACTGTTGCTAGATTTATCTTTTTCTCTTTTTGTTCAGTGTGTTTACCACACAGCACTTGAAGTGAAAATGAGCGTCACAGAGAGAAAAGGATTGAAGGAAAGTATGGCAGGTAGGAGGAAATAGAGGATGACCAGAGGAAGAAGGATAAAAGACAGGTCATGGGAGACTTGAGGGCAAAGGAAGGGGGGAGAAAACAGCTGGTGGGAGAAACAGAAAGGGAAGAAACCAGGGAGTCAGTGGACCCAAAATGAAGCCGTCATCTCTTTGTGGGAGCTGAAGCTTGCTGATGCAATCTGCTTCTCTCCTTCACTGCCACTGCTTCCGGTCAAGATCACGGTCCCTGTACAGGCAGACACAGTCAGCGTGGGGGACCGAGCTTATGTTGTAGAGGAGGGAAACTGATGATGCCAGGATGGACTAGGAAGGAGAGGAACAAGTGGCAACACTCAGGTCAGGGCGACTATGTGGGGGCAGACATTTGGCATCTCTTCACTTGGTGGATTTCTCCTGTTCACTGAGCTGTAGGCTACCACTGACTTCTCATTGTTTACCTTTCCCCTCTTCCCAGGTGGCATTCCAACTGGTGCTGCAGGTGTACCAGGAGCCTTGCCAGGAACTCTGTCATTCACACCAGGCAGATCTACCCTGACTTTGATAATTTCTGGCAAAGTTTGATCCCCATAGAGACAGAAACAGGGCTCTATCCATTGTGCTGTGATTTAAGGGTCAGAAAGACTACCTGCCTAGATGTTAAACTGATTGCCTGCCACAATACCTTAATTCTGTTCAGTGAATTAAGACTTTGTATTTCCAAAAAGGTACATGTAAACCTAAAATGCATTCTTACAGAGGGAGTAATAAATTTAGCCCATGGTAGCCATAAATACATGTGGGTGAGTGAATAAATGATATTTATTGAGCTACTACTAGTTGCTAGACAAAACTAAATAGCCATTTTTGTACTAGGCACTGCACTCGGCATATTTAAAAATATAATAAATTGATCCCCACAACAACTTGGTCGAGTTTAGAGGTGAATGAATAGACTTTCCCTTTGGCATTTTCATTCACTCAACATATAATGACTGCTTATCCCAGTGTAGTGCCAAGCCCTGGGGAATATAGTTGTGGATATATACTGGGGTTGAGAGCTAGTGAGGGAAAGTGAATTTTAAAGAAGATAATTACCATGTGTGATAAGTGCATTTATGAGGGAAGTGGAAAACGTCAAGGGATCACATACAAGGGCAGCAAACACAGACTCAGGGACTAAAGGAAGAACCCCTTGGGGAGGGACCATCTGAATAAGAGTAAAGCAGGCAGAGAGGTCAGTGACAGGAGTGATGCTGGCAGCGGGAACAACACAGAAAAAGCCCTGCAGATACAGAGATGTTTGTTATAGGGCAACTGAAAAGGATGTGTTACACTAAAATGTAGGGAATGAGGAAAGAGTGATATGTTAGCATCATAGGGCCTGTGTGTAGTTGGAGCATTAGCTCAGTATTTTAAGCTCAAGAACCCTGCTCTTTACCATTCTCACATTCTTTCTACTTCAGCAACTTACTGTGGGACTAGATAGCAGGGACTTGAAGAATTGGATCAAAAAGGACCTGTGAGGTGAAGATTGTGGAAGACAGGACGAGAGCTAATACCAGAGGTACCCAGACAAGACAGGCATAGGTGGGGTAAACTTTGCATCTGGTGGACTTTGATGCAAAGTGATTGTTTTGAGTAGGATGAAAACAAAGGCACAGAAAGGACAGAGTTGTGGGACCCAAAAGAAAAATTTCAAATTTTCTAAGTTCTATGAAGGTCATGTTTCAGCAGCTGGAGTAGCCCCTGGTGATGTTACTTTCTCTCAAACTGGATGATATCTGAAGGCTTCTGTTTATGGCCATCTCATTCCAACCCACTCTTATATACAGAAATGAAAAAGAGATTAGCAGTCAGCTCTAAACCAATAGTATGAAGGTCCTTGTATGAGAAGAAGCATGTCATGTTTAGGGAACTAAAGGAAAGCCAGTGAGTTTGGAAAGCAGTGAAAGGAAGACAGAGCAGCATTCTGTCACAAAGGTAAGAAAGAGGGGTGGCCTAATGTCAAGTTTGTTAGACAAATTAAGTATTGAAATTTCCCAAAGACAGCAATAAGAAGCTATTTAGTAGAGCAAGGCTGTTGTGACATCTTTATTGAAAATCACCGTGGATATTATGGAGAGAATAGATTGAAGGGGAGCAAGAGTGGATGGGAGTAGACAAGATGGGAGATTATTAGGGTGATCTGGGCAGGGCATGATGATGGCTTGAACTAGGGAGGTGGTAGCATGAATGGAGCCTTGAGGACAGAATGGGGAGATATACACAAGGTGGAATTGGCTAGTCATGGTGACAGTTTGGATGTGTCGGTGGGTTGGTGAGGAGGAGGAGACAGGTGTTAACGACAGCTCCCAGGTATTCTGAATTTTATAGTTGACTACATCTTAATGCCCTCACCAAGGTTAAGAACACTGTTTTGGTTTTGGATGTGTGGCAATTAGAGAAGCATTCTTGATGGAGACAGATTCATTGCTGGAAACTTTTAAGTGTTAAAAGTTTCTTCTTCATATCTGGGATCTGACCTCTTGCAGTTTTTCCATTTTTAATCTCTGGTTCTGCCCTCTGAGCCATGCACAACGCTGCCATGAGATTCTGCCCTTGGAGCCCAACCTGATGTCTCTTCTCACTGCAAAGAACTGTTTGCTTTGTGTGTGGGGGGGCGGGAGGGGACTTGCTGGATCTTGAGCTAAGTTTTGCCTGTGGTTAATTTTATGCAACGTTATCTATTGGGTTTCTAATCCATAGCACTGGGTTTGGCACTATGGCTTTTTTTTAAAAATAGATTTATTTATTTATTTATTTATTTTTGGCTGCGTTGGGTCTTCGTTGCTGCGCGCGGGCTTTCTCTACTTGCAGTGAACGGAGGCTACCCTTCGTTGCGGTGAGCGGGCTTCTCGTTGCGGTGGCTTCTCTTGTTGAGGAGTACGGGCTCTAGGCGTGCAGGCTGCATTAATTATGGCACGTGGGCTCAGTAGTTGTGGCTCTCAGGCTCTAGAGCGCAGTCTCAGTGGTTGTGGCACACGGGCTTAGTTGCTCCGCGGCATGTGGGATCTTCCCGGACCAGGGCTCGAACCCGTGTCCCCTGCATTGGCAGGCGGATTCTTAACCACCACGCCACCAGAGAAGTCCCAGCACTATGGCTTTTACAAACATGCTAATGTGTAGTCCTGGCTTTCAAAGGAATTTTTTTTATTGGAGTATAGTTGATTGCAATGTTGTGTTTGTTTCTGGTGTACAGCAAAGTGATTCAGTTATATATATATATATATGTGTATATATATATATATATGTAATTGGACCTTGTTATATATCTAATTTATATATAGTAGTTTGCATCTGATAATCCCAAATTCCTAATTTATCCCTCTTCCCCTTTCCTCTTTGGTAACTGTAAGTTTGTTTTCTGTGTCTGTGAGTCTGTTTCTGTTTTGTAAGTAAGTTCATTTGTATCATTTTTTAGATTCCACATATAAGTGATAACATATGATATTTGTCTTTCTCTGTCTGACTTATTTCTCTAGGTCCATCCCTGTTGCTGCAAATGGTGTTATTTCATTCTTTTTATGGCTGAGTAGTAGTCCATTATATATATACACATATATATATACATATATATATGTGTATATATATATATATATATATATATATATCCTTCTTCATCTTTTTATATTTCATAGGTTATTACAAGATATTGAATATGTTCCCTGTGTATGTATATATATATATATATATATATATGCCACATCTTCTTTATCCATTCATTTCTTAATAGACATTTGGCTTGCTTCCATGTTTGGCTACTATAAGTGGTGCTGCTATGAACAATGGGATGCATGTATCTTTTTGAATTAGAGTTTTTGTCTTTTCCTAATATACACTCAGAAGTGGGATTGCTGGATCATATGGTAACTCTATATTTAGTTTTTAAAGGACCCTCTCTACTGTTCTCCATAGTGGCTGCACCAATATACATTCCCACCAACAGTCTACAAGGGTTCCCTTTTCTCCACACCCTCTCCAGCATTTATTGTTTGTAGACATTTTTAACGATGGCCATTCTGACTGGTGTGAGGTATAGTTTTGATTTGCATTTCTCTAATAATTAGCAGTGTTGAGCATCTTTTCATGTGCCTGTTGGCCATCTGTATGTCTTCTTTGGAGAAATGCTTATTTAGGTCTTCTGCCCATTTTTTTATTGGATTGTTTGCTTTTCTGATATTGAGCTGTGTGAGCAGTTTGTATATTTTGGAAATTAAGCCCTTGTCGGTCACAATGTTTGCAAATATTTTTTCCCATTCCTTAGGTTGTCTTCAAAGGAAACTTTTATATTACTGTGGATCCAAGAGATGGCTCTAGGAAAAATCATAGCAACAATTCATGGCATTTCTGTGCATGAGTTAATAAAATGAGACATGGAGGTTCATGTGGAAGTCCTAACTTTTCTTTGTACACAGAGGACACAGTCATCTTTCATGAACAAAATTGGAGACTTGTACAAAAAAGATACTTAGAGCAGGAACTATATGGCATGTGTTAGGAAATCAACAGAAGATTTAGAAAATATCATGAAGTCCAGGTTCCCAGCGAAATTTCACTTCTGGAGGTGAACTTTTTAAATTGTCTAGGATAAATCCCAGAGATGAGGGAAAGCAAGGGCACAGCAGAGAGGACCTATATTATGATATGGTTTTATATATTTATATTGTTTTATGGTTTTATATTGTTTTATTCCCAACACCTAATGATACATGTTAGAAGAAAATGAATAATGGAGGTATGGATAAATAGATGAATAGATGGTGGATGGAAGTATGGGTGGATGGATGAATCAAGGAATGAATGAACTGAGGTAGCTCACTCCAGGCAAGGACTCACATATGGGACCAATCAAGTAGGAGGCACTGAAGGCTGAGTTCCCAAGGGTGACAAGATTACCCATGGGCACTATTGAGAGTTTGTTAGGGAAGAAAGCTATGAACATCTAAATGTCATAGAGGCTAACTTCTTTAATTGATTCCCCAGTTTTAGAGGGTATCAGGAAAGTAGCTGTAAAAAAAATCCCTAGACTTTGACCTGTAAGATTTTGGCACTCCTGACAGCCTGTCTCATTTCAGATGTCAATATAATTCAGACATCTGCTCTTAACAAAGGTGAATAACTACATCTGATTATGCATATTGTAATAAATGCTCTCTGCCTTTTAATGGGACAATAAGCTTGCACTTTTTGATTCAGATGATCATTTCTGTGTTACTTTCAATCTTTGCTATTTTTTCCCACTGGAATGAAGTTTCTGCCTTGTTAATAAAGGCCAAGACCTAGATTTTGGCACTTTTCTTCACATCTTCATTTTGAAAGACTTTCATTTTTTATTTATCTCTCTTCCTTCGGTGACAAGAATAAGAGAAGAGTAAAGTCCACCAGTGGACTCATAGAATGCCAGAGAATTAACATTGATGTGTGACTTGCAATATGACCTTTTAATTTCAGATTCAGGATTTATTCAAATTCTGTTTTCTTTAAAGTAGAAAGAGCAAAACTTTAAGGTGATGTCTCCTTGATTTGTGTTATTTCTCTGGTTTCCCTGATAGTCCTACTTGCAGCAGTAAATGGGTCAGGTGCCACTTTAGTACAATCTTTCATATCATCCATGAGCATTCTAACTCAGCTAGAAAAATAAATAGAAAATGTCAAACTGAATTTGCGTCTTAACAAATGCAAAATACTGCTGACCAAGGATTAATGACTTTCTTTGTTTCTGGAAAGACTTCTAACCTCTTGAGAGGAGGGAAGCGGGGCTTTGCACCCTCTAAGTCCGAGAACATGCTGGTTTAATCTGACTTTCGCTCAGTTTTGTCAAGGAGTAGGTTAAGTGCTTGTAGTAACCTGAAGTTTTCCCATATAAAATAAGAGAGTAAGAAATAGCATAATCATGCGTTAAAGTAGTTCTTTTTCATTTTTTCCCACAAATTTCTCACATTGTATCTACTTTGATACCAACAATCCATGCGAGATAGGTGTGGAAAATAATCAGCCTCATTAAAGTGATAAAACAAGTAAAACATATTTTTATTTGACTTGAAAATTTTTACATACTTTCACCTACATAACCTTATGATATCCTTGCAACAAAGTTGAGGGAAGTGAATGTCAGAGATAAACCAAGGCAGATCAGAGTAAAAATGGAAGCACAGGTTAAAGAAATGGTTTGATCACAGTGTCAGAATATCTTCTGTTTCTACTGGCTTCCCACTTCTAGGCAGCTCTCGCAGACGTTTGTGGAAAACCCGCAATGTGCCAGGCACCATGATAAGTGCTTTACACACATGAGCTTATTTCTATCCTTCCAATAACCAATCACGCTCCCGTTTTTTTTTTTTTTTTTTTTTTGTGGTACACGGGCCTCTCACTGTTGTGGCCTCTCCCATTGCGGAGCACAGGCTCCGGACGCGCAGGCTCAGTGGCCATGGCTCACGGGCCCAGCCACTCCGCGGCACGTGGGACCCTCCCGGACCGGGGCACGAACCCGCGTCCCCTGCATCGGCAGGCGGACTCTCAACCACTGCGCCACCAGGGAAGCCCCACACTCCCTTTTTATTGCCACAAAATCTGGACCTCTGGGAGAGTAAATAACTTGTCTAAGTCATACAAAGTCTTGGAACTCAGAGTTGCTGTCCTTGGTCCTAAAAGTCCAAATTGATATCAGTACTTTTTGGATGCATCTTTGCCCCAGCTTCCATTGTTCATACAATTTGTGAATTCACTGAGTTTGCTTTCTAGCCTTCCTATCACTTCACATGCTCTGGGTGATTGTGGTAGAATAAGCAAGGACAGCAAGGTGAGATCCTCTCTTTTGGTGGGGTCAGCAAAATCCATCAGCTTGTGAGAAATATTTATGGGCATCAGTCTCTAGTGACATAATCCCCAAAACTGCCTAATCCCAGAGAGCTCATGACATATGTTTAGTCATTTGCAGTGCTGAGCTGATGTCTTAAAGATCTAGCTTTGCGACTTTACCCCAGAGTGAGAGACCTGCTATCACAGTAGGGTAGTAATAGAACTCTCTGTGATGGTGAGTATGTTCTCTGTCTGCACTGTTCCATTGGTTGTCTCTTGCTATACGTGACTCTTAAGCACTTGACATTTGGCTAGTACAACTGAGGAGCTGTTTCTTAAATTTAATCAATGAAAATTTGCATTGAATAGTCACATGTGCCTGGTTGCTATAATATGGGATGGTGCAGCTTTAGAAGAACTGACCAGGAGACAAATGTCAGGTCTGGTCTTTTACGTAACAATCATAGTAGCCCAGTGAGAAAAATGTACTTTTTCTCCTTATTCTTTGAAACATGGTGGATTTTGAAGCAAAGGTAATCCTATGCTCACCTCTCAATGAAGAACTAGAATTCTTCACAGCTGTAGCATTTCACTGAACTTCAGAAGTGGTGAGTGAGGGAGATCCCATTCCTTATACAGGCAACAAAGTTTAGGAGAATAATCACGTGTAAAAATTCTTGGAAGGTAGAGACCCTATCTTAATTTCCATTGTATCTCCTGCAAATACTCATGTGTCAGACAATAACTATTATATTATTAATGAAATAACTAGTACTTACTTGGTGCTTATTATGTGCCAGGTATTGTTCTAGGTTGTTACATATAACAACTCATTTAATTCTCAGAACCAGTCTACAAGTATTGATAGATACACTGTTTTTATTTCACACAGTAAGCTCCCAGACAACTTTTTTTTAACCTTCTCTCCTCCTCTTTTGTACTAGCACATCAGCATCAGCAGTCAATGTTTGTCAAGTGCCTAATAAGTTCTAATTTCTTACTGAAGTCAAGGCCATCATATGGCACCACTCCGAGGGGGAGGCATTCATATGGTGATCTGTATGAATGGGCCCCCTGGGGTGTGCAGGGGACAGGCTGGGCTGTCCAAAAAGCTTAACTAGAGACAGGTTTTCCCCTTCTTCATAGAGTTTCTACATGCTATGGTCAAATTGGAGCACATCCAAATGGAGGATGCCGTGTCCTGTAAGGTTCATTGTAAGGAATTACTTTCTAAGGAGTTTCCCATAATCCAGTGAGCTATTTGAGAGATGATCCACCATCAGTGGAGAAATTTATGATAACATTTAAGTCACCCTTTACTCCATCATTCTCTGACATCACAGCAGTGAGGCAACATGGGAACAGCATGGGTTTTGGGTTTGACAAAGCAGATTTAAATCCTTAGCACTACTACATTACTAAATAATGACTCTCTGAGGATCTGTTTCTTAGTTGTAAATGGGAATTACTTTTTCATAGAGTTGTCATAGGTATTAAATGAGATTGAGTAACTATAAGGCAGAACCTAGTGCTTGATGACTAGTGGTGATTAATAAATAGCAGCTATTATTTTTATTACAAATACCATTTTCCAATTGTATGTGGGGTTACAAGGATCTTAATAGGGAAAATGAGATAAACATAAATAATTGCAGTACAATAGGACAGCTACATGTGATGGGTATTCAAAAGCAAGAAAGAGATTACTTCCAGTCAATTATCAGGAAGAATTCCTCAGGAAGCAATGATGGGTTGCTTGGCAGAAGCCTTTTAAATGCTATTTTTTAGCATTTAAATAAATAAATAAAGCAAGCAGATGCAAATAATGTTCTGGATCTTGGCTACTGGAAATTCACACTACCCCAAACCTTCGAAGTTTTCAGCTTGAAATTCCTGCCATGCAGAGCACTTTCTACACTCTTTGCTCTTTCAGCCCTTCCAAAATTTTATAAGCACTCTTATTGAATTCCTTCCTGCATGAGTGATTTTTGTTTCCCTGACTGATGCATTGTGGTTTTAGAGAGTGAAGCTTGGGGATTCCAACATCAGTGTTCCATGGGCAGGCCAAGGTTGTTGAGGATCTCTCTCCAACTTTCAGAAATCTTCACACAGGATTTTGGAGTGCTGTGTGTCATGGTTCCTGAAGAGTGTTAAGAGTGTTATGTTGTGCTAGCAAGAAATTTTTATCACTTTTATTTTTTTAACTCATCCGCCGGCATCCTAGAGTCAGCTTCCTATACCCAAACCTAAACCATCTACAAACTCTATGCCTGGGTTGTACTTACTTGGGGCCAAAATATTTGCCATCCTGTAAATGGTAAGTTTATATTTATTGAGTACCAGTAATGTATTCAATAGAAAAATAGCAGCTATTTACAGATGCACCAAACAAAACCCAGCAGTGCTCCCATCCAGGAAGCACAAGAACAAGCTCTTCAGTGTTCCTACCTAAACATATCATAAGGTCATAATGAGTGATGATGAATCCACTCGGCAAACAATGGAGCTGGTATTGACCTCTGGTTATGCAGCCCTCCAGGCTTGCGGCAATGACAATGAATTTAATTGTCTCTTTTGGAAAGAAGCAGTTCAATGCAGTAACTCCCGAAATGCCTGCTAAATGCTTATTATAGTCTCCTTTACACCTTGGGACCTTTGCCAGCATACTTAAAAAGCCAAATTTGAGATCACTATGCAGTACTCACTACTAACAATATGTGTTCTTTTCCAGGCAATGATTAATAAACATAAAGAATTGTTAGCTGTGGAAAAAAACTTATTTAATCTTTAAAGATTTTCATAAAACATTTTCCAAAGCCTGGCAGGTCAACCCTAAATGGAATTTGTGGGAAAAAAATCAAAGCTGGATATGAATCACTGTATCAATCATCAAATATTGATATTTCATAGAGGCAGTAGGCATTAAGAAAAGAATAACAAAGGCAAGTGGTAGCCTCTTTTCCCTTTTAAAATGAATACAATAAAAGTTATTTATTTGCTGGAATGGCATGAAGATCCAGATCTTTCAGTCTACCAATTTTCCTCCATCATTTAGATCCACCAGACATGGCTTTGAGCAGTTGGTACGGAACTACTACAAGATGGTGGCTTAAAAAGTTAACTTTGATTAATTAATTGTCTCAATTAATAATTAAGACAAAATTGTTTTACACTTCACCCCAGAAACACATACATCACCTATATAGTTCTTAAAGGATCTTAAAAATCTAGTTGTTGTGAGAGTTTCACAACTGACACTTAGTAATCTCCCAAAGCAGCAGAGGCCTTGGGAGGGTGCTGACACCTCCAGATGAAGGCGATTATTGGATGTGGGGAACTTTCCAACCCTAGGAGGCTTGTTGTCCATTAGGTCTTTAGACACAGCTCTAGGATGTCCATACCTAGACTTGGGGGCCTCCCAGTCTATGAACAGCTCATAAAATGGACAACTCTTGAATATTATACATGCTTGAGGCTCATTCAATCACCAGATACTCATTAATGTCCTACTATGAACCTACTGTAATTTTCCTAAGTGTAAAGCCCAAAATACTCTATAACTTCTAGTCCGTATTTCTGCACTGCAAAAAAAGCAAGTCTTGAACAAGGATATGTAAGTTTTCTTTTAATAAATGCTAAAAAGTGTTTTTTTCTTTCTGGTAATTGTTATACAAAGACAAATTCTGGAACCCAGTCATGAAAAGCATAAATTACTGACTATAGAGGAACCCACTAGTGAGTGTTTCTTATGTCAAGTCCGGATACTCCCTTTTCTTTTTGTTTTTTTTTCAGCATCTCTCAGGGACTCAGCCCATTTCATCCAATTATCATTTAAAAATTTTTGCTTCCCTACAGGTTGAATTTAGAATGAGACACAGTAAGACTGTGTACATTCCTAATCTTCTTGCTATTCCCGAGGGCATGCACTGTTTCCTGCAAATTGCTTTCAAGAGGTGACTGCAATCTACCTGCCAAAGTACAAAGTGCTGAGGAAAAGACTTACACAAGAATATTGTGCTCAGCCAAGTTGCTATCTTTACATAGAGGAAATAGGCAGACATTTTCAAACATGCATTCAGATTCTATAGCTCCCACGAGCCTTAAAACACACATACACATACACACACACACACACACACACACACACACACAGTAATGGAATAACTTCAAAGCAGGCATAAGTGGAGAAGGTTAAACAAATAGGTAGTGAAAGCTGATCCATGTAAAAATAGATCTGTCTCATATCTTTTTCTTTCTAGTTGGCATGATTTTTATTCCACAAACTTAGCTGTGCAAAAAGTGTTCCATTACTCAATTTTCTTAAGTAATTAATAAACCTGACTGCAAGAAGCTCTGTTGTCTGGACGGTGGGAAATTCATTGTCCATTATTTCCTTATTTTTTGATGCTTTGTTTAATTGTACAATATGAGCATGCTACGTGCAGTGTTCTGCACTTCCCTTTTTTCTTTTTTTATTAAGGCTATTTTTTCAGAGAAGTTTTAGGTTCATAGTAAAATTAAGAGAAAGGTACAGAGATTTCCCGTATACCTCCTACCCTGACACATACATAGCCTCCTCCATTATCAATACCCCCATCAAAGTGGTACATTTGTTACAACTGATAAACCTACACTGATACATCATAATCACCTAAAGTCCATAGTTTATATTACAGCTCACTCTTCTGAACATTCTATAGGTTTGGAAAATGTATAATGACATGTATCCATCATTATGGTATCCTAGAGTATTTTCACTGCCCTAAAAATCCTCTGTGCTCTGTCTGTTCATCCTACCCCGGCCCCCAATCCAGGCAACCACTGATCTTTTACTGTCTCCGTAGGTTTGCTTTTTCCAGAATGCTGGTTTTTTTGGAATCATGCAGTATGTAGCCTTTTCAGGATGGCTTTTTTCACTTTGCAATATGCACTTAAGTTTATTCCACATCTTTGAATAGATTGATAGCTCATTTCTTTTAAGTGCTGAATAATGTTCCACTGTCTGGATGTACCACAGTTTATCCATTCATCTACTGAAGGGTATCTTGGTTTTTGGCAATTATGAATAAAGCTGCTATAAACATCTGTGTGCAGGGTTTTGTGTGGAAGTGATTTACTTTTATTTTGTCTGTTAGGTGCAGGCATAATGGAGGATTAGGAGTTCATTGGAGGATTGCTCTCAGTTTAAATCCCTGTGATTCACCAGCGATCCCCTTATTATCCAAGCCTACCTAGTATTTTTGAAGCCAGAATTCTTGCTAACTCAGGGGTGAGAGTTTTTGTGAGGGCTGTGAGCTCATAAAAACAACCCCACATAGCTTCTAAGACCCTACCAGCTACCTTCAACTGTAAGCTCTGTCAGGATGTAAATTTCTGTCTGTTTTGTTCATTGATGTATCCCCAGCAGCTATTGGCTCATAGTATGTGCTAATAAATTAACAAGTGACATCATGTGTGAATGAATGCTGTCAGGGAGAGGGACATGCATTTCTGCCACTCAGCTCTCAGGAGCCTTGAGGAATCACTTCCTAGTCGGCTCACTTTTCCCACTCCCACCCCACCTCCTCTCTCAATCCTCCTCCAGACTTGCCCCTTCCATATTTTCAAAATTTTCTCCAATGAACCTATATTAATTTTGTAATTGGAAATAACTAGATAGACGTAGGAATATTTATGCAATAATAAAGAGAATCTTTTCTCCAAAAATTTTTTTCTCCTTTTCTGTGGATTATTGTCAAATTTGAAAGCCAATGTTTTATGTGATTATCTGTTGCTATATAAAAAGAACTATTAATCAATCCTTTACATTTCCCTTACTATCATTGATATTGTGGGCAGTTAGGAATTGCATTCATGTCTATATATTTAGATTATTTCACAGCAACCAAATGAATATGTGAAATATTATTTTTCTAATTTTGGTAAACAGAGTGTTTGAAAAGAAACAAAAATTCTCCAGCCTTGTGGTTTTAGTAGGTGTCCAGCTGCCAAGAGCCTGGACACCTCCCTTTATCTTCTTTTGTTTTCTATAGCTATTTGGAAAATAATTTCATAACTTAAAAGCATACTTTCTTACCTTAAGTGATGCTAATTACAGACACATTCAGTTTTTATTTTAAGACTGAATTTAATATCATCATACTAAAAACAGTTTGTCTGGTGTTTCCATCTCAGTTTGGAGACCAAAAGGTACATTGCTGCTTATTCATTTAATATGGAAAAATGTTTTCCAACATCTTAGAAATTGGAATACATTTTATTTTTAAGATAGAAATTGTTTTCCACATATAAGCGGTATCATATGGTATTTCTCTTTCTCTGTCTGACATCACTCAGTATGACAATCTCTAGATCTATCTATGTTGCTGCAAATGGCATTATTTCATTCTTTTTAATGGCTGAGTAATTTTCCATTGTATATATGTACCATGTCTTCTTTATCTATTCCTCCTAAAAAGAAATGATACAAATGAACTTATCTACAAAACAGAAAGAGACTCACAGATTTAGAGAACGAACTTATGGTTACCAGGGGGGAAGGAAAGGGGGGAGGGATAGTCAGGAAGTTTGGGATTGACATGTACACACTGCTATATTTAAAATAGATAACCAAAAAGGACCTACTGTATAGCACAGGGTACTCTGCTCAGTATTATGTAACAACCTAAATTGGTTTTATTTTGTCCATTAAAAATGGACAAAATAAAAGAATTTGAAAAAGAATAGATAAGAAAAGAATTTGAAAAAGAATAGATATATGTATATGTATTTGAAAACAATTTGAAAAAGAATAGATATGTGTATATGTATAACTGAATCACTTTGCTGTACACCTGAAACTCTCACAACATTGTTAATCAACTCCAATACAAAATTAAAAATAAAAAAAAAAAAGAAATTGGAGTCTATGTCTGCTGATTTCCAAGATTTCCTATTGTAGTGGCTTCAGATATATTGCCTGTGGGGATGAAGTAAATATGAAAGCATGACCTGGAGACTGGAATCTGGGATAATTCAAAATAACCCCAAATTCTGATTTGCAATCTGACCCATGATAGGGAGAGTTAGGCAGTGAGGTTGTAACCTCTCCTAGATATTAGATCATAAAAGTTGGAGTATTCATCCTAGCTGTGTTAAAACACAAAGCCCAAACCTCAGGGTCTTGACAAAATAAAGCTTTGTTCTCAGTCAAATTACAATCTGATTTAGATGGATGGGATGGTCTACCATCCAGGCATTCAGGCCCCTTTACCCTCTAGGGGCAGATGAATTTGGTGAGTTCTAAGTGAGGCAGTATCAGGGACAACTATCAGATTGTGCATCTGAAGAGATGTCATTTGTTGAAATGGTAACCTTGGAGGCATCCACATGGAACTGTCAAGGAGACAGCTAGTAGGCTCTCCATCCAACTACAGCTCAGTTCCCAGGGAAGCCAGGTCTGGCACCAGCCTGTCCAGCTGACTCCAGTTCAAAACTGAGTGTGGTTCTATGAGACGTGTACTAGGATGGCCAGCTTCTCAGCTGCTTTCTCAGGATTTAGTTGTAGAAATAAAGAAGAATGAGGGGGGTGTATACACAAATGATTCACAAAGTGTGGTCACTGGACCAGCAGCAAGGTATCCTCTGGGACCTTATTAGAAATACAAATTCCTGGGCCACCCCAGCCTTGCTGACTCAGAAACTCTAGGGGCTGGGCCCCAGCATCTGTGTTCTAACAAGTCCTCTGGATAGTTCCGAGGCAGTTAAAGTTTGAAAAGTGCTGCCCTAGATAATCCACGAGGAAGATTTCGAGAGCTCCTTTGTTACTTCTTGTGTTGGCTCATTCATTCAAACACGATTCCAGGTGCCAACTGTGCACCAGCCCCTGCCAGATTTTTCATGGGCAGCACTGTCACTGTTTGCTCACCGTCTCCATGCCTCAGTCCCCTCCAGGCACAATTTCCATAATCATCCAGGGGAGGCACACTGTGGAATGTAAATCAGATTTAATACTTGCTGAAATTTAACAGGTTAGGAAAATAAATCTGCTAGAAAACATGCATGAAGCTCATTCTAAATAAAATACAATGAACTCTGCATTACTCACCATTTATTTTTATTATTATCTTCACTAATATTCTCCCACATTTGCACTGTTAGTTAAATGTTGCCTGAAAATTAAATGTTTAGATTTCAGATTCTGTGAAAGCAAATATGGTCTCCTCTAAATTTTGCAAAGTTAGCAAATTTGTGTAAATTAAATTGGTGTTACCTGTGAAAAGAAAATCAACTGAGCAAAACTGACAATTCTTGTAAGCTTTTCCACCTTCCCCTTCCAGCTGTGGTTGGCAAAACGACAGTAAATGTGTAACAGAGTGAGTTCTTGAGAAACAAATTGGTGCCTTGTTTTGTTTTTTTAAAAAAAATATTTATCTATTTACTTTATTTTTGGCTGCGTCAGGTCTTAGTTGAGCCACATGGGATCTTTCACTGCGGCACACAGGGACTTCTCTCTAGTTGTGGTTCGTGTGCTCAGTAGTTGCGGCACACAGGCTTAGTTGCCCTGCGGCATGTGGGATCTTAGTTCTCCTACCAGGGATAGAACCCACGTCCCCTGCATTGGAAGGCAGATTGTTAACCACTGGACCACCGGGGAAGTCCTGGTGCCTTGTTTTCTAATGAACTTGTTCTTTAAAATTTTTATTTTATATTGGAATATAGTTGATTTACAATGTTATGTTAGTTTCAGGTGTACAGCAAAGTGATTTATTTAAACATATACATATATCTATTCTTTTCAGATTCTTTTCCCGTATAGGTTATTACAGAGTATTGAGTAGACTTCCCTGTGCTATACCACAGGTTCTTGTTGGTTATCTGTCTTATATATAGTAGTGTGTATATGTTAATCCCACCTTCTCTATTTATCCACCCACCACCACCTTTCCCCTTTGGTAACCATAAATTTGTTTTCTAAGTCTGTGAGTCTGTTTCTATTTTATAAATAAGTTCATTTGTATCATTTCTTAGATTCCGCATATAAATGACATCATATGATACTTGTTGTTCTCTGTCTGACTTACTTCACTTGGTATGATAATCTCTAGTCCATCCATGTTGCTGCAAATGGCATTTTTTCATTCTTTCTTATGGCTGAGTAATATTCCATTATATATATGTACCACATCTTTATCCATTCATCTGTTGATGGACATTTAGGTTGCTTCCATGTCTTGGCTATTGTAAATAGTGCTGCAGTGAACACTGGGGTGCCTGTATCTTTTCAAAGTATGGTTTTCTCCAGATGTATGCCCAGCAGTGGGATTGCTGGATCATATGGTAGCTCTATATTTAGTTTTTTTAAGGAACCTCCATACTGTTCTCCATAGTGGCTGCACCAATTTACATTCCCACCAACAGTGCAAGAGGGTTCCCTTTTCTCCACACCCTCTCCAGCATTTATCATTTGTAGACTTTTTGATGATGGCCATTCTGACTGGTGTGAGGTGATACCTCATTGTAGTTTCGATTTGCATTTCTCTAATATTAGTGATGTTGAGCATCTTTTCATGTGCTTTTTGAACTTTTACTCCTCTCCCTCACAGGAAAGGCAGCCAAGGTATCGTCTTCTTGATTTCTGGGCTTACTTGGTACAAAGGTAGTTAGTAGTTTTTAGTATTCCTGGGGAAAAAAGAAGTTGCCACACTTTGGAGACATCCCCAAATAATGTTTTTGCAAACTGTTCTTGCTGTGTGCTCTCTGGAGCACCTACTCCCAAACACTTGAATAACCTGTGTTTTCACATGACTCTTTGAGGTTTGAGAACAATTGGTCTGACCCCATAGAGGATGGATCATGTGAAGAAGTTGTGGGTATTGTTGGTGCTTTGAGGGGAATAGGGCCTGGTCTGACCACAGAGCAAAAGTGTGAGATTCCAGGGGACTGAGAGAATGGGGGTTCCCAAAGGTGGTAGAGAACTGTGATCTCTTAGTACTGAGAAATGGAATATTTCCTGCCATATCAGTAAACAAAGGATGTCACGGTCATCAGCAATCGCAGCCCTCCAGCCTGAGCCCTGAGGAAACTCGGAAGGAAAGAATACCTGCCATATAGCAGCCGTCAGACTGCAGCCACTCCCTAGGGCGAGCCTTGAGGAAACTCAGGATGTGAAAACACAGGATGCTGACGCCAGAGAGCTGAGGTGCATATCAAAGGAATGATTTCAGTGAGCCCACACTCTTGCATCTTCCCATACATAGAAAAGTGCTAAATTCCTTAACTTGGGATATCTGGTTTTCTTTAATTTACAATAATCGTTGGATGTTCCCAACTCCCTGCCCTTTGCTGCAAAACTTCTATATTCCCTGGCTCTCCCCCTCATCTCCTCGGAGCAGTGCTCTCAGGGTTATTTGAGATGCTGCCTCCCGGGCTTGAAGTCCTAAAAATTTCCGCTGAATAAAACATAACTCTCAACCTTTAGGTTGTGAATATTTTTTTAAGTCCACAGTGCTAAGTACACTAGACCTTTTACAGTGGTGACTCCATGGATGGCTGTGTTCTAACCACTTTGCTGAGGACTTGGGGCCTGTAGTAATGCTGCCTGTGGCAAAGTGTGACACACTGAGGAATAGTTGACTCCAGGCTGGCGTCTCTAAATGGACCAGCATGACTGGGACAATGACCAGTTTTCCGTAAGACAAGATGAGGGCCGCATCAGGCCTCTCCCATATTTTTCTTGTGTTGTATGAGTCCGAAGGTCTTGGTACAACCCAAGGTGAGACAGCAAGCTGTGAAAATTGACTGACTTTGAACCTCACACTCACTTTTTGAGTATGGCCTCAAACCTAACTTTGATTTGATTTAGAAAGGAAAATAAAAGCATTTCTTGTACTTTATCTTAGAGGAGTTCATGAATTTGCTCAAAATATTTACTTTTATTCTGCCTCCTGACATTCTTTCTGTCATATTTGGGACATTCATTTCATCTTGTTTTATGGTTTCTACCATCCTGTTTCATACCTTAAGTTTGTATTATGTTTCCCTAGGTGAAGCATAAGGTTCAGGTCTTTCTCTCCCCAGCAATAAGGCAGTGGACAAAGAGAACCAAGCAATCGAGATGGTCAGGCTAATTTTAGAGTCCAAATTATGTAGATTGGCTTCTGTATCTAGCAGACTCTTGATGCCTCCCTGACACTCCTTATCTGCATTCAGGCCTGACTTCTAAAGACCAGCACTTGTGTGTGTGTGTGTTTTAGATTTTTGTTTTTCCTAAGGGCTTTCTCTGTCACCGGATTCTGCTTTCTCCATGCCCAAGGCAAGATGGAAGTGTGTGAAATCTACACGTCCTTCCATTACCAGTGGCTCTTACCCAAGGTCAATGGGAGTCAGAGTATAAGTACCCCTGCTCCCTCGCTCTGTAGGCAGGGTAATTACTGCACATGCTATGCATTGGCTCCTGGAGCTGCCCAGTGGTTAAGTTCCAGGTACTGCCTTGATAACCTACTTAATAATGGACACTTTATTGGCTCCCTTCCTTTCCCTCCCTTACTTTCCCACTTCCCTACTGGTATTTCCCGCTATCACCTCCCAAGTGAATTATTTCCACTCAAATTCTTGTCTCAGGGTCTTCTCCTGGGAACACCTAAACTATGAAACTATGTCCCTTTCATTCTGGCTTATTTATCCATCAGGGCTCTTTGACTTGTGTCCAAAATTTCAAAAATGAAGAAAGAGTTCAGTCCTCTTCACTCTTGTGTGCATGAGCATAAAGTCTTCTAGGAAGAATAGTTGTTAAGTAATTTGATCTTATGGTTCATTTTTTAATTTACTAATTTGCAATTGAACAGAGAAAACAAAAATTTTATTCTCTTAAATACAAACATTGAGTGCCTGATGAACACAAAACTGTGAAACCAAGCAGGACTCTGTGGGGCTCCTCGGCACAAAAGCCTTTCTGCATCCCCCATTTCTTTGATTACAGGAAATAGGCTTCATTCAGCCTCCATGACTTTCTCTGAGTTCCAACAGGCAGGTTCAAACAGTTGCTAATCAGGGAAGGGAGGGGATGCAGAGACAAGGGTGGAGCAGTCAAGACACAATAGTGCAGCCTTGGGGCAGGGTCCTGGTTCCCCCTCAAGGGATACACATAAGATATCTTTGAGCTGTTTTGCAGATACTGAAACCCCCACCAGGTGGGAGAAGTTAACTGTCTGCTGCCCACAAGCATGTAGACCCCAGACCAGTTGGAACCAGAAGGTTGAATATGCAGACTCCCGGTTACCTCACTACCAACCAATCAGAAGAATGTCCTCAAGCTGATCACACCCTCCCCTTTGAACCCTGCTATAAAACTCCTCACTACCCCCTTCAGGTTGGGACACACAGTTTTGAAGGCATTAGCCCCCTGTGGCCCTCTTTGCTGCCGAAGCAATAAAGCTATTCTTTTCTATTGGGTTGGCCCAAACCTTCGTTCAGATTTTCCATAAGATGTTATGGAGAAACCCAAACAAACTTTTGGGCCAACCCAATGATTCACCCAAAACTCTGTCTCTGAGATTTAATTTGGTGTTGGAGTGCAGAGGCCGGATTCGGCTTCAGTTGCACTAGGCAACATGGAAGATGTAGAAACTTTGACTTAGAAGTCCACATCATGGGTCAGGAAAAAGGAGATGCTTCAGGTGACATAAACATAAATCCCAAGGGCTGTGGGATTCCTGTGTGGGTACAGTGTAATAGTCTTTGAGGCTGGCTTTAGTCATGGGAAGATCTCAGAACAAGTCAATAGTTTAAGAGATGAGAAGAAAAGGGAGGAAGAATGGAGAAATATAAACATCACAATCAGAATTTGTGTTAATAGATGTTGGTTCAAGGGACTGAATGGGATACAAAACAATTTTCTTAAAAAAGTGTCATGTTTTTATATTTAGCCAGATCAGAAAGCAGGTGCCACTCAAACCTTTAAAATCTGGAAGCAAGTCAATTAGTGCTGTTTAATTTCTTTGTATTCTATTTAAAATAATGCCAGCGTATTCAAATGGGATTACTGCTAACAATGGCTAAAGGAACAGAGCACAATTTGGTGGTGATTCAGATGTCTAAGCGTTCATCACTTTTCCTGTAGAGGAGTAGAGTTGAGAGGGTGTATAGGGGAGCAAGCAAAACAAACACCTCCCACTTCTTTGTTTCACTGAATTAATCCTCCTTGTGACGAATGAGGTGGCTCCCTGATTTGCTAATGGGATGCAGCACATTTCCCCTCCGTGTCCCTGGATGAGAGCAAGTCTGCTCAACAGTGACCGGAAGTCATCCTGTTGATTGATTTTACTAATTGAAGAACTTTTGTGCCTCTCTAGATGCTTGGGCTGAAGGATCAACTAGTAATTTGTGCTCTAATCATAAAAATAGTTTCCAGTTAAAGTGGAATGAAACCTTTTCATCTTTTTCTTTTCCCTTTTCAATCTTTGCCATTTTTCTAGGAAACACTAAACTGGCTTGAATTCAGGCATGACTTCCTTATGCAAATACAAACAAATTAACTGAGACCTTATAGTAGTTGAGACCTAGGGATTTTGAAATTAATGCTAACATATTTATCTTCTTGGCATGGAAGTAAGAAAATCTAGTCTCTTATTTTTGGAATTGTCTCAGGCTTATTGTGAACTGTCTTGAGAGAGTTGCTTATTCTCATTCCCACCCCTCCTAGCCTGATTCTTGAATTCATGTGGAAGGAGTATTAAAAATCCAAATTCTCAGACCCAAGCTTCTTGTTTGTAATTTAATATACCTTCTCAGGATTAAAGTGACTTATGTAAATAACTGTTTAGATCACCGTGGACTGAAAAAAATTGCACAACCTAAAAGCTAAATTATGCTTAATTTGGCACACTTTCTGAGGATTTAAGCCTGGGAGCCAGCCTCTCAGATCACTATGAAGGTCTGCTCCAAAGAGATAAGGGACGAGCCAGGATATATAGAAGCTTTTCAACAAAAACCAGGTAGTTGGAATATCAAAAGTTTACTGTTAATTAAAGAAAAACAGGCATCTCAAGTTGATGAATTTAGTGCTTTTCTGTGTATGATGATGCAGGAGTCTAGGCTCACTCCCTTTGATGTGCACCTTAACTATCTAGGGCCAGTATCCTGTTTTTCTCCATCCTGAATCCCCTCAGGGTGCACTGTCACCGGGCCGGCTGCAGTGGTTGATGGCTTGATGACCACAACATCCTTTGTTTACTGATATGGCAGGTGACATTTTTCGTCCACAATGCCATCTTTTTAAGATAAGAATAGATCTAATTTTAAAAGCCTCCCAGAGAACTAAATTCATCCTTAGAAAAACAAATCTTTGTTTAACCACCATTGAGTTCAGTAAATTTTCTCATCTTACTAGACACCCTGCAGAAAATGGGAGAAGAAAGGAAGAGGCATGATAAACCATGGCTCTAGAGGGCAGCTCGGAGTTAATTTGAGGGGTGGTGGTTGGGTGGTGGTGGAGAGGGCTTTGTGGGTGTGACCAGAAGTAACACTGGTTATTGAAATTGATGTTAAAGCCTGCCAAAATTCAAATTCAAGGTTTTCACATGTCAAGTTCTAAATTTCAACTTTTGGGACTTCCCTAGTGGTGCAGTGGTTAAGAATCTGCCTGCCAATGCAGGGGCATGGGCTTGAGCCCTGGTCCAGGAAGATCCCACATGCTGCAGAGCAACTAAGCCTGTGCACCACAACTACTGAAGCTCATGCACCTAGAGCCCATGTTCTGCAACAAGAGAAGCCACCACAATGAGAAGCCCATGCACCACAATGAAGAGTAGCCCCTGCTTGCTGCAACTAGAGAAAGCCCACGTGCTGCAATGAATACCCAACGCAGCCAAAAATAAATAAAATTTTTTAAAAAATTTCAACTTTCAACAAGCTGAAAATAGACCTGATCCAAGTATGACAACTCTGGAGTAAGGCTAGGACAGAAGGAAGCAGATACAGCAATTGATATGTATCCCAGATCTGGCCTAGCTTTTGCTGCAGGAATGTCAGATAGTGAGTGGCTATGATGAAGGAAATGAAATCTGAAAATAATTCCAATCCCCAAACCACAGTGGATATCAGTAATTAATTTCCTTATATCTAACATCTATGCCCACTTCTATGGTAGACCCTTCATTATATACCCCTTTCCCCATCCTTGGGAGTGGACTTTCTCTCCTAGTTGCTAGGAGTGTTGCTGCAAGGCTGCCCTCAGCTCTCAGACTCTTGGAGAGGTGGACTCAGCTGTAGAGACCTGCCTGCCTCATCCAAGTTCATGCTCTATTTTCAGGGTCGTCCTCCTCCAGTGACTGATGGGTATGGGGTGTAAAGATTTTTAAGGTTAGTCCTTGTTTAATAAACACTTCACTTGATGTCAAAAGCTCAGTATCTGTGCACAAGCACTGAACTGAATCTCAGAGACAGAGTTTCGGGTGAAGTAGAAAAGAATAACTTTATTGCTTTGCCAGGCAAAAGGGGACACAGCAGGCTTCTGCCCTCAAAATCCATGTGTCCCAACCAAGGGGAGTTTGGTGAGAAGTTTTATGGCAATGGTTCAAGGGTGGGTTTGCTGTTAAGATTAGGGTGTGTTCAGGACCTGCAGTCCTTTAATCTGGTCTCATGTAATCTTCTTGATGAGCTTCTCCAGTTCCTTTAGTCTGGCCTCAGGTGGTCTTTCTCATATGAAGAATGCTGACATCTTCCATTTGCTGGGTTTTAATTCTATATAGGGCTTAAAGACATTGTTATGTGTATCCCTTGAGTGGGAACCAGCACCCTGTCCTAAGGCTGCACTATTGTTTCTTGACTGCTCCTCCCTTGTATCTCCATCCCCTCCCTTCCCTGATCAGCAATGGTTTGAATCTGTCCTTTGGAACGCAAGGAAGGTCAAGGAGGTTGCATGAAGCCTATTTCCTACAAACAAGAAATGGGGGACGCAAAAAGGATTTGTACCCAGGAGGGTTCCACAGCGTCCTGTTCCAGTTCATACAAACGTGTGTTTGTTTTGGGGTTTTGAGGAATTTTTTCCCATTGACCTGCTATGTCTCTTTCTATTCCAATACCCCACTGCCTTAATTACCATAGCTTTGTAACAGGCCTTGATGCATGGTAGGTGACTGACCTTTCTTTTTCTTTCTTCAGTGATTTCTTGATTATTTTAAGTCTTTACACTTACAAATAAAGTTTAGAATGAGCTTTTCAAGTTTTATTAAAAGTCCTATTGGAGTTTGATAGGAATTAATTTAGATCTTGTTATACAGCTGGAGAGATTCCACAACTTTACAATGTTGTCTTCCTATTTATCTACATATGTCTCTTCAATTATTTGTCTTCTGTAATGTCTTTTCATCAGCTTTATAATTTTCTCCTTAAAGATTTTGTATATTTGACAGATTTATTTTTATGTTACTTATATTTTTGAGCTACTGTAAACAATTATGTTTATTATCATATTCTTTTTGTTTGTTACTGATGTCTAGAATAATACTGATTATTGATTTTATATTTATTCACCTTGCTGAGCTCACTAATTAATTTTCATAATATGCCTGCAGTTTCTTTTTTTTTTAATAGACGAGTATTATCTGTGAACACCATCAGCTTTTCTTTTCAATTCCTCTGTCTTTTATTTATTTTTCTTACTGTCTTGTGTGAGATAAAAATTCCAGTGCAATGCTTAATAGAAGTGGTAATAGGATGCACTCTTATTTTTTCCTGATTTTAAAGGAGGTGCTTGGAATATTTTTCCATTAAGTAGGTATTTGTAAGGATTTTTTTTTCTACTTATTATTTAACACACTAAGAAAATTTCCTTCTATTTATAAATCAATAGGAGATTATAGCTTGAACAAGTGTTGAATTTTATCAAAGGCTCTTTCAGTAGCTACTTAAATAATTATTTGGTTGTCTTCTTTTATTGGTTAACACAATAAATTATGTTAATAAACTTGTCTGATGTCAGACCAACTTTGAATTCCTGGAATAAGTCCAGTTTGGTCATGATAAATTGTCTTTTTGTAAAACTTGCTGCTAAAATTTAGTTTAGGCTTTTCATATGTGTGCTTTGAAGACCCCCTACAGAAACAGCATGGACCCTCACCAAAATTTGGTTCAGCAGTGAAGACTGATGATGGCACGTTTCCGATGTCAGTCAGTCAGGTGTTTTGATGTTTGGTGTTTGACTCATGATGGTGTTTAAGTCATCTCTCCACCTTCTCCTTTGTTTGGCATCTGGGCAAACTGATAAAAAAAAAACCTGGGTGCTTCTTCCTGTGGAGCAGCTGGCGTTTTAAACCGCACAAGCCTTTGCCTGTGTGTGGAAACCCCCACTCCAGCCCACTCCCTAGCCACAGTGAAAACTGCAAGCCAGCCTCCTTTTCTTGTTCTCTCAATCCATTTTTGGACCAGTTCGGGAAGCCTGCCTTGCCCTCTCCTAAAAGCCTCACTGTGTGAATAATTAACATTTTCATACCCTCTCGGTGTGTGTGGGTGTCATCAGTTTTTACATTAGAAACAGATTTTGAGTAGGGGTCCATCCATCCTGAATCTCTATTTTGGACACAAAACAAGCTAATGAATGAAATGGGATTGTAATTTTACTTTTGCTATCTTTGCCTGGCTTGAGTATCAAAGTTATACTAGACTTATTAAATGAGTTGATAAATGAAAAAATTCCTTCTAGAGAGGAGTTTATGTAAGATTAAACTTATCTGTTCCTTTTTTTTTTTTTTTTTGTAGTATGCGGGCCTCCCTCTGTTGTGGCCTCTCCCGTTGCGGAGCACAGGCTCCGGACGCGCAGGCTCAGCGGCCATGGCTCACGGGCCCAGCCGCTCCGCGGCATGTGGGATCCTCCCAGACCGGGGCGCGAACCCGGTTCCCCTGCATCGGCAGGTGGACGCGCAACCACTGCGCCACCAGGGAAGCCCTGTTCCTTATTTTTGATAGAACTCATCTGTAAAACCTGGATAAGAATATTTTATGGGTTTTTTTTAAACTATGAATTTAATTTCTTTAAGGATTTTAAGGTGATTCAGGTTTTCTATTTTTTTCTTTTATTTTTTTCTTTTTGAATTTTATTTAATTTATTTTTTTATACAGCAGCTTCTTATTAGTCATCAATTTTATACACATCAGTGTATACATGTCAATCCCAATCACCCAATTCATCACACCAACACCCCCACTCCTCTATTTTTTTTCAATCTGAGAAAATGAGAAAATGTTCCAAATTTCCTGGGTTAAAATGTATGGTTGTAGTGGTGGTATACAGGCAGGAGGGGAAAGGGGTCTGGGGGTCTCTTTTATAAGGGCATTAATCCCATTCATGAGGGCTCCATCCTCATGACCTAAGCACCTCTCATAGGCTCTTTAACTTTTTTCAAAGATGTTTTGTGATTTTTGATGTACAAGTCTTACACATCTTATGTTAAATTTATTCCTACATATTTTTTGATGCTATTATAAATGGGATTGCTTTTTAAATTTCATTTTTGGATTGTTCATAGCTAGTGTATAGAAATACAATTGATTTATCTATATTAATGTTATATCCTGCAACCTTGCTTTTTAGTGAGTTCCTTATGATTTTCTATGTATAAGATCATGTTATCTGAAAACAAGGATAGTTTTTACTTCTTTTAAAAATATAGATGTCTTTTCTGTCTTTTGTTGAAAGTTACTAATTTTGGACTTAATTTCTTTAATAGATATAGGCCTATTCAGATTATTTCTCCTTGTATTTTGGTTGTGTGTCTTTTAAGGAATTGGTACCCTTAAGTTATCAAATTTGTGGCAATAGCATTGTTCATAGCATGCCTTCATTTTCTTTTTAATGTTCATGGAATAAATAGTGATGACCTTTCTTTAATTTTTCATATGTATATCTCTCTTTATTCTTGGTTTCTTCTTGGTTTTCTCTATTTCTTGGTTAGCCTGGTTACAGGCTACTCAATTTTATTGTTCTTAAAGAACCAGCTTTTGATTTTGTTGATTTTTTCTTCTGTTTTTTACTTCATTGCTTAATTTTAATTAGTTCATATCTTCTTCTTGCTTAGGCTTAATTGAGCATTTTATGTGATTTTATTTTTTCTCCTCTTAGCATATCAATTATACAGGCATACCTTGTTTTATTGTGCTTTACTTTACTGCAACTCTGCATTGAACAAGTCTATTGGCACCATTTTCCCAACAGTATTTGTTCGCTTCATGTCCCTGTGTCACATTTTGGTAATTTTCACAATCTTTCGAACTTTTTCATTGTTATTTTATTTGTGATGGTGATCTGTAATCAGTGATCTTTGATGTTACTATTGTAATTGTTTTGGGGTGCCACAGACTGTGCCCATATAAGACAGTGAACTTAATAAATGTGTATGCCTGACTGCTCCATCTACTTGCTGTTCCCCCATCTCTCTCCCTCTCCAAGGACCACCCTAGTCCCCAAGACAAAACAATATTGAAATTTGCCAGTTAATAAGCCTACAATGGCCTCTAAGTGTTCAAGTGAAAGGAAGAATCATGTCTCTCACTTTAAATCAAAAGCTAAAAATTATTACCCTTAGTGAGGAAGGCATGCCAAAAGCCAAGATAGGCTGAAAACTTGACCTCTTGCACCAAACAGTTAGCCAAGTTGTGAATGCAGAAAGTTCTTGAAGAAAATTAAAAGTGCTGCTCCAGTGAACACACAAATATTAAGAAAGCGAACAGCCTTACTGCTGATATGATGAAAGTTTTAGTGGTCAGAATGGAAGACCAAACCAGAACCATAACATTCCCTTAAGCCAGAGCAAGGCCCCAACTCTCTTCAATTTTATGAAGTTTGAGAGAGATGAGGAAACTGCAGAAGAAAACTTTGACAGGAGGAAACTGCAGAAGAAAACTTTGACGCTAGCAGAAGTTGGTTCATGAGGTTTAAGGAAAGAAGCCATCTCCATAACATAAAAGTGCAACGTGAAGCAGAAAGTGCTGATGTAAAAACTGCAGCAAGTTATCTAGAAGATCTAGGTAAGATAATTCATGAAGGTGAATGATTCTGAACAATAGATTTTCATTGTAGATTAAATAGCCTTCTACTGGAAGAAGATGCCATCTAGGAATTTCATAGATAGAGAAAGTCAGTGCCTGACTTCAAAGCTTCAAAGGACAGGCTGACTCTCTTGTTAGGGGCTAATGCAGCTGGTGACTTGAAGAAGAAGCCAATGCTCATTTACCATTCTGAAAATCCTAAGGCCCTTAAGAATGATGCTAAATCTGCTCTGCCTGTGCTCTGTAAATGGAACAACAAAGCTTGGATGACAGCACATCTGTTTACAACATGGTTAACTGAATACTTTAAGCCCACTGTTGTGACCTACTGATCAGAAAAGAAGCTTCCTTTCGAAATACTACTGCTCATCAACAGTGCACCTGTTCACCCAAGAGCTCTGATGGAGATGTACGATGAGATTCATGTTGTTTTCATGACTGTTAACACAACTTCCATTCTAAAGTCCATGGATCAAGGAGTAATTTTGACTTTCAAGTCTTATTACTTAAGAAATAACACTTTGTAAGGCGATAGCTGCCATAGAGAGTGATTCCTCTGATGCATCTGCACAAAATAAATTGAAAACATTCTGGAAAAGATTCACCATTCTAGATGCCATTAAGAACATTCATGATTCATGAAAAGAGGTTAAAATATCTACATTACCTGGAGTCTGGAAGAAATTGATTCCGATCCTCGTGGATGACTCTTCATTGGAGGAAGTAACTGCAGATATGGTGGAAATAACAAGAAAACTAGAATTAGAAGTGGAGCCTGAAGATGTGATTTAATTGCTGTAATCTCATGATAAAACTTGAATGGATGAGGAGTTGCTTCTAATGGATGAGCAAGGAAAGTGTTTTCTTGAGATGGAATCTACTCCTGGTGAAGATGCTGTGAAGATTGTTGAAACAACAAAAAAGGGTTTAGAATATTACATAAATTTAGTTGATAAAGCAGGGGCAGGATGTGAGAGGATCAACTCCAATCTGAAAGTTCTACAGTGGGTAAAATGCTATCAAACAGCACTTTTTGCTACAGAGAAATCTTTCGTGAAGGGGAGGGTCAATTGAGGTGGCAAACTTCACTGTTGCCGTATGTTAAGAAATTGCCGCCACCCCCCCCCAACCTTGAGAGCAACTAGCACCCTGGTCAGTCAGCAGCCATCAACACTGAGGCAAGACCCTCCACCAGCAAAAGGATTATGACTCACTGAAGGCTCAGATGATGGTTAGCATTTTTTAGCAATAAAATGTATTTTAATTAACATATGCACATTTTAAGACATAGTGCTATTGTATGCTTAATAGACTGCAATATACTGTAAACATAACTTTTATATGCACTGGGAAACCAAAATTTTTGTGTGACTCACTTTACTGTGATATTCATTTTATTACAGTGGTCTGGAACTGAACCTGCAATATCTTCAAGGTATGCCTGTCCTCCCTTAAAAATTGTTTTGTTTTAGTTTTTGTGTTATAGTTTCTAATACACATGGCAGAGTGTAAACTTTCTCTACCAGTAGTAAGCTGGGGCAATTTTAGGGCAAATATTGCTTATTTCTCATCTCTGGATACCAGTATCTTTTACTGCTTGATGTCCAGTGGCTTGAAAACCTTTGCTTCATATATTTTTTCTGCTGTAGTTTTATAAACTGTTTTAGATGCAATACTTGTTACTCCATCTTGGGTAGAAGTGGGATTTTGTCAAGTATATATATCAGCTTCAAATGAACACTTTTTTTTTTTTTTTTTTTTTTGTGGTATGCGGGCCTCCCTCTGCT
>NC_041214.2:45283576-45382346 GCF_002837175.3 Physeter macrocephalus | reverse complement strand
CGAACCCGGTTCCCCTGCATCGGCAGGCGGACGCGCAACCACTGCGCCATCAGGGAAGCCCTGAACACGTTTTTATTACTTATGCTTTAGTAAACTTTATGTTCTACATGGAAATAAATTTGAGAAGCTTCTAGTTATACAGTCAGCCTCTTACACTTGTGGATTTAATTCACGCTTGTGGATGTGTTTATTTCAAGAGTAAGTTCCCACTGATTTGAGACCATTCAAGCTTCCTTCAGGTGCAGCTGAAATTCCAAATCCTGGGATAGTGCATATTCCTGTCCTTAAACAATAGGTTGAAAATAAACTATGATAACATAGAGATTGTAAAAATGAAAAAGCAGAACTTGAGTTGCTTTCATTCTATTATTTTACATGATAACTTGAAGTTTTTAATTTTTGTTTAAAATCTAAAAGAATGAAACAGATGTGACCTGTAAGGGATAACATTCTTATTTGGCAAGTATAAATTTTAGTTCACATGTGAAATATTTTACTATTTTGAGTAGTATACTTGACATTAAAATTTAGTATTTTAAATCTATTCTTTTCAAACTAAGGAATAAAAATATTATTGCTTATTATTTCATGATTACTAATGAAAATATCATTTTGAAGAGGGGATTGTTTGAAAAATAATACACTGTGGTTGTCAAATGTCTTAGGTTTGTCACTGTGCAAAGGATATGTCCAGTTGGATCACTGCAGTCAAGAAAGTCCAAAGCCATGGCTTCCTACTAGGTATTTATAGTTTATTTAAAGTCATCTAAGTAATAAAATATTTTATCAATAAGGGGTCATTTCTGTTATAACTAATATTTTTTTAAAAATTTTATTGTATGATTGCTTTACAATGCTGTGTTAGTTTCATGTGTACAGCAAAGTGAATCAGTTATACATATACATATATCCACTCATTTTTAGGTTCTTTTCCCACGTAGGTTGTTACAGAGTATTGAGTAGAGTTCCCTGTGCTATACAGTAGGTCCTTGTTGGTTATCTGTTTTATATACAGTAGTGTGTATATGTTGATCCCAATCTCCCAATTATCCCTCCCCACCTTTCCCCCCCTGGTAACCATAAGTTTGTTTTCAAAATCTGTGAGTCTGTTTCTGTTTGGTAAATAAGTTCATTTGTACCACTTTTTTAGATTCCACGTATAAGCGATATCGTATGATATTTGTCTTTCTCTGTCTGACTTACTTCACTCAGTATGACAATCTCTAGGGCCATCCATGTCACTGAAAATGGCATTATTTTGTTCTTTTTAATGCCATAACTAATATTAAGTGGTGACAAATCTGACATTCTATCTTCATCAGGTTTCAAAGGAACATACCTAGAAAGTTCACTCAAGATCACATTTATACATAGAATAGGACAAAGTGTTATATTTACTGTTTACCAAGATGTGTGTACATAAATATTTATAATTTTATGAAAATGCATGATAAATATACAGAGTGAGGTATAAAATTATGGGAATTTGTAGAGTGGTGATTAATTCCAACTGGAATGATGGGAGAAGGTGAAAGTTTCCTAGGGGGTGTGAATTTTAGTTAAAGCCTCGAAAAAATGATCAGGAAAATTTCCAAGGGTAAAAAAGAGAGTTCTTAGATGCAATTGTAGGCTGAGGGGTATTGCTAGGCTGAGGAGGGGGCCTGCCTGCTTACTACTAAAATATGAGTTTCCTTTGAAAACTGTATTTACCCTTAAAGTTTACTTACGCTTTCCTATGGGAATGGAATATTAGGAACAAAGATTATTAGATGATCTTTTAAGGTTTCAATCAGTGGATTATTAATCTACTTTCAGAATCTAGTGTCATATTCCATGAGATGAAAAGAGTCATCCCAAAATGGACTATTCTGCTTTCTCAGATTTTTTTCAGCTTGAACTGATATTAAGGGAGAAATTATGATGCATTCTTCCAATAGAATTAGGACCTGCTTCTATTTTGAATTATTTCTACATTTCTAGGCAGCACAGAGTCACCACAGAGCTCTTTCCTAGTAAATATTAAATGGAATGGCAACATGAATTCTTTCCGTTTTTGTTCCAAGAGAAGGGTAACGGTTTCACAATTTTTTTCTTCCCCCTTAATGGAAGTCATCAATTACACAGAGGATATGATGGCTTTTAGGAATCTAAAACCATGAAATTAAATGTAATTACCTTGTTCCCTTTTCTTTTTAAAGGCATTTGTGTTAAAAAGTTAGAAATTAAATTAAATGACTCTAAATTAAAAGGCATGCTTTTGGCATTTTTGTAAGATGAACAAAAATTCTTCTAAGAAATAAATGCTAGTTGAATGGGCAGGGCGGAATGGGGAGGCACTCAGTGTGCCCTGTCAATGTCCGTTTCACTGCTATCTCCTTTGTATTTCAACTCACTACCTCAAAGTTTTGGACAGCTGTAAAATGCACTGCTGATACTAAATGGGCCACCTACTGCAGTGTAGTGACTGGAACACAATTATTTAGACATAAGTGCAGACTAACACATTTTCTCCTTGGAAATAGACCTCCTTAGTGAAGATAAAGTTGAACAGAGTTTTCTACATTAAAAAAAAAATCAAGAAATTCTCACATAATTTTAGAAACAGCAAATATCTCTCCTTGGTGTTTCCAAACATCAGCAGTACAAGGAGAAGCTACAAGGAGGCACTGTGAGAGTGGTATTTTTTTCATTTTTAATTGAATCAAATTCTTATGTCTTGGAGGAAGAACAAACCTGCCTTTTATTAGCCTGCCCTAATAAAAGCTTTAATTATCTTACTTAATCAACAATCTGCTTCTCATTATTAAAGACAAAGGAGAAATTACCCTGTGGAAGCTCTTTCTCCATTCTTGTCATCATGAATGTTGAAATAATTGCAATATTTCAGAAGACAAATGGACGTGTGGCATTTAAACAGGTATTAAAGAAAGAACCCAGTCCTAGTTGAGTTAATTGGCCCACAAAAATTCAGAAACTTTTAAAAACAAATTGCAAATGACTTCATTAATATGAAAGTCTATGTGTTTGTAAGTTATATACCAGTTTCCTCAGTGATTTGATGACAAGTCAAAATTCTGTTGGATTCCATCATGACCTTGTTTTCATTAGAAGATGCTTTGTGTGAAGGGGTGCTTCTTCACTTCTCTTTGTAATTAGTTAGGAATTCTACACAGCTCAGAAAAAAAAAAATCTAAACTACCTGTTGGCTTCAAGGCGCCACTTAAGAATAGGTGCTTGTATTACATAATTGGAGCACGCTTTTTTCTTTCATTATGTCATTTCTTGAAATGTGCACAAAAGTTGGGCCCTGTAAGACTGCTACCTCCCAGTTATATGTGCTTGAAGGATGATACAAATTTAACTGAAGAGTTTGTTTTTACATCTCTGTAAATGTAAGCAGCAGCAATATATTGTAGTCTTTAAGTACACATCTCCTGGAATGTTTAACCTGGATTTCTTTTTACTCATTATGTGCTTTGGCTAAGATAATTAATGAATTAATCCAGTATTTCAACACCAACTATCTGTGAGACAAAGGGTATACCTCCTGGACCTAATAGTCCAAGTATTTGCTAACAGACAAAAAAATCCAAACGACAAAACAAAACCCATCATTAGGACTGCATTTGTGCTTTGAAGGAAGTATACATGGTGATGTGAGAGTGTATAAAAGGGAACTTTGTGGGTTTTGAAGAGTTTCAGAAGGAAGGACAAATGTTTCAGAAAGAAGCATTTCAGTTGATAACTGAAGAATGAGAGGGATTTATTACTTTGGAAGGATTGGGGGTGGGAACTTTCTATGCAGAGTGAAAAACACATGCAAAGCTTTGGAATAATTTTTAATATCCCCTCTCCCCAAACACACACTCACCCTCATTCTCTCTCTTTCTCTCTCTCTCTCCTTAAAATGTCCTACTTTTAACAGTACATTTTATGGACCTTTTACTTATAATTCATGTTAAGGATGAAGTCTTTAAGAACAATGGGAAATATTCTTTGTGTTTGTTTTGAAGCAGGGGCTTGTTATGTTTATATTTGTATTCCACAAAGAAAACGCTCAATAATTTGGAAAGGAATTCATCCATTGCTAACTGGCCAAGGGGATGACACCATTCCAAGGGAGAGACAGATGACAGCTTGGGGGAGGGAAGTTGTTATTAGTGGAGATGAGAAGACATAGATGAACCAAAGATACACTCAGGAAGTAAAATGATGAGCTTGTGGTGATGGATGGCACAGGTTGGAGGAGAAGGAGGTACTGAGGATGTCTACTGAGTTTCTGGATGAGTGCCATTTGCTAAGATAAAATGCCAAGTGATAGAACGAAGTCTGGAGGGAAGGCCAAGTTTGTTTTAGGAGAGTCTGAGTTTGAAGTGCCTTTGGAGCATTCAAGTAAGAGAGGTACATTTTGATATATGTCTGAAACTCATATCAGGCACAGAGAGGTGAATTTGCTGCTAATAGCATGGAGCCTAGAATTTAGATGGGATTGAATAGAACAGAGTTTCTCAACCTCAACACTATTGACCTTTGGACCGGCTCATGCTTTGTTGTAGGGGATTGTCCTATGCATTGTAGGATGTAGAGCAGAATCCCTGGTTCTATCCCCTAGAAGCCAGTAACATTCCCTTCTCAGCTGTGATAACCAAAAAACATCTCCAGATATTGCCAAATGTGCCTGTGGGGATGGGGGGATGAGGACAAAGCTTCTTCCTATTGAAGCCTTAGCTAATACCAGGATTGGACTTTCAAATAAGATTTGGGCATATATGATATCATACCCACTGTCCAGCTTTGCAAATAATTCAAGAATATAGGTAATCAAGGGACTAAAACAAATGAAAGAGCTCTGACACATCCTGTACAGTTACACTGGCTCATTCTTCCTTCATTGGTCATGTGTGCTCTGGTTCAGAGTCATAGGTGAGGTTACCAGCTGAGCTTTGGGGGTTATTACATCGCTTAGCAGAAAACAATAATACTGATTATTTTATAACACTGATAGTTGTACAAGTTACCTGACATTTCCCAGACAGCCATGCTCCACAGATACATTGTTTTTAGATAAGTGACCTTCAATCATCCTGCTGAGGCCACTGTATATCTAAGGAGTCATTCTACGAAACAAAATATAATTAATTTACCCAGAAGTCCAACTGAAAAGGAATTTAGACCAGGTCACCTGCCTTCAATTTTTTTTTTTTTTCCACTTAAAGGAAAGAAAACTTGTCCTGTAAGCAAATATGAGGTGGAGAGTAGGACTGTAAGACAGATGTCAAAATCTTTTCTGAATGATACACAGTGAACCAGAAGTTTGTAATGACTGCAGCTAGGGGGGAGAGTGGGAGATTAAGTCACATGATGTCTTTGTATCCCCAGAGCTTAAAAACATGTTGGCACACAACTGGAGCTCTGAATGAGTTCAGGCTTGAATGAATGATGAATGAGTCTCAGAGGGACAGAATTGTCAGCAAGACGGTGAGCAGCGGTGTACAGCAGCGATTGGGAGGGAAGAGGATACTAGTCCCTCTTCTGGAGGTGCATGCAGGGCACATACTAAAGGTCCTCTGCTTTTGAGAGCCGTAGGAAAAGCCGCCTGATTGGGGGAGAGCCATGTTTCAGTTGAGGATCAGAGCAGAGACCAAGCGCTCTGGTGGCGTTCCAGTGGGCAGAGTGGAACGCGTGGCAGGTGGAAGGAAGCAGCGTAGTGAGTCAGGTGCAAGAACGGGCAGCACCTACGCAGATGCTCAAGCTCAAGAATCAGCTTCCTGGGGGAAGACAGGGTTGGCCTTTCATCTTGGGGTTTCTTCATGGAAACAGGCATGGCTGCCTTGGTAAAGCTAATCTCGCTGCATACAGAGGTTTTGGTGATCTCTTCCTCAGTTCCTAATCCTAGACATTTATTTACTTAAATTGAGAGGAAGGAAATATGGTCATGGTTCAGTAGAGTAGAATCATTTAGGATTTTCATGATGTCTTTTTACCTAAAGCAAATGATGCCTTCTCAATGAGAGCAAATGCATTTTCTCTGATCCATGCCAATATCAAATTCCATGGTGCTATGCTTAGCTTAATTAAAAAAATCCTTCCCCACACTCACTGATGTAGTCACACAAATGTTCCTTATTTATAGATTAAGAACACCACCCTTGTGTCTTAGTAACTGTATGTTGCTGGGTGATCATTGAAACTTACCGAGTCTCAGCTTTCTTAGGTTTAGAATAGGGTTTATTACATTTAACTGTTAAGATTTGGGGGAGGCATATAAATAAATTGTAAACACAGAGTCATTAGAGCAGTACCTGGTGTATAATTAGTATTCTCCCACCTTTAAGAAGATTTTATATTTAGCAAATATACCTGAAGTCCCTTCAGAAACATTTCCTTCTGTATCTCTTCTTTTGGGGGGCGGAGGGGACAATATGGGATGGGCCTTAATTATCCTTATGATTAAATGGTTTATCCTCAAATTATTATTATTATTATTTTTTTTTTGGCCATATGTCATATGGAATCTTAGCTCCCCACCAAGGATCAAACCTGTGCCTCCAGCAGTGGAAGCATAGAGTCTTAACCAGTGGACCTCCAGGGAAGTCCCTATCCTCAAATTAGGTGTTATGGAAACATCACAGGAAAGAGAAAGACATTCATGATAGAAATCATCTATTTGTGTAATACTCTCTCTTCTTAGGGGTTTCATGGATGCTTTTCTCCACCAAACTAATGACTCTTCGAAGCGACATAGACTCTCAGAGAGCCATAAGAAGCCAACTGTTCTTTTCTGTAAGCCCCAAAGAAGATGGTTATTTAATAGGAAGCGGTAATGACTTCTTTCATGTTCTTAATGAAAGAATAAATTTTACATCTCAGGGTATCCCTATTTACTCTCTGTGGCACTTTTAAGAGTAGATAAGTGAAGTTTGACGTTTGGAGATTTTTAAAGGGGAAAATAGCTATATGTCAATGTATCATTG
This sequence comes from Physeter macrocephalus, assembly GCF_002837175.3. Classification (NCBI taxonomy): domain Eukaryota; kingdom Metazoa; phylum Chordata; class Mammalia; order Artiodactyla; family Physeteridae; genus Physeter; species Physeter macrocephalus. Next base: position 45,375,372 of record NC_041214.2, on the reverse strand, counting down.
CTTCATATACTACTAGATCTATATACATTATAAGGATAATAAGCTTTCATTGGCTTCAAGTTACCAAAGACACTATCATCTAGCAATTTTCTTCTACTGTTACCTATGATACATTTGGATTATGGAGAAATTTCCTGCTACTTTTAGCAAAAAAATCAGGTTAGAGTTAATTTCATTAAAGTAGGTGGTAGTTATAGACTGCCCTCTCTCTTTGAAGTTAATGCAGTCATGGGAGGGACTAAATTTAATTCAAGTTCCTAAACGATACACAATATTCATGGCACTAATAGCTGTCATTATCCTGAAGCTCCGTGTTTTACCCAGTTACATTCCACAAAAGCAAAGTTGGAGATTATATATATATAAATATATATAAATATACATATAAATACCAAGGGCACTCTTTCTCAGACAGAACTTTGGAACACTTCATAAAGGCAGAATATTTCAAGGAGGTTGTATGGTAACAAAGCTGTATTGACAACAAAGTTGAAATCAGTACTCAAAGTGTTGCCTAAATATTCTATTCTCTTTTGAACTAAAGCCAAACAGATTTTAGTCTTCATCACTTTTTTCAAAAAGCCCTCATCAAAATCCCTAGTGACTGTAATCCTGATAAATCCAAGGGCCGATTCTTGGTCCTCATCTTTCTTAACTTTTCAACCTCGTGTGATCTGGTTGATTCTATCCTTGCAGCGCGTTCTCTGTTCAGCTCCTAGCCACCAACTCTCTCTTACTTTTCCTTCTCTCTCACTGCTTGTTTCTCTCTCTTTTGCTGGTCCTCCTTCTCCCCTCCCCTTCCATTTCCTTGTCTTCTCAATGTTGAATAATGATTAAGCTCATTCTTTGAACTGCTTTTCTTTTCAATCAATGTCAGGTAATCTCACTAATTCTTCTAGCTTTTAATCGGAGTGCTATGATGATAGCACCCGATTTATTTATATATTCAGCCTGAAACTCTCTGATACCCAGGATCTAAGTGCAATTGCTCCTGAATGTGTTCATCTCTGCATCTAATAGTTATTTCACATGTAACATGTCTGAACTGAATTCTTCTTTTTTCTACTCAATTCTGCTTCTCCTGTAGTCTTCTCAACTACATAAATGGCAGTTCTAGCCTGTCAGTTGCCTAAGCCAAAATCAGGAGTCATCCTGACTTTTCTCTTTTTCTCACACACTACATTTAATCCCTTGGCGAATCTAGGTGACTCTACCTTGAAAATACATGCAGAGTTTTACCACTTCTCTACCAGCACTGCCACTACTCGGGGTCAAGCCACCATCATCTGCCTCCTGGACTTTTGCCACCTCCTCCCCAACTGGTCTTCCTGCTTCCATCTCTGTTTAACTGAGTCTGTATCGTACACTTCCACCAGAGTAATTTTGCTCAGATATGTCAGGTTATGTCACCCTCTAGCTAAAAACCTTCCAATGATTCCATATTCCACTCAGAATAATCTCCGAAGTCCTTACAGTGGCCAGTGGGGTCCTGTGTGTTCTGGACCCCTGCCCCCTCTCTGACCCTGTCCTATCACTCGCTCTACTCCAGTCACTTCAGCATCCTTTGCTGTTCCTCAGACAGTCACCAAACACATGCTTTCCTCAAACCCTTTGCACTTGCTCTTTCTTCTGCCTGGAAAATTCTTTCCTCCAGTACCTATATGACTTAATCCCCCATTTCCCTCATGTCTTTACTCACACTTAATCTCACCACTGAGTCTTCTCTGACCATCCTATGTGAAATTCAACCCTTCCCTTTATTCCTACCCCTACCCTTGCCACTCCCCAAATCCCCCCTTTTTTTCATAGCACCATCATACTAAGTATTTGCTCATTTCCTTGTTTATTACCTGTCTCCCTCATTAGAATGAAAACTTGCTGAAGATAGGGAACTTTGTCTATTTTGATCATTGCTCTATCCTTGTGCCTAGTGTAGTGTCTCATTTACAGAAAAAAAATCCAGTCCATATTTGTAGAATGAATGAAATTGAGAGCAAGCCTTTTTTTAATGTGTATGATGGCTAACCATGACCTCATGACTTACACCTTTCAGAGTCTTTCTCCAATTATTCTCCTGGTCCCTAAGGCAGCTGCATTGTTTGGCTCTAGAGCTTAGAAGGGTTGGATGGGAGATTTTTGTTGTTGTTATCATTATTAAAGGGTCACGTTAGGAATGACTGGCCGTAGAGATTAGACAGACCCAAATGGACAGGGCAGAGGTTGGGCTAGGCCCCAGAAGGAGTTGGAGGGAAGAAGTTTAGGGAGATGGTTTATCTCAGAAGTCCAATCAGAGATGTCCCTGACTGTGGGGAGAACACAACATGAACAGGGGAAAGAAGCAATTCAGGCAGACAGTTTGGATCAGGAAGATCCTGCTGCAGGTGGGGCCCAACCTTAGAGCTGAGGGTCAGAGCAGGCCTCGAGTTCTGCAGAAGGAAAGGCATGTAGGAGACACAGACTCGCGGATGCGAGTTTTTCTGAATTGAGGAAAAGACAGTCCTCAGATTGAAGGAGCCTGTAGAGTTCTGGGTGAGGTAAGTCAGAACCAAGGAAACAAGACAGAGATTAGAAATGGAAGGAATAGATATTTGTATTTGTCAGAATGTCAAAGGCCCATTTATTTTAGAATCCTGCAGGTTGTTTATTACAAATGCAGAATCCCCCTGTCTCATCTCTGTTTATTGAGTCAGAATGAATGGAGTGAAGTCCTGGGCTGCTGTGGGAGCATGATAAGGATCACCCAATAGCCATCTGGTAAGGAAAAGGATAAAAGAAGAAGAGACAACAGACACAACTAGGTATTAAAAGATTGTGATCAGATGTGGTACATATAAACAATGGAAGACTACTCAGCCATAAAAAAGAATGAAATTTTGCCATTTGCAGCAACATGGATGCAACTAGAGATTATCATACTAAGTGAAGTAAGTCAGCCAGAGGAGAACAAACACCATATGATACCACTTATACGTGGAATCTAAAATATGACACAAATGAACCTATCTGTGAAACAGACACAGAACCACAGACATAGAGAACAGACTGGTGGTTGCCAAGGGGGAGGGGGTTGGGGGAGGGATGGAGTGGGAGGTTGGGATTAGCAGATGTAAGCTTTTATATATAGAATGGATATACAACAAGGTCTTACTGCATAGCACAGGGAACTATATTCAATATCCTATGATAAACTATAATGGGAAAGAATATAAAAAAATGAATGTATCTGTTTGTATATCTGAATCACTTTGCTGTACAGCAGTAATTAACACAACATTGTAAATCAACTATACTTCAAAACAAAACAACAACAAAAAACAAAAACAGAAAAACCCCAAAACAAAGCAAAAAAGTAAACCCTTGTGTCAAAAAAAAAAAAAAGATTGTGATCAGAGATTTGGGGAATATGACACACTCTATGAATCCTCTCAAACACTGAAGAGGTTTCAGAGGGTTTGTTGATTGTACAGCAAGAGCCAGGTTTGCTTTATTGGGAGCACCATTGTTCACTCCCAATGCAGGCTACGACTAGGGAAGGATTACATACACCCATTCATATACACACATATGTATGCACGTATATATGTATATCTTATTACTCTTCATATGAAACATGTTATTTATGATGACATTTTCTATGTGTCTGTGGAGGTGGGCATTGTTGAAAATGTGTGTGTTCACATTGTGCATTGGCAAAAACACTTATGGTTGCCCCTTATCCATCTGATTCTAAAGGAGAGTTCAGAAACAGGTGACCTGGTAGGCATCTCTAACTTGTAAGTCATTTATTCACTGAACAGTGTCATGATTTTAGAAATTATAAGTTTATTGACAACTTAAAATTTGGGGTATCTTGCTTAAAAATCAGATTTCTGACTTAAAAAAATTATTTATTTATTTATTTATTTATTTATTTTTGGCTGCATTGGGTCTTAGTTGTGGTGCGAGGGCTTCTCTCTAGTTGTGGTGTGCAGGCTCCAGAACACGTGGGTTCTGTAATTGTGGCACGCTGGCTCTCCACTTGTGGCTCGTGGGCTCAGTAGTTGCGGCACGGGGGCTTAGCTGCCTCTTGACATGTGGGATCTTAGTTCCCTGACCAGGGATTTAACCCGAGTTCCCCTCATTGGAAGGCAGATTCTTAACCACTGGACCACCAGGGAACCAGGGAAGTCTCAGATTTCTGACTTTTGATAAATCTAAATTTATGACAAAGCTAGTCTCCAGGTTTCACAGGAGGACTAAGGATGGTAGCTGTCTCCTTTGACTGAAACCTTCCTTTTTCAATTGGCCATAGTTTCCTCTGTCCCTACTCTTAGTTCTCTCATTTGAGTTAATTGCCTGGTCCATCCATATGCTAAAATAATTTAATTCAGTGACTTGATTAATTCTTCAATCAACTAATTGGTCCACTCAATCAAGACAGATGATTAAGTAGACCTGTATAGAAATACTGTCTGACTCATGTTCTTGACAACTTTTTCAGTTGAACCTTCTATTGATTATTCTGCCCTTGGGCCTTTAAGTAAATTAAATCCAACTTCCAGGGAAAATATGTTGGTTTGAAGAGTTAATGTATCAACTTCCTCTTATAAAATAAGAGAACTGACCAAAGAAAAGGAAGTATAGTGAATGGTAACTTTCGTGAATTTTTTTCAGATAGGATACAGATGTCTCAATATGAAACAGGATACAAGAAGCTAATTCATCTTTTTTTAAAAATATTTTTACTTGTTGGCCACACAGTATGTGGGATCTTAGTTCCCTGACCAGGGATCGAACCTGCACCCCCTGCAGTGGAAGCACAGCCTTAACCACTGGACCACCAGGGAAGTCCCCAGCAATTCACCTTTTTTAAGAGAATAGAAATTCACTTCATTCTTTAAAGCATTATGTAAATTTTTGGTAAATTTTTTTCATGATGAGCATTTATTGTATTATAATTCTTAAAATCCCACAAAGTGTGAAGGATGGAAAAAAGATTGGACATAGTTGGGTTATCAGCCAGAGGAAGGGTCTTCACTGACATAATTCAAATGGACTCACATACACAGTTAAGATATCCTGAGAGATTTAGCAAGTAGTAGGTTACCTTACCAGTTGGTATGCTGCCATTACATCCAGCCTAGATTTAGTATGTGTATAAGAACCTCCATAAATAGTGCAGCAAAGCAGTGACTGCAGATGAACTATTTGACTGTTCTTGGTTAGTGGGAGGGCCCGCAGGCTGGCCAGGCTGTATTAGTTTCCCCTGAGGAGCGCTAGATTTCTCACCATCATCAGAGAAGCTCTGGGGACAGGGAATGATTTCAAAATGGTAAGATAGAGCATGCTGAACCTCAGAGGCAGAGAATTATTAGGAGGACCCAAGGCTTGTGTTAGAAACCAAAGATAAGAATTAAGGAAAAATAGAAAAGGAAAGGAAACTTACATCATCAGAGCAGTAAAGTGGCTCTAGCCAGGTATTGGATGGACAATGAAGAGTTGCTGAAGATGAATTTATTTATTTCCCCAAAATATGGGCCATCAATAGGAAATGTGATAATGAACATGTGAATATTGTATTTTATTGGCCTGGTAACAATTGTTCTTTGTATGAGAATTTGTTAGTCAGCTGTATAAAGCCATTGATCAGAATATTTAACATCATTTATAAATCAAGCACTCATCTTTAAATGAAAACAATTGATTTTTTTGCCAAAACAAGGGAAAAATTATCTGTTTTAATATGAAATTAATGAACTTGGTCACTTGACATGGAGAAATTGCCAAACCACAGTTGCATAATCATAGTTGTACTCCTCACAACAAATCAGGTAAAAAGTCCATCAATTTTGGGGACGATAATAAAATCAGACCAGAGGTAAGTGATTCAATATCAAGCTCAAAGTGAAAGTAGAAGAGGAATTGGAAAATTCCTCTGTCAAATGATGCTGTTAGCTGTTTTATAATATAAAATGCAGTCAACATGAAAGTACAATTACTTTCATGTATGTATTAGCAGATATTCACAAGGACATGAAACCACAGCAGTGGCTCCTTTGGATCAGTTTCTGGCTCTCATTAATGACTTTTTGTTCTCTCTTTCAGTGAAACCCTGTGCTCCCAGGAGTTAATGATTTTTTTTTTAGTTATGTTGTAAATTAGAAATTTGTTTTTGGGAAGCAGTGAAAAGACAGCACTAGTTGTGTGCAGAGAGGGATGGGTGTTACTATAAATAAAGGCAGATGACATGGATGCCCATTCGTAGACCAGCTGGTTTACAGAAAACAGCTGGCAATGAAAATACTTATTCTGATCTTGAGTCAGCCTTGAAGGAAATGGACATATTTTAATAAGTTTATTGTGCAGCCAAATGTGGATATATGAATATTTCAGGTTGGAGAGAAAAAATACACACATGAGAATTTAAAATGAGGGATAATTTAAAAAAAATTTTATAGCAATGGTAATGCCAGTAAAACCATGTTCGTGTTCTTCAATATTAGTGTTTAGAAGTCTTGATAAAATACCAGAATTTGTAATGAAGATCACATTGTGATAACGCAACCAGAGATTGTTTGATTTTAAAGAACTGTCACTCTCTTATATTTTATGATTTTCATTTTTCTTTTTTTTTGAATTTTATTTTATTTATTTTTTTATACAGCAGGTTCTTATTAGTTATCTATTTTATACATATTAGTGTATACATGTCAGTCCCAATCTGCCAATTCATCCCACCACCACCACCCACCCCCGCCACTTTCCTCCTCTGATTTTCGTTTTTCACTGAAGAAACAAAACACTGACAGATTGGACATCTTTACAAACAATATCGAAACCTTGCTTTAGATTACAGCTATAAAAAAAGACCTTCTAAAGCCAAATGCAATCAAAACACAAATTAGGAAGCCAGTATCCATTATTTCACAAGTAGGAATAGGCACATTTTCCATTTGGAAGTGTAGTATACTCATTAACTTAGCATCTGATGGTGCTCTTAAAGTAGTATAATATGAGGACATCTCTCCATAATTTCTAAGGCCGTGTTTGGGCCATTGCTGCCAATGATGATGACATATGTAAATTTGAAGTTTCACATTTCACAGAAATAAAGAGTAAGAAAAGAGATTGAAACTGTCTGATTAGAAAATCTGACCTATGCCTCAAGCTGTTCATCACTGCTTCACATAGAGTTGCTCTGAAAAATTTGCTGAAAGAAAACTTTACTCTTCATCACTGTTAAACTAGTCGTACAAGTGGTAATAGTTTCCAATAGTGCTTTATTGTTTTCAACAGCCTTTAAAAATTATATAAAATTGGTGATCTATCTGTACACCAAATGCTGAAGAATTGGTCTGTGGATGCTGAAGTGTTCAAAAACATTGAGCTAGAGAGCAAGTCAAATTTAAGGGCTGGATGTAGAGCCAAGAGGGAAATGGAGCCAGAAGCATGGAAACAATCAGTGCCAAAGAGTGTGAGATAAACAGCAAGGTAGCACTACTCACAATAGCCAAGACATGGAAGGAACCTACATGTCCACTGACAGATGAATGGATAAAGAAGATGTGGTACATAGATACAGTGGAATAGTACTCAGCCATAAAGAAGAGTGAAATAATGCCATTTGCAGCAACGTAGATGGACCTAGAGATTATCATACTAAGGAAGTAATTCAGATAAAGACCAATATCATATGATATCACTTAGGTGTGGAATCTAAAAAAAATGATACAAATGAACTTATTAAGGGCTGGATGTAGAGCCAAGAGGGAAATGGAGCCAGAAGCATGGAAACAATCAGTGCCAAAGAGTGTGAGATAAACAGCAAGGTAGCACTACTCACAATAGCCAAGACATGGAAGGAACCTACATGTCCACTGACAGATGAATGGATAAAGAAGATGTGGTACATAGATACAGTGGAATAGTACTCAGCCATAAAGAAGAGTGAAATAATGCCATTTGCAGCAACGTAGATGGACCTAGAGATTATCATACTAAGGAAGTAATTCAGATAAAGACCAATATCATATGATATCACTTAGGTGTGGAATCTAAAAAAAATGATACAAATGAACTTATTTACAAAACAAATAGACTCACAGACTTAGAAAACAAAGTTATGGTTACAAATGGGGCTAGCAGGAGAAGGAGGGAGATAAATAACAAGTTTGAGATTGACATGTACACACTACTATATGTAAAATAGGTAAACAGCAAGGACCTACTGTATAGCACATGGAATGATACTCAATATCTTGTAATAACCTATAAGGGAAAAGAATCTGAGAAAGAATATATATATATTATATATATATATATACACACCTATATATGTGTGTGTATATATATATATATATATATACACATATATGTATATATATACCTGAACCACTTTGATGTACACTTGAAACTAACACAACATTGTAAATGAACTATAGTTCAATAAAAAAATAAAAGAAATAATTTTAAAAATACCCCCAGCAATGTGTAAAGGAGTTTAGAAGATCCAGGACATCTTCTATGCATAAACTGTGTGGTTCAGGACTAGCTCCTACTGCATGCTGGGAACAGCACTTTCTGTTAAAGGCACTAAGTTGGGCTGATCAGTTGAAATTCTCACTGAAACTTTCACTTTCATCATAGGATATTACCTTAATTATCTTGGAGCCTTTCTTTCTCAGTGCCCCTCACTTAATCAAGTCCCCCAACCAATAAATTCCTATATAACCCAAGATAAGGCATAAGCCTCTTTTATCTTTATAGTCTTTCCATGGATGATTTTATGTACTTCTCGTTTTAACTAGTAATTCAAAGCAAATGGCTTTTAAATCAATATTTCTGCCTCATCAATCTGTTAACTCATGGGCCATTTTTCAGCTGCCAGGGGTTCTTTCTTCTCAGAGAGAACCTTCTCCCCAAAGGTGGGTTTCCTTAAACCCACAGACAAAAGTGGCCTTCTATGCTCTCATAGGATGCTGTTCCTCTGAAATGATCACTACCACATACTTGTAGTTAATTAGTTATTCATCATGTATGTGTTGAATCCTCCATACTGTATTTCTATGCCCCTTGAGTGCTAAGACTATTCTTTATTTGTTTATCTGTCAACCCTACTCATCCTTATTGCTCCCTGTGGTGCACACAGTGGGTGGTACATATAGGTGTTCCAAAATGTTGGATAGAGGAATATATGAATGAGTGAACCATCTTGGATTTTTTTTTTTTGGCTGTGCCTCACGGCTTGCGGGATCTTAGTTCCCTGACCAGGGACTGAACTCCGGCCCCCGGCAGTGAAAGCTCCAAGTCCTAACCACTGGACTGCCAGGAAACTCCCTCATCTTGGATTCTTGTGTCCCTCTTTCTGACATTTCGTTGGTCAAATAGAAATGAAATTGCAATGTAAAACAACATATTTTTCTTCCTTTGCCTGCCATAAGAGAGACTATTCTTGGACCATAACGCTTAACAGATTTCTTAGTGTTCCTTTTTAAAACCAGACATTTTCACTACAATGTACTGAGACCAGACTGATATGCAAAGTAAGATACAAGGCTAAAGGCCATAAGGAAAGCAATTTTGCAAAATTTAGTAAGCAAGTAGAGAAAAGAGGCTTAAATATATGGTAATTATTGTTAACTATTGTAAATAACAAAATATTTAATATCAAAAGAAATAAATGTATGTAAGTTGTGGGCTTTGGAAGACACACATGTCAAGAACTGATATGTTAGACAGTCTTATTACCTTAGTGACTTGATAAATGTCCTCTATTTAAATTTCTAATAAACTTGTAATCGTTTAATGGAGTCTGTGCATTCTCTGTTGTATTTTCATTTTCCTTGCTCAATTTACTCATTTTTTTCTTTCTGTCTGTATAATAGATTTTATAAAACCCATTGTTGGTTGTGCAGTGTTTTGGACATAAAAATTTGTGAGCTAATTACAGCCTTAAACATCTTTAAGTGAATCCATTCATCTTAAATGGGCTTGATGAGCTTTGGTCCTTCATTTGTCTGTCTTACACACACATACACAAACACACACATCAGAAAATACAACAGTTATTGAAGTCCTTATAAGATCCTTTTATCAAGATTCTTCACCTATAGTAGATAAGGAGAAAGAGAACTGGAATACACGTACACAGACACACACTTATATACACACATACGCTTGCACACATGCATGTAGTACACGTTTGTCATGCTTTCTACCCTATAGTCAGAATGCATGGGTCAGGAACCAATGGGTGGAGGTGGCAGTGGCAACTTTCATTGTCACACCTAATGATCCACTGTAAGCATTTTTGTTTGCTCTTTGCTGGGCCCAGTGGGTTTGGAGGTCCTAGTGCCCAAGGGAGGAGTACTTCTACCAGATAACATAGTTATGGTTCCCATGAATTGGAGGCTAGAACTGCTTCTCTCTACATACTGGGCTTTGTCTGCCACTGAACCAACAGGTAGAGAATAGCATCGTTGAATTGGCAGGGGAAATTGATCCCAGTTATCAGAGAGAATCTGGATTGTTCTTCTATGGTGGTGGTAAAAAAAGACTATCTCTGGGAGCCAAGGCATTCACTGGAGTTCCTTTTGATACTCTGGCTAATAAAAAAAATGTGGCAACCCAGTAAAGATAAGACCACTGATTCATTTCCCACAGGGATGAATTTTGTGGAGTAAAAGAAGGAAGCTCTAATTAAAAATATAGGTCCTAGGAACCAGGCGCAGAAAGAACAAAACAATTGTTCATTTTTTTACTTTTTCCTTTTCCTTTACGTGAAGAACCCCAATATCGGCTAACATATGAGGTTTGCAATGGGAGTATGACTGAGTTGACATCACCCTATTATACAATTGCCAATGGGACTTCAAACATTTCCTGTGTTGGGAACGTGAATTTTCAACCTGGACAAAGGGTAAGCATGAATACTGAGAGGAAAAAGGGGTTAACTGTGATAGGTAATTTCACTCTTCATCTCAAGGCCCACTTTCTAACCTTTTTCTGCCCCAGGAAACCAAGTTGTAAGGCTTAAATGTATGGTCTTTTTTGCCCTCTACCTTCTGGTTCGGTTTGGCCAATAGATCACCAAGGCTGAAGATCAGTAGGCGGGAAAAGAATGAGGTGTGTTAACTTTTCTGGCTCAAGTTGCCTCTGACTGGCCTCTTTGACTAACGTCCAATATCTCACTCAAAGTATACTCCTCCACATGACTCCTTCCAAGCCCACGGGTCATTGCCGTTATTCTGGGTTGGTTCAACAGCACATTCTGGTTTTCCTGTACACAGTTTGTAAGCTCCTCTCATATTATCCTAACTTGCATGAGCTCCTGCTTTTTGTTAGGAACCTCGCTGATATAATCCTTTTATAGCTCCTGACAGTAAAAAGAAGGTAGGCCATGAATACAAGAGGTAGGCCACCTCTTGTTAAGAGGAGGAGAAGAGGTTATGAATTGTGGCTTGGGGCTTTTAGAAGAAGGAAGAGGAAGAGCTGGGGCTAAGACTGTAGCGAATCACTAGGAGTCTCTTTTTATTCCCCCCAAATATCAGTAGGTTGCCTTGCCTTGCCTTCCCTTTTCCCTTTCTTTTCCTTTCCTTTCCTTTTCTTTGTCCCTCCCTCCCTCCCTTTCTTTTTTTATTATATCCTTTTCTTATTGAGGTATAATTGACAAATAACATGGTATTAGTTTCAAATGTACCTCATCATTATTCAATATTCATATATACTGTGAAATGATCAGTACAATAAGTCTAGTTAATATCCATCACCACACTTTTTCTTAGTGTGTTTTCTTGGGATGAGGACATTTACGATTTACTGTCTCAGCAACTTTCAAATTCACAACAGAGTATTATTAACTATATTCACCATGCTGAACATGACGTCCCCAGGATTCACTTTCTTACGGCTGGAACCTCTTCTTGTATAGCAGACTGCTTGAGTTCTGTCTTGTCATAATAATAATGTCAACATGTTCTTCTTCAAATTGTTACAATTCATGATTTAGCTTAGAATCAGGACCAGTATATAATTTATGGGGCTCAGTGAAAAATGAAAATGCAGGGACCCTTGTTAAACAATTCTTAGTAATTGCAGGACGGCAACAGCAGAGCCATAGACCAAGTGCAGGGTCCCTCTGGGTGCCAGGTCCTGTGCAGCTGCAGTGTGCACTCCTGTGGAACCGGCCTGGCCTGAAGTCTGCGGATACACAAGAGAGACGCTACCAACTAAGAACAGCTGAAGCAACTATAAGCTTCCAAGACAGAGATACATCGTAAGTAAAATATACGTTTTGCCATAATGTGTAAAGGCAGAGAGAGCTGCTATTGTTCGAAATTTTATTCCTTCCTGGGGCTCCTTACAAGAAGATAGAGGAATTAGGAAGGGATGCCATGAACTCTAAGTTTTGGGCCTTTGAGTCACAAAGACAGTGACTGTCAGTCAGTGCTGTCTGCTCATGAAGATGTCCTGAGACCCATGAAGCGCCAGCAGCTTTCCAGGCGATACTGATTTGTTGCCTGATTTGTGAACTACTACCTTAATTTTTTCCTTCAGAAATTGTTAGAGGTTTAGTCACTTTTAAAGAGAAGTTGACACTGCTTTTGCATTCTAAGGAGAAAGGTAAGGAAAAAAATTAACGTCATATTTTAATAAAGCATGGAATCCTCCAGAGGATTAAGAAAATATAACTGAAGAAACTGAAGTTGGAAAGATGAGGCTTCTCTTTGGGCCTGGGCTTGACTTTTCTTTAAGTTTATCTTCAAACTGTGTTTTCAGTACAAATTACCATTTGGGTATAACTAAGTGTTCAATTAATAGACATCATCATATTTTAATTATATATATTCTTCCTAGATAAAGCATTTCTCTGGGATTTGTTTACAGTAGTGATTGTCATAATGTAATGTAGAGATCTTTTCAAGGGGTCTGTGAGTTAAAGCTATTTTCCTAGGAATATTTCTAAGATGTTATTTGCCTTTTTCACTCTCATTCATTTATGTGTGTGCAGTAGAGTTAATGCAACAGATTGACCACAGAAGCAGGTAGAGGATCTAGTCTTTTAACAAGTCAGAAATTAAAGGGATTTGCAAAAATTTGAAACAATGATACTCTTCTCTATATATTTTCAAATAAAAATGTTATTTTAATGCATGTCATTTTACTGGTATTTTTAAAAGAATGAATAATTAAATATTTAATAAAATGATCAGCTTTAATTGCTAATATCACTAAATAGTTTTAGGTATAACCTACATAAATGTGTTTTGAGTTTTTCAATAATTTGTAAGAGTAAAAGGAGATCCTGAAATCAAAAATTTAGAAAACTGCTGGTATGCGCGATGTCATTTTTGAGATTAGGCCTCTACTTTCATTTGAAGGTCTTAACTTGCTTTTGGCACCATATATGAAGCACTTCTACCACCTTGAACTACAGGCATAAGTGCCTGTAAGATAATAACTATTGAATAAATCTTTCATTTATTCATTCATTTAACACATTTTTTATTGTGTCTACTATAAGCTGGATATCGTGCTAGTTCCTGGGCATAGAGCAGAAATCAAAACAGACACAGTCTCTGCCAACATAGATCTAACTTTCAATGAGTGGAAAAGGGAGAGAAACATCTAATAGATCAAAAGAACAAAAGTAATTAATTACACTTGTGATAGGCAGTTGACAAGAAAGCACAGGGTGGAGTGAGAGTATGTACGGGGATTACTTAACCAAGCAGGGGTCGGTAAGGAAGTAACATTTCAAGAAAACAGTATAGGCTAGAGTATGCCAGGAAGAGAATATTTACTTGTTAAGCAAAGAAAGAACATTGAAAAATGAGGCTAGAAAGATAGTTAGGGGCCAGATCACACAGCACCATGTGGATTATGTTAAAGAATTCAATCTGTGTGTAAGGATGTGTGTGTGTGTCTACATGTCTGTGTGTAGGTACATGGGTGTGTACAAGTGTGGACAGCTGATAGACTCAGTTAAATAGAGATGGCACTTTTAATATTTATTTAACCTCAAACCATAGAAGCTTAAATTATTATACATTATACATTAGTGCTTATTATTATGCATTAATGGAATATTGCAAATGTCATAAGTATATGTGCAAATTTATTGAAGAAAAGCGATTCATGATCTCTTTTTTGGCCAACATTTATTTTATTTGATTTAAATACTTTAGGGCTTCCCTGGTGGCGCAGTGGTTGCGCGTCCGCCTGCCAATGCAGGGGAACCGGGTTCGCGCCCCGGTCTGGGAGGATCCCACATGCCGCGGAGCGCCTGGGCCCGTGAGCCATGGCCGCTGAGCCTGCGCGTCTGGAGCCTGTGCTCCGCAACGGGAGAGGCCACAACAGAGGGAGGCCCGCATACCACAAAAAAAATAAAAAATAAATACATAAATAAATACTTTAAAATTCATGATTATTGATGTATAGTTCTATGAGTTTTGACAAGTGTATAGAGCTATGTAACCACCATCATAATTTGGATACAGAACAGTTACATCAGTTCAAATAATTTCTTCATGCTACCCTTTTTTAGTCAACCCACCCCCTACTCCCAAACCATAGCAATCACAGGTTTGTTTTCCATACCTATAGTTTTGCCTTTTCCAGAATGTTATGTAAGTGGAATCATGGATCATTCCTTTTAGAGCTGAGTTATATTTCATTGTATGGGTATAACACAGTTTATATATCCATTTTTCTGTTGAAAGATTATTCCCAGTTTTTGACGATTATGAAAAATGCTGTGATAAACATTTACACACTGGTGTTTGTGTGAACATACATTTTCACTGAGTCACATAGTAATGTATGTTTAACTCTATAAGAAATTGCCAAACTGTTTTCCAAGTGGCTGTAAAATTTTACATTCTCACCAGCAACATGTAAGTTCCAATTGCTCTGATTCTTCACCAGAACTTGATATTGTCCGTTTTTTTCCCGGACATTTTAATAGGTATGTAAGTAGTATTTCATTGTGCATTCAATTAGTATTTCCTTAAGGGTAATTGTGTTGAACATCTTTTCATATGTTTATTTTCCACCTGTATATCTTGTTTGGTGAAGTTGTGTTAACTATTTTGACCTCATTTTCTTATTTTTTTAAACTGAGTTTTGAGGATTTTAAAAAATATTCTATATACAAGTCTTTTGTCAGATTTGCAACAATTTTCTCCCAGCCTGTAGCTTGTCTTTTCATTCTTTTAACAGTGTCTCTCATAGATCAAAATTTTTAATTTTGAAGAAGTCTGATTATTTTTTTTCTTTTGTGGATTGTGCTTTCAGTGTTGTATGTAAGAACACATTTCTAACCCAATGTCATGAAGATCTTCTCTTTTTCTTGTCTAAGTTTTTATAGTTTTGTGCTTTGCATTTGGATCTATGATTCATTTTGAGTTTATTTTTGTGTAAGGTGTGAGACATATAGATATCCAATTGTCCCAGCATTGTTTGTTGAAAGAACTATTCTTTCTCTGCTGAGCTGACTTTCCACCTTTGACAAAATTCAATTGAGTATATTTGTGTGAGTTTATTTCTGGATTCTCTAGTCAGTTGCATTTGTTTTTGTGTCTAGCCATCTATCCTTTCACCAATACAATATAGTTTTGAGCTATATAGCAAGCCCCCAAATCAAGTAGTGTTAAGCAAGCCCCCAAATCAAGTAGTGTTAAGTTCTTGAACGTTTTCTTCATTTTCAAAATCGTTTTGGCTTCTAATTTATTTGCTTTTCTCCATTAAATTGTAGAATCAGCTTGTCAATATCTACAAAAAATTTTTCTGGGATTTTGATTGGGATATTATTAAGTCTATAGATCAATTTGGGAAGCGTTGACATCTTAACAACATTGAGCCTTCCAATGTATGAGTATGGAACATTTCCTCATTAATTTAGGTTTTTGATTTCTTTCATCAGTGTTTTATAATTTGTAGTACATAAATCCCACACATATTTTGTTAACCTTGCAAATATGAATCCCATTTTTTGTACCTATTGTAAGTTATGCTTTAAAATTTTTTCAATTTCAAATTATTCATTGATGATATATAAACGTGATTGGTTTCTCTATATCAATCTTTTATCTTGTGAAAACTCAGTTATAAGAGTTTTTTGGAGCTTTCTTGGCATTTTTCTACATACTCAAGCATGTTATCTGTAAATAGAGACAATTTTATTTCTTTCTTTCCAATCTGTACAGTTTTTATTTCTTTTTCTTGTCTTATTCCCAGATATTTTCTGCTGAATGAAGAATTCTGGATTGACAGTTCTTTGCTCCCAGAGCTTTAAAACTGGTGTTGCACTGTTGTGGCAGGCAGAAAAATAGCCCCTCAAAGAAGGCTGCAAAGAACAAGAGCTTTATTTGGGGTCTTAAGAACCACAATTTGGGAGACACATATTTGGGTAAAACAGACAGTGTTGTAGGGAAGAGAAAGAGCCAGCATTTCATAAAGACAAAAAAATCACAAGGTTGTTAAAGTTGCCCAGTGTGAATTGTGATTGACTCTGACTCAAGTCAGGAAATAATTGTCCTTGAGGAATCACAAGTTATTTAAGGGTAAGGGTCTGATAAGTATCTTGAGTTTCTGGCAGATCTGCTGGATGCCTTTGTTAGGACAATAAATGGTCAAAAGGTCAGATTCCATCCAGGCTGAAATCTGCATAAGTCACACTTCTTCACTGGCCTCCTGGCTCCACTTTGGAGGGCTCCCTTAGCAATGCCGACTCCGTTTTGATTTTCCTTCTAAAGATGTCTGCATTCTAATGCCTGGAAGCTGAGAGCAGGTTACCTTATTTACAGTTTTGCAACTTAATTGCAATTAAGGACCTTGAAGTGGAGAGAGAATTCTGGATTATCCAGGTGCACTCAATTTAATCACATGTCCCTAAAAGAGAGAATCTTTTTCCAGCTGTAGTCCAGCTGTGGATAAATGGTTGGAGAAATGCAGCCTGTCTGGCTTTGAAAACTGAGGAAAGGGGCCACAAGACATGGAATGTGGACAGCCTCTAAAACCTGGAAAAGACAAGGAACTGGATTCTAACCTAGAGGCTCCAGAAAGGAATGCAGCCCTACAGACACTTTAATTTTAGTCCAGTAAGACCAATGTGAGACTTCTAACTGCAAAACTATAAAATAAGAAAATTATTTTAAATTATTTATCATTTCAGTTCTTTAAAGCCACTAAGTTTGTGGTAACTTGTTACAGCAGCAATAGAAAAGTAACACAGTATCCTGTTTTCTGTCTGGTTTCTGTTTGTTTTCTTGTGTGTTTTTTGTTGCTGTTGTTTTTAGTTTGTTTGTTTGTTTTTACCAATTGTCAGTCATCTGAATTGTTACTTTTTATGTAATGTGTTATTTTCTCTGTAGACCAATTTGGGATGTGTTGCCATCTTAACACTATTAATATCTTAACATTGATGTCTTCCCATTTGCTTAGGTCTTCTCTAATTTCTTTCAAAAGTGTTTTGTTGCTTTCAGAGTATAGGTTTACATTTCTTTTATTAAATTTATTCTTGTTATTTTTATTGAGACTTTAAATGCAATTTTTTTAATCTCTATTTCAGTTTACTTACGACTACTGTATAAAAAGTAGATTTTAATGTGATTTTCTATCCTTCAAACTCACTGGACTCCTTTATTCTAATAGTTTATTACTTCATTTTATTTAAAATTAGTAGATTCCTTAGAATTTTCTGTTAATGTGGTGTATCACCTGAGCTGATTTTTGGATATTGAACCAATTTTGCATTCTGAAGACAAATCATACTTGGTCATGGCATATAATAATCCTTTTGATATGTTACTGGGTTGATTTACAATATTTTGTTGACGATTTTTGAATCTATATTCATAAAAGATATTGATCAATAGTTTCTTTATGGGGGGATGTCTGGAGCCTGAAAGCAAGCCCTACTAAGTTGAGGTGCAAGAAAATCTCCCTCCCCTGAGTGCTAGCACTCAGGCTAAAGGGAAGAAACCTAGAGATCCAAGGGTCATGGCCAGAAGCAAATCAGGTGGTAGGGTGACCTACTCAAAAAGTGGCTGGAGGAGCTGTTGCTCTTATGTGGAATACTCTGAGATTATTTCTAAACTTTGCTGTCTTGCCAGGGGAAGACTAAGTTCTTCCTGGTTCCAGGACATGGGTAGGGAAGTGTGGAATTAACTAGATTCTCATGAGATGTAGGGCTTGAGTAAGGAGGAGGCTGCTTGTGATATTCAGGCACACTTTATCCCCATCTGTCTCCCACTGGGGAACGAGACGCCAGCCTCCTTTAACACATTAAGTGCTCCGTGCTCGAAAGGAGAGCCACCAACCCTCCTGATTTGCCCTGGAAGTTCCCTGAACATGGGACTTCCAGCACTAAAACTGGTAGACACCTGGCCAAACTGGGACATCTTGGTCACTCCATTTCAAAATGACCTGCTTCTCCAGTAAAAATATTAATTCTCTCTCTACTTGATTAGCTAGATGGGAAGAATAAAGCCATGTTATTGGAATAGCCCACACATGAAGACTGGGGTCTGGGAGTTTGTGTAACATGTTTTCACAATTCTCTGTGGAAATAATGATATTATTACTTTTATTTCAATTAAAATAAA
The DNA here is from genome assembly GCF_002837175.3 of Physeter macrocephalus. NCBI lineage: Eukaryota > Metazoa > Chordata > Mammalia > Artiodactyla > Physeteridae > Physeter > Physeter macrocephalus. The sequence goes on along the minus strand of NC_041214.2, from coordinate 45,356,788 downwards.
GTTTAATGTAGCATTTTTTCCCCCTTGCATCTGAGAATGTCTATCTTATAACAGGATATTGCTTAGAAATTTCAGTGCCTGAAGTTTTGCCTGTTTGACTTTGAGTAGCACTGCATCAGTTGTCAGGTCCTAACAAGTAAAAAACAAAGTTAACCAATACCAAGTGAAGGCCACATGTCTTCCCTGAAAGTTATTCCAACAAAGATTTCCCAGTTATTCCATTAGAAAAGAGAGTTGAGAAAATCGAATTATAGCAAAGTAGCAAGTAGTGAAGAGTGTAGAACTCAAAATTTTCTCTCAGCCGTAGCAGTTAGTAGCATATTTGGTTGTGACTTCGGGATCAGTTTCAGCAAAATAACACCATCATTTGTGTTACATTACTGTTGCTAATTAATTATATTTTTATTGGTTTAGTAACTTTTTTGAGTTTTAATTTGGTTTTATTGTTGAATGAGAGCAATAGTTATAAGTAGTTTCTACTATGATTTTTCTGTATATATAAGTAACATTATAATAAAGTCAATACTGGCTCTATAAAAAGAAACATGTACAGGTTCCCAAGGGTTTCCTGATTTAATGCAGATGCATTATGATTTATAAGACTTTAGGCTCTATAGAGGGAGACGGAAAGGGTTAGATGGGAAATGGGAAGGGGTGAACAGGAAGAAGGTGGTCAGAATGTTTAAGGAGCCAATATACTCCTTCAGGCTAACTTCATATCGGATTTTCTGACATTTTTTATTGTATACTTCAGAATCTACAACTTCTTAAAATCTCTAAAGATCTCTAAATCATGACTCCCATGATTTTATTTGTAAGTTTTCTAGGGAAATATAATACTTACGTGGAAGTCATTTTGGAGAGGTAATTTGGAAATCAGGCATAGGTAAGATGAGGACTTTCTGAATGTATAATAATAATGAGAATTGCAATATGTCGTACTTATATTGATCTCCTCTATGTCACGTTTTTCTTAATGTAATGTTTTCATAGATTGTTTTATGTGCCACCACTATCTAGGAGTTAGCTACTATTAGTCTCATTTCATAGAAGAGAAAGCAGAGGCACAGAAAAGTACAGTAATTGCAGGAGGATGCATAACTAGCAAGTAATGGATCCTGGGTTTAAACTCAGGTAATCTGATTTCAGAGCGCACATCCTGAGACATTATGCTAAGCAATGCAATTAGCAATAAAATGATCTGTGATCTATGATAGAAAAGAAATTTGAGATTCTAGGTAAAGGCATGGAAGTAAGTGGTAAACAGTCAACAGATACCCATTATTTATAATTAATCAATAGATCTTTAGTGCTAGTATGTTGAAGATCACTAGTTACTGTATCTGACATTTACAGAGAAAGGGGGCTAAAAAAATACACTGTCCCTGGAGACTCCATTTGATTTCACATTTATAGTTGCATATTATATAACTGGTGATAAACTAGAATTTATTGGGGTCCTCAAGCATAAATCAAGAATGTGAAAAAAAAGTGATTTCTTTATCGACTAAGATCTCAAAAAGTTAGACGGCAGTATTGTAAAAGATTTGGGATGTTGTGTATGACATGGTCCCTTTCTAAAACTGAAGATTCTAGGGGAATACATTACGTTCTATTGGAGTTTATCTTTCTAGGAGAAAATATTTTGTAATTTATAGGCTTAGGTTATACAAGAACTGGAATTTCTGAACAACGTAAAATTATTACTGCCATCAGTAAAGGTTCTGTTATCAGGGATAATTGAGAAAAAGTGACCAAAAATAACTTGAAACATTAATTTTCTTTTTAAAGTCAACAAACTCCATTGGAATGATCAATATTTTTTTTTTTACTAAATGTACTTATTTATTTATTTTTGGCTGCGTTGGGTCTTTGTTCCTGCGTGCAGGCTTTTTTTAGTTGTGGCAAGTGGGGGCTACCTTTCATTGCAGTGCACAGACTTCTCATTGTGGTGGCTTCTCTTGTTGAGGACTGTGGGCTCTAGGCGTGTGGGCTCCAGTAGTTGTGGCTCGCAGGCTCTAGAGCACAGGCTCAGTAGTTGTGGCACACGGGCTTAGTTGCTCCGCGGCATGTGGGATCTTCCCACACCAGGGATCGAACTCCTGTCCCCTGCATTGGCAGGCGAATTCCTAACCACTGCGCCACCAGGGAAGTCCCTGATCAATATTTTTTCCGAGGAGTTTATTTAGATCTGAACTTATATAGATCAAAGCAATATTTCTTCAGTGAACAGAATAATGGGAAGCTTCTGTTTTGGTTTTTAAGGCAAAAGCAGGAGAAATGTAAATGGGTCACTTAAATGAAAAGACCAAGGATAGCGCTTACTTTAGATGTAACTGGATGTAAGGGTTTAATCAATGTCATCAAGATTAAATTTCTTTTCCACTTTGTACATGAAGAAATTTTAAAGGAAATGGAAATTAGAATATAATTGATTTCCTCACATATTTGAAGAGCAGCAGTGCAAAAGATTAATTTTGTATGACTTCAGAAGATAAGATAGATATAGGATAAAAGCTTGAAGGAGACAAATTTCAGGAAAAATTTAATTTCTGAAAATAAAATTGTCTATCTCAAAATGAGTTCCCTGTCACTGGGGGTATTCAGGTAAAATCTCTATGAAAATTTGTTGAAGAACTTCATCAGGAATTCAAGTATTTATGGGGAGTTTTAGTAGAATGTAGTTAATGCCTTTAGCCTTTAAATTTTTTGACACTTCATTCAATTAAAAAATTTCAAAATACAAAAAAAGGTTACATTTTTTTATTTTGTAAGATTTCATCCTGCATGGTTGGTTTCATGCTCAGGCTTTACGTGAGTCAAAAATAGGTGCCATTATTTCAAGAATTATATTATCTTTATAGATAGTGATAACAGAGAAACAACAGTGCTTCTTAAGTAGTGTCAGGAAGGCCGTACAAATGGTTTTTAACTGTTTTGACTCGGTTCCTATCACATCTCAGATTGAATTACTAGGGTCTGTAATGGGGAGCTCTGATTGGCCAGCCTGGGTCTTGTGCCCCCCATTTTGATGGGAGGTAGGGCCATGTGATTGACAAAACATCATACAAGAGGATGGCCATGTGACTAAGGTGTGGCCAAAGGAGGATAGACTCTTGACAGAAGATTGGATAGTCTTATATGAGGCCTCTGTTTGGGGCAGATGTACCTGGAAACATTATCTTTTTTCTGATACTATTGTTAAATTGGTAGGATGTAACCATGCATAGCCAGTGGCCCACTTGCTTGACATGTGGATAGAGCCTATTTACAAAACTGTGGTCAACCTTAATGTTCTTAGGGAATCCTTTAGGCTCCCTGACTTTGAAGCACACAGTATGTCTGCATTTCCCGGACTCCCTGTGGTTGATGGCACCATGTGATTTTCTCTGGACAATAAATCATGCGAGGAAATGTTGTAACTCTTCTGGGTGGAGGATTTAATTACTGATGTGAGATCCTGTGGAGCTCTTTCCCTTCAGCACAGCACTTGACAACATTTGAGATGTGGTTACTTCCATCAGTCTGAATTATTCCTGAGTTATTGTTGTGATCAGGGCCTTCTTGTTGGATCCCAATGGAATGATGTAAGCAAGCTATAACGTGATATATGCAAGAAAAAAATCTTTGATCAGTTTTAAGTCAATTAGATTTTGGGGTTTTTTGGTCAGCACACTATGATCTAGCCCAGCTTGATTGTTCTAAGCTTATGTAAATTTCCACACCAGCTAACTGCATTCACTCGTTCTTACAACTATTGTATGGGTCAAGTATTGAGGCAAGTATTGCCAATATTATGATTGTAATTGTTCTCATAATCAGCTCTTTGATTCTTATATCAAAGGTACATAGACGTTTTAGTGATCAATTGCTCTACACTTTCCTGAAACATATGTTATTGACTTCACTAAATTCCTTTTTATAAAATGAAGTATAGTTTATCTATCAGAAGATAGTAATATTTTTTCCCTACACACAGGCCTCAGTACCTAAAAATTAAAAGGAAGTAAACTTTCTTCCAAACTTGGGTTTGGCTTAAAAAGTCTGAATGAAAGGGTTATATACTCTAGTGCAACATTCTATGTAAGCAATACATCAGAGATCTGACCCTGAACTCTTTTATTATGTTGAAATCATAAGATTTATTGATTTGTAAGCTGTACGTATCTCCTTTCTTTCTTCGGGGATTCTTTTCTCTTGCAGCAGAATGTCAAGGAAACAGCAAGTTTCTGTTGCTTATTAACCAAAAGTACAAGAAAACAAAAATTGCCCGAGTGAAATATTTAAGAATGACATTAGGGTAATATATAATTTTATGTTTATATTTCTGGAACTGGAAGTTTCAGATGAAGAATTAAGGTATAACAGTGAGGAATTTCTAATCTGAGTTACAAAATCAAGATGCACATTTCCTAATGCCATCTGCAGCAACATGGATGGACCTTGAGATTATCATACTAAGTGAAGTAAGACAGACAAAAATAAATATCATATGATATCATTTATATGTGGAATCTAAAAAAAAAAGATACAAATGAACTTATTTCCAAAACAGAAAGAGTCTCACAGACATAGAAAACAAAGTTATGGTTACCAAAGGGGAAAGGAGGGTGGGGTGGGGAAGGGATAAATTAGGAGGTTGGGATTAATATATACATAGTATTATATATAAAATAGATAATCAACAAGGACCTACTGTACAGCACAGGGAACTCTGCTCAATATTTTGTAGTAACCTATAAAGGAAGAGAATCTGAAGAAGAATATATATCTGAATCACTGTGCTGTACACCTAAAACTAACATGATATTCTAAATCAACTATATTTCAATAAAAAGATGCAGATTTTCAAAGAAAAAAATTAAGTGTTTTCATAGCTCTATGATGACTTTATCCGAAAAGGGTGGTACAAGAATGAGATTGTTGAAATATTTTCAAAATTTGGTGGAAAGGATTTCTTTGGTGTAAGGTGTACAGTGATTCTTGCCCTTGACCTTGGCAGGGGATTTGGAGCATACCTAGTGAAATGTGCTTCATCAGGACCATGGTGATTTTGAGATGGGATTCTTGTAGTACAGGCACAGAGGAAGGACCGGCATCTGATCATTAGTTTCTTTGTCAATAGAGTTGCTGTGACTGGGTTTGCACTGGTCTGTGCTCCCAGAGTTTCTCTGGGCAGAGGGTGGATGAGTTTTACCTATGGATCAGAGGATGGCCACATGGGAGAGCCAGCTGGGAGCCATTTGAATTCCAGCCAAAAAGTCTCTTGGAATTTCTGTGGGCTCCCCAAAGAGAGTCTGTGTGTGATAAGTAGCTAAAAATCAATGAGCTAAATGGGAACAGTGGGAGGATTGATCTCTTGGGCCTTGGGAAAGAACAACAGAATGTACCCAGTTGGGAAATCTCTGAAGAAGGCACAAAATAACTTAACAGTGAAGGAATTCTCTTTAAACATCTGCCAGGCTCAAAATGCAAAGCTAGTTTAAAATACGGCCAGTTAAGTAAGAACTTTCCTATTTCTCTTTCCTTTCTCATTACTTTTATTCTCATGGTTTTAGGAACAGTGATGAGAAGTACTTCTCCAAAAAATTGGCCTCTAATAAGGCCTAGCTCAGGGAGACATTACAGCCTGCGGGTCTAGAGTATGAGATGTGGTTGTACTCTTTAGCTACAGAATTGAGATAATGCTTGGGAATTAAAGTTGCCTAGGCTTTTATCTTTTCTAGGAGTAAGCAGGGGTGAACCACTGCAGGTTTCAAGAGACTGGAGAGTAGCTCCTATGAGCACACACCCATGGGATGTGTTTGTTCAACTTCCTGGTTGTGTTCATTAAGGCTTACATTTGAATAAAGAACACAGCCTCTCTAGTCTCCAAATCATGCTTTTCATTAATGTATTTTGTTGATTCTAAGTTGCACTAATTTTTCACATATTTAAAATTGATATGTATATTTGATGTGAAAATTTTTGTGTTCTCTCCGAAAATGTTTCCACAATATTAATAATACATGTACAATTGCTCTATTCCTAGAATTTAGGAACTGCATTATTATAAAGAGGCTATGCATTGTTTTTACATGATAGTTTACACAATTATATATTAAATATTGGAGAAAGCCACTGAGGGACTAAAATGGTCTTTTAAATACATGCAGTTCCAATCTAAGGAAACTATAGATTACAAAACTAAAATTCTGATCTTGGATTTTCCACATAATAGTTAGCATAGCATTATTTTTTATACATTTTTTATTATTATTTATTTTTGGCTGCGTTGGGTCTGTTGCTGCATGTGGGCTTCCTGTAGTTGTGATGAGCTGGGGTTACTTTTTGTTGTAGTGTGTGGGCTTCTCATTGCAGTGGCTTCTCTTGTTGTGGAGCATGGGCTCTTGGTGTGTGGGCTGCAGTAGTTGTGGCACGCAGGCTCAGGAGTTGTTGTTTGTGGGCTCTAGAGCACAGGCTCAGTAGTTGTGGCACACGGGCTTAGTTGCTCTGCGGCATGTGGGATCTTCCCAGACCAGGGCTCGAACCCATGTCCCCTGCATTGGCAGGCATATTCTTAACCCCTGCGCCACCAGGGAAGCCCAAGCATAGCATTTTTTGAAAGACCTGATCATTAAGAATCTTGCTTTCAAACAAAATGCCTGAACAGGTAACTTAAAACAGTAAGTTGTTTTGTTAATTGCAGCTATTATGATCTGAACTATTACCTAACTTGTAAAGGCCTCATAGTTCATTTTATTCTCAACTTTGTTGAAATATGAGATGCAGGATGTTTGGACTTGTTTTACATGAGAAGAAATAAAAGTCTCGATATTTAGGTTATTTGTTTTAGACCACATAAGTAGTTGAGGAGAGATGTATTCAAATGCTAATCTCTCAAGTTCTAGTCCAGTGTTTTTTTTTCTACTGTTCTGAGATACATAAGATGTATCAGAAAAATATAACAAACATTTTTGGAAAATAATTATATCCACAATGACAGCCCATGTCAATTATAAAATACATTTCATTTCTAGACATATAAAAATAAGTATTCAGAATCAGGAGAATATAAGTATCTATGCTGTAGGATATTAATAATTTAATAAATGACTCCATCATGTTTGTTGAACCCTGCTATCTTCAAGGTGTAGAAAAGGAAATCTTATTTATTTATTTGTTTGTTTATTTTTGGCTGCGTTGGGTCTTCGTTGCTGTGCACAGGCCTTCTCTAGTTGCGATGGGCAGGGGCTACTCTGTTGCACTGCGCGGGCTTCTCATTGTGGTGGCTTCTCTTGTTGTGAAGCACGGACTCTAGGCGAGTGGGCTTCAGTAGCTGTGGCATGCGGGCTCAGTAGTTGTGGTGCACGGGCTTAGTTGCTCCGTGACATGTGGGATTTTTCTGGACCAGGGATCGAACCCATGTCTCCTGTATTGGCAGGTGGATTCTGAACCACTGCCCTACCAGGGAATCCCTGAGAAGGAAATCTTTGGTGTAGAGAAGAATATACAGAAAGTGTAAGACACAATTCCTACTTTCAAGGAAATTAATGTTTTATCTGGAGAGAGATCTGAAGAATAGCAGGCATATGGGACTCCATGGTAAGAACCTAAGGGCAGGCACAGATGATAAATGCTGAGGAATCTCATCCATTCTTATAGCTTCAAATACCATCTCGAGAGAGGTGATTCTGAAATTACTGTTTCTAGCCTTGACCTCCTCAGTAAGCTCCATCTTCATGTTTTCCATATTTTCAACTACCTCTTAGATAGTTTCATCTGACATCCTTCAGATGACCCAAAGGAAACATAATCTTCCCCAACAACCTTGCTTCTGCTCCTGTATTTCTCATCTTTGTAAAGGCATAGCGATTTCCCAGGTGCCAACGCTGGAAAGCTCAAAGTCATCTGAGAATGCTTGCTCGCATTTACACCTCCACACCCGCCAATCTAATTATCACAAAGACCTGCTGGTTCTTGCTGCAACATTTCTTGAAAAGCCAAAGCCTCATTTTATGTGTACTTCATTACTGGTTCAGGCTCCCAACAACTTTCGTCTTTGTTAGAGCAAGAGCCTCTTTTTTCTCTACGTTTCATAATTTCACATGTTTTCTCTCAGATGATGGCTTACCTTATCGTTTTCTTACAATACTTTGAAGAGCAGAGTTTTAAATTTTATTGAAATCCAAATGATCAATTTCTTTCATGCTTTTTGCTTTTTGTGTCATATCTAAGAAATATTTGCTTGACTCAAGGTCATGAAGATTTTCTGTTTGTTTTTTTTGCAGAAGTTTTATAGTATTCCTTTTTACATTTAGGTCTACGATCTATTTCAAGTTAATTTTTGTGTACATGTGAGGAAAAGTTCATTAGTTATTTATTTAAATTGAGATACAATTGTGATATAACATTATTGAACATTATATAGTTTCATTATACAGCATATTGATTCAATATATCTATATATTGTGAAATGGTCACCCTAATAAGTCTGGTTAAAATCCATCACCACACAGTTACAATTGTTTTCTTGTGATGAGAACTTTTAAGATCTACTCTCTTGGCACCTTTCAAATATGCAATACAGTATTATTAACTGTAGTCACCATGTTGTACATTACATCGCAGGAGTTATTTATTTTATAACTGGAAGTTTGTACCTCTTGACCACCTTCACCTATTTCACCCATTCCACATCCCCCACCTCTGGCAACCACCAATCTGTTCCATCTATGAGTCTGGACTTTGTTTTTTCTTTTTCTTAGATTCCATATATAAGTGAGATCATATGATATTTGTCTTTGTCTGACTTATTCACTTAGCATAATGCCCTCAAGGTCCATCCATGTTGTTGCAAATGACAAGCTTTCCTTTCTGTGGCTGAGTAATAGTCCATTGAATATATATATACCACATATTCTTTATCCATTCATCTATTGATGGACACTTAGGTTGCTTTCATGTCTTGACATGGAAGCCAAATAATGCTGCAAAGGACATGGGGTTGCATGTATCTCTTTGAGTTAGCATTTTCATTTTCTTTGGATAAATATCCAGAAGTGGAATTGCTGGATCATACAGTAGTTCTTTTTTTAATTGTTTGAGGAATCTACATACTATTTTCCATAGCGGCTGCAGCAATTTACATTCTTACCAATAGTGTTCAAGTCTTCCTTTTGCTCCACATCCTCACCAACACTTGTTACTTGTTGCCTTTTTGGTGATAACCATTCTCACAGGTGTGAGGTGATATCTTATTTGATTTTGATTTGCATTTCCCCGATGATTAGTGATGCTGAGCACCTTCTCACGTGCCTGTTGGCCATCTGACGATGTCCTCTTTGGAAAAAATGCCTATTCAGGTTCTCTGTCCATTTTTTTTTTTTTCTGTCCATTTTTTAATTGGATTGTTTGGGGGTTTTTTGCTACTGAGTTGTATGAGTTCTTTATATATTTTGGATATTAATCTCTTATGAAACACATGATTTGCCAATATTTTTTTCCTATTCCATAGGATGCCTTTTCATTTTGTTCATGGTTTCCTTTGCTGTGCAGATAAACTCTTAATTGATTTTCTTTTTTTTTTTTTTTTTTGTGGTACGCAAGCCTCTCACTGTTGTGGTCTCTCCCGTTGTGGAGCACAGGCTCCGGACGCACAGGCTCAGTGGCCATGGCTCACGGGCCCAGCCGCTCTGCGGCATGTGGGATCTTCCCAGACTGGGGCACGAACCCGTGTCCCCTGCATCGGCAGGCGGATTCTCAACCACTGCACCACCAGGGAAGCCCAGTTGATTTTCTTCATCTTAGTTTCCTGCCTGTCAATTCTATTCTACTACTCTGCCACCAGAATTATCCTTTTATAACACAGAATTCCTCATTTGACCCTCTACTTAAAGACTGCACTTATTTGTTTTCAAAGTTTGACCACTGCAAACTGTTGAAGTACGATTTTGTGTTTTTCTTTCCACCCTTCAAGTGCACCATACTGTAAACACCCAATTACAGTAGACAGCAGTTAGCCATGATGTCTGGCTCCATCCATATATTTGTTAATTCAATAATTCACATATCAATTGTACAGCTACTTCATTCTCAATTCTCAATAGAGAATTTAGGTTCTAGGGGTAAAGCAATGAACAATAGAGACAAAGTGTCTTAACTCCAAGGCTTACATTCTGACATAAAAAAGCCAACAAAAAGTCTTAAAATAAATAACTATATATCAGTAGACATATACACACACATTTGTGTGCTTTTTTTGCGCATCTGCATCTATAACCTCATAGAATAAAATGTTATCGAGAAAAATAAAGGAGTAGGTTTATTTAAAAATAAAGGGCTATGCCTCAGTGCTGAAATTGCATTTGAGATGTGAACTAAAGGAAGTACGTGAGTGAATCATGGTACAGAGGAGAGCATCTGGACACAGGGAAGGGCAAGTTCAGAGACCCCAAGTTCACTGATCACTTTCTCTGCTGTGTCTAACCTGGTGATAAGCCCATGGTATTAATTATATTTGTTTTCATTTCATTTTTTTTATAGTTTCCTTCTCTTTGCTGAAATTCTGCATTTATTTATGCATATTCGTCATCTTTTCCACTCTATCCTTTAACATACTTACCTGGGCCAACTTTTGGGTCTTCTTCTATTGACTGTTTCCTGTGTTGGCTGTGGGTCACATGATCTCGCTTCTTTACATATCTTGTAATATTTTATAGTATGCTGCATATCTTGTATAAAGTACGGTAGAGAATAAAATATCACCGTCATAAAAGGGCACTCCTTTTCTGTCATGTTTCCGACATGCTGAGTTAATCTAACCTATAGTTGACTTGAGTTACAGCTTTGTTGAAGTTTTGGTTAGAAACAGCTCACCATTAGCTTCAGTTGTGAGGGTGAATCAAGACTTTTCCTTCAGCAGATTTTGGGATCTGATCACCAGTGAAACCCTGCAAATAATCCTTCTGTTTTATAGCCAGGCTGGTAGTTTTTTGGGGAGCTGGTCCATTCTTTTAACTCGCCAGTCCTGCCTCCAACTTTTGCATCTCAGAAAATCTCTCTCTGCCCTGATGATCTGCTCCATGCCTTCCAAGAGATGGCTCCATGCCTCGGACAAAGGTGTCTTAGGTCTCCTGCCTCACCTCCAGCCTTTGGCAGCTGTTTTCTGACCCATGTAAAGTCCTGTTGTGCTCACGCAGATTTGCCATGCCAAGGCTTCAGCAGGCGTTTCTTTGTCTTGCACTTGTAGAAGGCCCTGTGCACCTCAGGGAGATCTCTCAGCAATTCTGCCATTGATTTTGTGCACTTGGTGAAGAGCCAAGGTGGGGAACCAGTGGATGTTAGAGCTTTGCTCTGTTGCAGGGCATCCACTGTCTGATCTGTCATGCTCATCCACATGCAGCCATGACAGATTCCACTGGTGTCTTCTTCCTCCTATTTATGGTGGATTTCTTCTCCCACCGCTTCTCTGGGGTAAAAGCAGTGGCACTCTTCTCTCCTCAGAAGGGATTTACAACAGTTCTTCTTGCTTCTGCTCTCTGCCCTCTGGTGGATGAGGCTATCTAAGAGGCTTGTCTCTTTGTTTCTTAATGTAGGCATTTATGGCTCTGAACTTCCACCTTAGTACTCCTTTTGCTATATCCCATAAATTTTGGTATGTTGTGTTTTCATTTTCCTTTATCTCATGATACTTGACTTCCCCTTTAATTTCTTCTTTGCTCCATTGGTTGTTCAGAAGTGTCTTATTGATTTCCATGTATTCTTGAACTCATTAAGTGGAGACCCCTTTTCATTCTCTGCATCCTCAGTTCTCTGAAACTTTATGCTTTTGTAGGCTTTCTGGTTTGTTCTTGTTTTAGGGTAAGAGGGGTACTCTCTCTTGTGGTTTTCTACATGCTGACAAGAAATGGCCATCTTGCAACCAAATCTGAGACATCATAACTGGTAGGAAAAGGCTTAGGTGAATTTTGATTTAAGCCAAAAAGAAGGTCGACCAATTATTAATTTTTCATTCTATGGTTTTGCATCTCCCTAATGTAAGTCAGGGATTGTTCTAGGCCCTGGAAATACAGAGATGAAGAAGACAAATGTGAAACTTACATATTTTAGGGGGGGTGGACAAAAAAGAAAATAAATATGCTAAACACTTAATTTTAGTTAATGACAAATATATTGGGGGAAATGAAGCAGGGTAAATGGATATATTAAACCCAGTTTATACACCGTCTTGGGTTTGCTTATCCTTACCTAATGGTATACCCATTCTGGCTGTTTACTTCATTGGCTGGATTGGACCTAACAATTGCTTACTCCATCTTGGAGTCATAAAGCTACCACAGCTACCATCACAATCCAAAGAGACCCTATGCATAGTACCAAGGCCCTTGTGTATTCCCTACCTGGAATGGTTGTTTGAATCCTCTGGCTTTTGGGGATTCCCTGGCAGTCCAGTGGTTAGGACTCGGTGCTCTCACTGCTGGGGCCCCAGGTTGGATCCCTGGTCAGTGAACTAAGATCCCGTAAGATGCATGGTGTGGCCAAAAAAAAAAAGAATCCTCTGACTTGTTCAGAAGCTTCCTGAAAGAGCTGCACCACACAACCTGCAAGTGTGGAAAAGTTAAAACCCTGTGGGACCTCAACCCATTAAGATGGCTACTATTAAAAAAAAACTCAGAGAGGGCTTCCCTAGTGGCACAGTGGTTAAGAATCCACCTGCCAATGCAGGGGACACGGGTTCGAGCCCTGGTCCGGGAAGATCCCACATCGTGGAGCAACTAAGCCCATGCGCCACAACTATTGAGCCTGCACTCTAGAGCCCGTGAGCCACAACTACTGAGTCTGCATGCCACAACTACTGAAGCCCACGTGCCTAGAGCCTATGTTCCACAACAAGAGAAGCCAACGCAATGAGAAGCCCGCTCACCGCAACGAAGAGTAACCCCCGCCCACCGCAACTAGAGAAAGCCTGCGTGCAGCAACAAAGACCCAACACAGCCAAAAATAAATAAATTAAATTAATAAATTTATATATATATATAAAAAAGCACAAAAACCTCAGAGAATAACAAGTGTTGGTGGGGATGTGGAGAAATTGGAATCCTCGTGCATGGTAGGTAGCAATATAAAATGGCACAGTGGCAATGGAAAACAGTATGGCAGTTACTCAAAATTAAAAATAGAATTTCCATATGATCCAGCAATTCCACTTCTGGGTATATATCCAAAAAAACTGAAGTGGGGTCTTGAAGCACAGCATCATTATTCACAATAGCCAAGAGGTGGAAGCAACCCAAAAGGCCAGCACTGGATAAACAAAATGTGGTTATAAATACAGTGGACTATTACTCAGCATTAACAAGGAAGGAAATCCTGTCACATGCTGCAACAAGGAGGGACTTGAAGACATTATGCTAAGTGAAATAAGCCAGACACAAAAAGATAAATACTGCAGGATCCCACTTATATGAGGTACCTAGAGGAGTTAAATTCCTAGAGACAGAGTAGAAAGGTAGTGGCTACAGGCTGGGGGAGGACGAGCTGGGGAGTTGTTTCATGGATATAGCGTTTCAGTTTTGCAAGAAGACAAGAGTTCTGGAGAGATTGGTTACAAACTATGTGAGTGTACTTAGCAGTGCTGAACTGTGTGGCTAAAAATGGTTAAGATGATAAATTTCATGTCATGTGTATTTAACACAACTAAACAAAACAAAACAAAACCTTATAAAGTAGACTTTAAATAATGACAGACAGGCAAGTGGAAAGAGCTCGAAGATAAATGACTTGTTCTTTCTCTCCCTGACCCCTCTAGTGATAGACTGTTAGGAGACTCAGTAATTTCACAGAGCCCTTCTGGAAACGCTGTAATACCAAGTTATGGTTTGTATTTTTCTTTTTTTTTGAAACCGTGATCAGCTGAATAACACACTCTCCTGGCATATGCTTTCTTTTATTCATCATCCCACTTCCCTTTTATATCCTTATTTCCTTAGGATTTCAACCCCACTCCCTCCCCTCCCAATAATACATTTTAGTATTTAACCCTTGCATCAAGTTTAGTTTCTCGGGAACCCAGGCTCAGGCAGTGGGTTTGTGCTATGGTTTCTTCAGGGTAAAAGTTTTAGGACAGATGCCATTTGAGCTGAAGCTTAAATAAGGAAGTAGAATGTAGAGATGTTTGGGAAGGGCATTCCAAACAGCAAGTACAAAGACCCTCCCATGGGAGCAGCTTGGTGCTTTTGGGGATTGATGAGAAGGATAACATAGTTGGCATGAAGTGAGTACGAAGGCAAGTCATGGGGAAGGAGATGAGGGAGGGACTCATGTCCCATCTCCTAGGGCCTTGGAGGCATGTTAAAGATTCTGACTTTTATTCTACATGATGGGAGCCAGTGGAGGGCAGTTAAATCATCTGAGCTACAGTTGCAGAAAGATCCTTTAAAAAAAAAAAAGACACGTGTCAGTAAGGATGTGGAGAAATTGGTACCCTTGTAGGTTGTTGGTGAGAATGTAAAATGATGCAGCTGCTCTGTAAACCAATTTGGTAATTCTTCACACAGTTAACCATATGGCCCAGCAATTCTACTCCTACGTATATAGCCCAGAGAATTGAAAATAGGTGTTCAAAAAAAGCTTTTACACAAATGTTAACAGCAGAACTATTCAAAATTGTTAAAGGTGAAAACAACCCAAATGTCCATCAACTGAAGAATGGATAAACTAAATATGGTATATGCACATACAGGGATATTATTCAGCCATATGAAGGAATGAAGTTGTGATACATGCTATAACATGGATTAATCTTGAAAACATGCTAAGTGAAAAAACCAGACCCCAAAGGTAATCTCTTTTATGATTCCATTTACAGAAATATCCAGAATAGGTAAATCCATAGAGACAGGAGGCAGATTAGTAGTTGTCAGGGGCTGGGGAGAACAGGAATGCAGAGTAACTGCTAATGGGTGCAGAGCTTCCTTTTGGTGTGAGGAAAATGTTTTGGAACTGATGGTTGTACAATGGTTGTAAATGTACTAAATGCTGCTGAACTGTATGCTTTGAAATGATTAATTTTATTTTTTTAATTAAAAAAAATTTCTTTTTGATATTGCTGACAGTCTCAAGTTTTATTAGGTTTGGAAGTAGTTAAATTTTTTTTTTACCAGAATAGTTTTCCTTTCTTTTCTTTTTTTTAGCATTTTAATTTTATTTAATTTTATTAAGTTTTATTAGAGTATAGTTGCTTTACAATGTTGTGTTAGTTTCTTCTCTACCGTAAAGTGAATCAGTTATACGTATACGTATCGTATATCCATTCTTTTTTGGATTTCCGTCCCATTTAGGTCACCACAGATCATTGAGTAGGGTTCCCTGTGCTAAACAGTAGGTTCTCATTAGATATCTATTTTATATATAGTGGTCTATATAGGTTAATCCCAATCCCCCAGTTTGTCCCACTCCCCTTCTCCCGTTGCTAACCATAAGTTTGTTCTCTACATCTGTGACTCTGTTTCTGCTTTGCAGATAAGTTCATCTGTACCATTTCTCTTGATTCCACATATAAGTGATATTATACCATACTTGTTTTTCTCTTTCTGACTTACTTCACTCTGTATGACAATGTCTAGATCCATCCACGTCTCTGCAAATGGCACTATTTTGTTCCTTTTTATGGCTGAGTAATATTCCACTGTATATATGTACCACATCTTCTTTATCCATTCCTTTGTCAATGGACATTTAGGTTGCTTCCATGTCCTGGCTATTGTAAACAGTGCTGCAATGAATATTGGGGTGCATGCATCCTTTCAGATTATGGTTTTCTCCAGATATATGCCTAGGAGTGGGATTGCTGGATCATATGATAATTCTCTTTTTAGTTTTTTAAGGAACCGCCATACTGTTCTCCATAGTGGTTGTACAGTCCCACCAACAGTGTAGGACGGTTCCCTTTTCTCCACACCCTCTCCAGCATAAGATGATTAATTTTATGTTACATGATCTTTCTGGTTTCTTTGTGAATGGACTGCAGGTCAAGTGAATACTGACCTGGATGGGTGTTAAGGAAGGCATTCCTATGGCAAAGAATTGAAATCAAGAAGGAAATCCAGTTAGGAGCATATTGTACCAGTTCAGGCAAAAGATGATAGTGGCTTGGGATAATGTGGTAGTAGTGAAAATCTCGTATCTTGGGGATGAAATAATTGTGGAGTCAGGGAGGAAGTTTGAAGAACCAGATGGAAGGCAATGAGATGGATTCTTCCTAAATGGGGCCTAAGAACACTGTACACCCACTCAGCAGCTTCATTTTTGTGGGCCCCTGTACATTTCACTGGACTGAGGACCACGTGGTTGGTCCAAGCAATGAATGATCTAAAAATAGGCAACCTGGTTTCCTCACCACTCTGACAGTTGCCTATTTCATTGTTGATGATTTTTTCATGAGTCTTACTGTTAGAGGAAGAGGAAACAGAGAATATATAACAGTTCCAGTACTCCTCCTGCCTTTTATGGACACAGTGGAAACAGCTTATGGTTTAATCATTAGATGTTTTACTGCTGCCTAAAATGGGTAAAACCTTTCTTAAATGTTCCTTTCGCTTTGGAAATTCATCTGTGGCCAGTTGGCTGTTTTGCAATTTCATGATGATTCTGATGACTCTTATGATATGCTAGGGTTTTGCTGGAGGGGTTCTTCCTGCCTTTTACCATTACTAATGACTTTTTCTCCGGAACTTGGACTGGCCTTGAACAGGCTATATAAACCATTTTGAGTTTCTGCAAAAAAGAGTCAGGTTAAAACCCCAAGCAAGGCTTGAATTATTCTATATTTCTTTGATTTTTATTATCAAAAAATAAAAAATGTATAAACCATAGCCTTTTAAGAAGTCAAACCATTTTGTGTAAAAGAACCAGCACTAGAGAATTTGAATTCAGTAGCTTTTCCATTTTGGTCAGCTAATTTTGTGTTACATTAGATCAATTGTACTCTCTTCCTCAATCAGGATTGTGAGGCTTTTAGGCAAGCCTAGATAAATGTGAGTGAGGTGAAGTAGTAATTGGGACAGTGAAAAGCCTACTACCCTACATTTTCTGGAAGCTAGACAGCTCAATTATCTGAACAGTATTCGTGTAATGGAGCTGCAAGTGGAGTTAATAGTAACCTGGGCAGGTGCTAAGGAAAGAATTCCTGTGGTAAAGAATTGAAATCAATGTGCTCACTTTTTCCTGAGTGCAAACGTTGGTAGCTTTGTTCAGTGTTATTTGTTTTTATAACAGACATAATACTGTTCCCACAAAAGGGAACAAATTAAGATCAGAGGCCATGCACGCACTGTGAGTGTAGGTGATTTCCAAGCTGACAGAAGTTAAGGATCACCTCTGGGCTACAATGCATTAAAGACTTTTTCCATCTCTCAAAGTTTCTGAAGATCAATGAGTTCCTCTGTACAATGGAAAGTATCCCATAAAAAGGAAACTGGGATAGAAAGCTACTGGTAAAAATGTGTTTTATTGGAAAATAACATGCCTAGGCTCTGTAAGTTAGCACTTTAACTTTTCAATGTTAGAATATAAAAATAGGTCAAGAGATACATTAAAATAGATCATGGTGAGGATGTTCCAGTGACTGTCACGGATAAGCCAGCAGCAGCATGTCATAGAGAATATGGGTTTTCTTCCTAGGAAGTTTCAGCTATAACTAGATAGGTTCAAAGTGGCAGTCATTCATAAACCCATAGGTGGTAATGGAGTTCTTTTCAGTCTGTTTCTCCTTTCACTCAGTCTAGTTTGCCACCTTCTTTATAGCCCATTTCATCTTAATAATCAACACTTGGGAGGAAGACAGGTGGTCGCACCTCTTAAGTACCTATACCAGTTGCTTCCTTGACAGAGTGCTGGTTACGAAAGCTGCTCTTCTATAGCTACTACCTTAGCTATGTTGAAAATTCTGGAACAAAATTGAGTACAGTAAAATGGAATGAACCCTAAAAGATTAAATTAGAAACAATATGTTCTCTATCTAGTGCAATATTTTTAAAACTCGAATTGGTTGCCAATATTTTTAAATTGGAAGATTATATTGATACACACACACAAACACACATACATACACACAAATCCCAGATTCCCAATGTCCCTTTAAGAATTGGAGAATTGACTCCTGGGCATATAACCAGAAAAGACGAAAACTCTAATTTGAATAGATACATGCACCCCAATGTTCAAAGGAGCACTATGTACAATACTCAAGACACGGACGCAACCTAAATGACCATCGATGAATGGATAAAGTAGATGTGGTACATATACACAATGGAATATTACTCAGCCATAAAAAAGAATGAAATCATTCCATTTGCAACAACATGGATGGACCTAGAGATTATCATACTAAGTGAAGTAAGTCAAACAGAAAGACATATAATATGATATCACTTATATGGGGAATCTAAAAAAATGACACAAATGAACTTATTCACAAAACAGATATAGACTCACAAACATAGAAAAAAATTTATGGTTAGCAAAAGGGAAAGGGGAAGGGAGTGATAAATTGGGAATTTGGGATTAGTAGATACAAACTACTATATATAAAATAGATAAACAACAAGGACCTACTGTATAGCACAGGGAACTATACTCAATATCTTGTAATAACCTATAATGGAAAAGAATCTGAAAAAGTATATATATGTATAATTGAATCATTTTGCTGTACAGCTGAAACATGGTAAGTCAACTATACTTCAATTTCTTTTAAAGTACAAAAAAAAAAAATTGGAAAACTGTAGCTGGGGAGATGCATTCTCATATGGCCCCAACCAGCTGTTGCCAAGGAGGGATGCTCTTCAGGAGGGTTAAGTCTTGACCAGGGCAAAATTTCCCCATGTTGGTTTTTTCTTACTTCTAGTCAGCATTGCTGGTCTGTTTTACCTGCTTGGATCCTCTAGAAATTTGAGTTGAGAACCCTACATTAATGAATGTAAATCTTTTTGTAAATTGGAGATGGCTAATCAGAATCAGTTAATGTTTTTCTAAACCGTAAGCCCTAAACATGCAGAGTCAAGCCTCACAGTGTTCTCCTATTTCCCACTTTGTTCTCTTTAATTCTGTTTGCAGTTTGCTACCATCGAACTGTAGTTAATGTGACTCATTCTTGAGAGGAGTTGTGGAAAAGAGAATTGTATGGAAGGACGCTTCCTGTTGCTCTCTGTCTTGGGATGTCTTGTAGATGGGATATGACCCCATCTAAAGAAGCTTGCAGCAGGAGAAAATAATTATTAATTATCTTTCTCTTCCAAATTGCTACAGTCTTTCTGGAGGGCAATTTATTAAAGACTTTATAGAAAGCCTTAGAAGCTTATATATCCTTTAACCCTGTAATTTCATTTCTGGAAACATATTTTGAAGGAATAAGCACAGATGGGCTCACCCACATATTGTGATTGCATTAATAATTGCAAAAAATAAATAGGCTGTGTCTCTATTTTAAAATTAGAATAAATCATGGCATATTCTTATGAGTTGAAGCTCTGCAGCCACTGAAAATAATGTTTAAAAGAACGGTTGATGATGGGGTAAATGTCTATGATATATTATAAAATGGACAAAGGCAGTACTCTCAGAAAGCACTGCCTTTGTCCAGAGTTTCCAACTCTGAAACTCACATTTGTTTGCACATATACAGGAAAAAAATGGAATGATTTCATAACAAAATATTAATAGTAACTAGAACAGTGGCTTTTATTTTTTCTCTTTTCTATAATTTGCAAATTTTACCACAAATAAGTAATTTTTGTAAGCAGGAAAAATAATACAGTTTATTTAAAAATTCTTTCTTCCTATTCCTCTTTTAGCTGTTCCTCCAGATACCACCCCCTCCCCTCCATGACCTTCAACAACTGGAGTAAAGAGAAAGAATAAAAAAGGTCATATTCAAAAAGAGACATGTACCACAATGTTCACTGCAGCACTATTTACAATAGCCAGGACATGGAACCAACCTAAATGTCCATCGACAGATGAATGGATAAAGATGTGGCACATATATACAATGGAATATTACTCAGCCATAAAAAGAAACGAAATTGAGTTATTTGTAGTGAGGTGAATGGACCTAGAGTCTGTCATACAGAGTGAAGTCAGAAAGAGAAAAACAAATACAATATGCTAATGCATACATATGGAATCTTAAAAAAAATAAAAGGGGGTACTGATGAACCTAGTTGCAGGGCGGGAATAAAGAGGTAGACATAGAAAATGGACTGGAGGACATGGGGTGGGAGGGCAAAGCTGAGGCGAAGCGAGAGTAGCATCGACATACATACACTACAGAATGTTGAATAGTTGGCTGGTGAGAAGCAGCAGCATAGCACAGGGAGATCAGCTCGGTGCTTTGGGACCACCTAGAGGGGTGGGATAGGGAGGGTGGGAGGGAGATGCAAGAGGGAGGGGATATGGGGACATGTGTATGCATATGGATGATTCACTTTGTTATACAGCAGAAACTAACACAGTATTGTGAAGCAATTATACTCCAATAAAGATCTATTTTTTAAAAAAGGTCAAAATAGTCACCAACTGATTGATATTAGGGCATCTTAAACAAGAGCCAGGCTGCTTGTGTTCAAGTTCCCGATCATAGAATTTTTAGTTTTATGAGCTTCAGCAAGTACTTAGCTTTTCCATACCTTAGTTTCCCCACCTGTAAAATGTCTGTGTGATGATACTTACATCATAGGGTTGTTGTAAGGATTTGCTGACCTGAAACAAAGAGACTGCTAGATATTTCTCCAGCAAAGAAGGGGTCATTTGGGATCAGCAGAGAATTGTAGTCTAGCATCCGCAACCATGATAAGTCACAATGCAAGTCCCTTCAGGGCAAGAGAATGAGAAAGCTTTAATAAAAAGGAAAAGGAAGTAGGGAGGACTGTAATAAACAAAGAGTCCATGGCTTTTCATTGGCTGAGTCTTTGCTCAGAAAGAAGAGCAGTCTTCCTTTTTTCCTGTTGGGCTCTGTTATCATCACAGGGCATGAGAGCGCCCCCTTCTGGTCTCCCAACTCTATTTAAGTGAGCTTTCTGTTTATTAATTTTACAGATTAAATAAGTTAATATTTTAAAGCATTTAAATAAAGCCTAGTTTATTTTAGATGCTCTCTGTGTTTACTGAGTAGATCAAATATAGTATGAGCAATTTAGGCTAGAGATGGCAATGACATTTTAAAATTTAAGTTGCAAAGTTTTGAGCGTATTACTTTGTTTCCTTTGGATTTTTGGAGTGACAAAAGACAATCTGTAGTCCATTGTACATTATGGGGTAGGTCAGAGTTATTGGAAGTGCCATTGACCACTTGGTGACAGTGTATCAAAAGATTCTAGAATTTTCAAGAGCTCCCCAAGGACAGGACTCATGAGCATTGCTAGAGGAGTTTGTAGTGCCGCATTGACTGAGAGTGATTTAATTTAATGGATCATCAAAGTAAAGGAGGCTGTAAATTCGGATCAGACTGCCAGGATGCATATTTTGAATCAAAAGAATCTGCAAACATTAGTTTAACAGTCAAGGGGCAATGTTCTGGGGCCAAAGTTAAAAAACAAAAATTCTTGTGAGAGGTTTTCCTAACTGCATACTAAATAGATGAGATTAGTTTATATGCACAGGTCTAGGGACTGTAAGAAAGGGAGTATTTTAACTTTAATGGAAAATGTGCATTTCCTCACCCGGAAGTATTCCTGCGTCTGAGGCTTCTTGCCTTTAAGGAGCTTAGCACAACCATCCCCTGACTTTACAGCTGGAAATTGCTTGACCTATGATAAGCACTCAATAAATAATTGTTTTAAAATAAGTGATAAGGTAGCTAGCATTGATATTTTAGGTAAATAAGCAATTTTCATTTTAGAAATTCCAAGTAAATAAGTTCTAGTTCCCGCGTATTGGTCATTGCTGGCTTCCCAAGCTTGTAACCGTTTGACTAACATCCCCTCACCCTTCCTCCCAATTCTAGGCATAATTCTAAAGTTAGGAAGTGGATCAAGTACATCTATCTCAAAGCTAAGGCTTACCATCAACATTAAAAAAATAGCAGTTTTGAACTTGCCAAACAAGTGATCCCTCATGTTATTTGCATGTGCTGTCCCTCTGCTGAGAATACTCATCTCTAGGCATTTGCAGGGTGCATTTGGGTCTCTGATCAAGTGTCACTTTATCAATAAGAACTCTTCCACCCATGTTATATAAGAGGGTAACCCCTTCCACACACACACACATACACACATGGAGGCACTCCCTGTATCTTTAACCTGGCTTTATTTTCTGCCAAGGCACTTACAGTTTTCCAAAATGTCAAGTGTTTACTTGTTGAGGTGTTTATTTTGGGTCTCTTCCCATTAGAATGGAAGCTTCATGAGGACAGGGACTTGATATAATTTGAATTCCCAGCACTCAGTTCAGTACCTGGGCTCAAATAAATATTTGAATAAAGGTACAAATTAGTGAATGACCATTTATTGAGAGCCTAAGATTTTAATTTGTTCTGATTACAGAGGAAGCATTATCTCAGGTTATCTTCAGAACATCCCTGGGAGGTGAGAACTATTATTTCAGATTTTTTTTCTTTTCAAAGATGCTATTGCAGATAAGGTTTTATTTGTTTTATGAAAAGTAGTAATACAGGGCTTCCCTGGTGGCGCAGTGGTTGAGAATCCGCCTGCCGATTCAGGGGACACGGGTTCGTGCCCCGGTCCGTGACGATCCCACATGCCGCAGAGCGGCTGGTCCTGTGAGCCATGGCCGCTGAGCCTGCGCGTCTGAAGCCTGTGCTCTGCAACGGGAGAGGCCACAACAGTGAGAGGCCCACGTACCACAAAAAAAAAAAAAAAAAAAAATAGAGTAATACAATAAAGGTCCCAGGGTCCTCTTTCTTTTTACCAGTATGATCTCGATGCCAACTAAGGATAGCTGTCCTTTAAGATCTGCTTAAATTTAGCTCAAACCCCTTTTTCATTCATAGAAGAAAACCCATCCCCTACAGGGAAGTTTCCAAAGCAAAATATTATCTTGATGACATGTTATTTTAGTGGAGAGAAAAATTGCAGTGATTGTATGTTTCTTTACACATATAACATGTGTATGTACATATATCTGTTATAGTTGCTTTCACTGATTGAAATAGTTTTTAAGTTAAAAAGAATGACTCAACTAGGATGGGAAGGCAAACCAACCCTCTTAATATGGGTCTTTTTCAAAATAATTGCAGCATTCATGCGGCTGAATTTGGACTGGTCTGATCTTGTCATGTTTGGCTCACTGGGGTGTATTTGTCGTGTCAATGGATTTTTATGCTCTTTATATTGAGTAGAATTGGTGGCAGAGGAGGGACTCAAATCTGGATATTATAACATCCCAAAGTGGCACACTCAGTCGGTCCAAAGTCATGGAGAGAACTGTGAATTTTATCTGAGTGCCTTTCCTCTGGTCTTGCTCATGTTCAATCCATTACCATCAGCCACATCAAACCTTATCATGTCACGTCCCTCCTTGAAATCCTCCCTTTCCTGCCTATTGCTTTTATTTTTTAAGTGGGGCATAGTTGTTTTACAATGTTGTATTAGTTTCTACTGTATAGTGAAGTGGAGTTCCCTGTGCTATACAGCAGGTTCTCATTAGTTATCTATTTTATACATAGTATCAATAGTGTATATATGTCAGTCCCAATCTCCCAATTCATCCCACTCCCCCCTTACCCCCCTTGGTGTCCATACGTTTGTTCTCTATGTCTGTGTCTCTCTTTCTGCCTTGCAAACAGCTTCATCTGTACCACTTTTCTAGATTCCACCTATATGTGTTAATATACGATATTTATTTTTCTCTTTGTGACTTACTTCACTCTATATGACAGTCTCTAGGTCCATCCACATCTCTAAAAATGACCCAATTTCGTTCCTTTTTATGGCTGAGTAATATTCCATTGTATATATGTGCCACACTTTATTTATCCATTCATCTGTCTATGGGCATTTAGGCTGCTTCCATGACCTGGTTATTGTAAATAATACTGCAATGAACATTGGGTTGCATGTGTCTTTTTGAGTTTTGGTGTTCTTTGGGTATATGCCCAGTAGTGGGATTTCTGGGTCATAGGGTAATTCTATATTTAGTTTTTTGAGGAACCTCCATATGTTCTCCATAGTGGCTGTATCAATTTACATTCCCACCAACAGTGCAGAAGGGTTCCCTTTTCTCCACACCCTCTCCCGCATTTATTGTTTCTAGATTTTTTTGATGATGGCCATTCTGACTTGATACCTCATTGTTGTTTTTTTTTTTTTTTTTTTTGGTATGCGGGCCTCCCTCTGTTGTGGCCTCTCCCGTTGCGGAGCAGGCGGACGCGCAACCACTGCGCCACCAGGGAAGCCCCTCATTGTTGTTTTGATTTGCATTTCTCTAATGATTAGTGATGTTGAGCATCTTTTCGTGTATTTGTTGGCCATCTGTATGTCTTCTTCGGAGAAATGTCTATTTAGGTCTTCTGCCCATGTTTTGATTGGGTTGTTTGTGTTTTTGATATTGAGCTGCATGAGCTGCTTTTGTATTTTGGAGATTAAGCCTTTGTCTGTTGATTCGTTTGCAATTATTTTCTCCCATTCTGAAGGTTGTCTTTTTGGCTTGTTTATGGTTTCCTTTGCTGTGCAGAAGCTTTAAAGTTTCATTAGGTCCTATTTGTTTATTCTTGTTTTTATTTCCATTACTCTAGAAGGTGGGTCAAAAAAGATCTTGCTGTGATTTATGTCAAAGAGTGTTTTTCCTTACTTTTCCTCTAAGAGTTTTAGAGTGTCCAGTCTTACATTTAGGTATTTAATCCATTTTGATTTTATTTTTTTGTATGCTGTTAGGGAGTGTTCTAATTTCATTCTTTTACATGTAGCTGTCCAGTTTTCCCAGCACCACTTATTGAAGAGGCTGTCTTTTCTCCATTGTGTATTCTTGCCTCCTCTGTCAAAGATAAGTTGACCATAGGTGTGTGGGTTTGTCTCTGGGCTTTCTATCCTGTTCCATTGACCTATATTTCTGTTTTTGTGCCAGTACCATACTGTCTTGATTACTGTAGCTTTCTAGTATATTCTGAGGTCAGGGAGCCTGATTCCTCCAGCTCCGGTTTTCTTTCTCAAGATTGCTTTGGCTATTCAGGGTCTTTTGTGTTTTCTCTAAAGGGCCAGAGAGTAAAGATTTGAGGCTCTGTGGGCCTCATGATCTTGTTGCTGCTACTTACTCTGCCATTGTAACACCCAAGAAGCCAAAGACCCATAAATGCGTGAGCTTGACTGTGTGCCAGGAAACTTTATTTACAAAAAGAGGAATGGGCTGCATTTAACCTGCAGGCCATACTTTGCTGACCTCTGTTCCACTGTCAACTGGCTTTGGCAAGAACTCCATTTCTCACAACCCCGTCACAGGACGGTGTTAGGCTAGAATTGGTTGGAGATTTGGGAGGCAAAAGTGAAACAGCATCCATCAAGCTGTGAAGGGCTTTGGTGGGTGGAGATGGGGAGAGGGTCCAGTTCATCCTGCTGAGCTTCCAGCTCTTCTCCTTATGGCCAGGGATTTGTCCAGCTATGACCCTGCCCACTCTGAGTCACTTTGCTGTGAAAGCACCAACAACCGACACTTCCCATGGAACCAGACACAAAGCTTCCAGGTGTCTCTGAAAATGGAAACTTGTTCATCTGCCCCATCGCTGGGGAGAGTTTTTCTCCTTTCTTTGTAATTTTCCTTCTCCAGCTCTTCCAACTAAGAACTAAGATCTCACTCCTAAAATAAGCCTCTTATTTCACTGCACTTATAGTGCTTTCCCGATGGTGCTGTCCTTAAAGGATAAAGTCCAGAAGGGAATGAGGTTTTCTGAGATGAGCCCTCAGCATTTGCTACCAAGCATCTCTCGCACTGACTGTTATCCCTCCTTTTCTCCTCTAGCTCATTATTGCCTACTCTGTCTTTGATTGCCCTTTAGTTTCATTTTCATTATTATCTTACAATGGATTTAAACCTGGAGATAGGTAGGGTATTTTTGATAAAAAAGTTCTACCAAACCATTCATCAAGGAAGACAGACACACTCTTGCCAACAGCCAACGTGTGTTTACTTTTCCCTTGCCCTTGTTGTAAGACCTGATGGAGGCCCCGGCTTGGATGAGGTACCAGCCCTGGGTGTTCATATCAGAATGATCCTGATTCAAATCTTCTTGCTCTCTGGGTAAGCCTGGGGAAGTTACTTACTATTTTAGAATCTGCATTAGCTCATGTGTTTTGAGAAAACAGTACGTACTGGGGGATGGTGGGAGGGTGCAGTATCATTTCTAAATGCATCTACAATGTATAGAGGGCTCTGATACACACCCTTGGGAGGAAATGACAGGAATTCTCGTACCAGCAGACAACAGTATTTCTAACTGAAACAGGCAGATGTAATTGCTTCACTTAGAATGATTGACATGGAGCCCATTCTTCAAAGAATCAAACCTTACCTGGCCAAATGCTACTTCTTCCATGCAATCTTTTCTGATCCTTCCAGCTGTAAATATCTCTATGAAACCCATTTAATGCTGGATTGTTCTCTTATGATACAAATCCTTTACACTAATAGATTGTAGCATAGCAGTTAAAAGTAGGAGTTAAAGGTTAAAGTTTGTTTGCCAGTTTTTTAGTAGATACATAAATTTGGGAACAATTACTTTCTCTTAGTCCCAGTTTCCTCATCTTGAAAATAGAGATAATAATAGAACCTATTTGCTTGACATAAGCACTCATTACACATTAACTATTACTGTTTTTATTATGTGGTTAGCTATATTCTGTCCCCCCCTTGTATGTGAATTCTGTAGGAGAAAATCTATGTTTGGTTTATCATACCTGTGGTTTTGATCAGTGTTGTGGATTCCCAAGTCATGTCTGCTGAATGGCTAAAAATATGAATGTGCTTAGTTAATCAGATAAAAGTGATTCATCAGGGAAAGAAAAGCAGATCAGTATACTTGGATACACCTGCTTCTTGAAGACATGTATTTAGGATTGAAAATACCTTGTAGTGTTTTCAATCATATAACTTTAAATATTTAAGGTCCCAGATTGACCTTCTGTTGTGCTTTCTGCCTCTTGCCCTCAGAACTTATTTCTTACCCATTCTGAACTAACCCCTGCTGGCATCAGTCCCATAAAAGAAAATGAATGTTCTTATTCCTAAATGAATAATAACACTGTTACTAGTTTTTTTCCACAGGGGATTCTTCCCTTGTCTTATTGCAGCAGTGAGACAACACAGAGAAAGGGCTTCGACGTTTTTTTCTTGAAATGGGAAGAGACATCTCAAAAGCAAATATTTCATATTTGTTTTGGGTGCTACTGACATGTCTTAATTTACAGTTATGTGGAAGCTCTAGGTTACAAAGCTGACATCTGAAGAAAATACCTGAAATGGGGAAATTTGGCAGTCTCTGCCTTTTCCATTACCCGATGGATAATTTCATAGCGATGATAGCTTGAGACATAGTTCTAGAAATTCTCTTCTTGTCAAATATACATTAAAACTATATGTATTTGCATTCATTTTAATATTTTTTTCTCTTCCTTTTCTCTAAGTGTTGAATAGTGTAGCTCTCTACATTGGTATCTTGACATCTGTAAGAAGGTGGGACAGCAGCAGAGAATTATTTGAACATTGTGCACCCCATTATGATGGCAAAATGGTATCTGAGGGAATTCCCTGGTGGTCCAGTGGTTAGGACTCCGCACTTCTACTGCAGTGGGTGCGGGTTGCATCCCTGATCAGGGAATTAAAATCCCTCATGTCATGTGGAGTGGCTGAGAAAAAAAACTGGCATCTGATTTTAAGTGTGTAAATACCACATTGAACTTCACTGTGAGGATTTCATTCTTCCCTTGGGGATTACAGCATTATGGCTCATCAATAAAGTGCAGCAAGAATAGTTAAAAACTAGGAAATATATGTACAGTCCATCATGCATAGGGTTCCCATTTCTTGAGAAAGAAAGCTTTTTATTCATGTAATATATTTTCATATTATTTCTTCTTGTTTATGGTCAAAATTGTATTTTAACATCATGATTCATCAACATAGACTTACCACACTGACCCTTGGTGACAGGTGTGTAAGGTAGAAGGGAGCTTTGGAGATCATCTAGCCATTTACACTGGGGAATATCCAGGCTCAGAAGCTGTGTTTTGGCCTGGAGCTAGTTGATGACCAGTAGAAGCAGAAGAAAAATTCAAGTTAGCTACTACTAGCAATACAAATCATATTGCTTATTTCTAGTGAAAGCTGTCAGAGCATTAAGAAGCTGTAGACTGATAAGTTGTGATGACTACAGAATTACGGTATGGCAAAGATGAGGATGGACCCCATTGTCAGACTGATTTAGTTTCAAATTCCATGCTCTCTAGCTGGATACTTTGGGCAAGCTACTTAATTCTCTCTGCACTTCTACTTCTTCAACCATAAGAAAGTATAAAGTAAAAATGTTTTCTGAAGTAAAGGAATTATGAAAGTTACTGCCAGATATTAAGTTTGCAATAAGTTTTAGTTGCATGTTGTACTGTTATTATTATTATTAGTAGTAGTACTATTATTTACTTAATATAAATACTACTTACTATTATATTACTATTTAAAAAATATTTATTTGTTACTCTTACTATTTTTTTAAAAATATATTACTATTTTTAAAAATATTTATTTATTTATTATTTATTTGGCTGTGCTGTGTCTTAGTTGCGGCATGCGGGATCTAGTTCACTGGCCAGGGATCCAACCCGGGCCCCCTGCATTGGGAGTGCAGAGCCTTAGCCACTGGACCACTAGGGAAGTCCCTACTTCTTATTATTAGTGTTTATATTTCTCTTTCTTGGACTAATTGTTCCTGTGGTGTTTTTGAGACAGTAAGTTATAAAAGCGGTTAGGGACTTCCCTGGTTGTCCAGTGGTTAAGACTGCACCTCCACTGCAGGGGGCGCAGGTTTGATCCCTGGTGGGGGCACTAAGATCTCACATGTCACGGGGTGTGGCCAAAAAGTAAAAAAAAAAAAAAAAAAAAAAAGGGGGTTAGAGAGGGCTACTTTATGAAGGGAGCAGCTTGTACCGTTCTCTCCATAAACCTGAATGATGTTGTGTTGTCTGCAAGACTCTGCAGACCTGAAACTGTTTAAGGAGGTTTCCCATGAGAAAAAAGGGGAGGACATTTTAGAATACAAATTACTAAGAGGCATTCCCTTTTAAGCTGTCACCAGCAACCAAGTTATAATCCTGGCTGTGCACCATCAGTTCTCCAGGGTAATAACTCTGAGCAGGAGCTAAGGAAAAGAGAAGGGAGGGTAAAAGAAACTTACAAGCTCACCAAGAGTTATTACACTATTCAAGTCAATGGTGAGAGGCATATCTCAAAAATAAAGGATATCCACTATACTTTCCCTTACTTGTGCAAACATTGGAGCATGGCAAAAATGGCTAAGGTTTATTGTGTCAGAAGAAGCAGTTTCTCTTGTTTTTAAGTGGAGAGTACACAAGTCACCTTCATGTTTGAACTTTAATGTGTAGATCCTAACTAAAAAATAAATGCCTTGAAAACCAACACCTGTCCTTTTGACACTGTATTGATTAAAGATTTGTTAGATGCTGTTTAGAGTTTGAAAAAGGATGTATATCAAAAGGAAAGAGCTTTTATCAATACCTGTCTTTTTTTTTTATTCAAGTATAGTTTTTTTTTAAATTGGAGTATAATTGCTTTACAATGTTGTGTTAGTTTCTGCTGAAGTGAATCAGCTATATGTATACTTATATCTCCTCCCTCCTGGACCTCCCTCCCACCTGCCCACATCCCACCCATCTAGGTCATCACCGAGCATCAAGCTGAGCTCCCTGTGCTATACAGCAGGTTCCCACTAGCTATCTATTTTCCACATGGTAGTGTATTTATGTCAAATCTAATCTCCCAATTTGTCCCACCTTCCCCTTCCTCCCCTGTGTGCACATGTCCGTTCTCTACATCTGCGTCTTATTCCTGCCCCTGCAAATAGGTTCATCTGTACCATTTTTCTAAATTCCACATATATATGTTAATATACAATATTTGTTTTTCTCTTTCTGGCTTACTTCATTCTGTATGATAGACTCTAGGTCAATCCACATCTACAAATGACCCCAATTTCGTTACTTTTTATGGCTGAGTAATATTCCATTATATACATGTACCACATCATCTTTATCCATTCATCTGTCGTTGGACATTTAGGTTGTTTTCATGTCCTGGTTATTGTAAATAATGCTGCAATGAATGAAATCCTTTTGCACTGTTGGTGGGAACGTAAATTGATACAACCACTATGAAGAACAGTATGAAGTTCCTTAAAGAACTAAAACTAGAACTACCATATGACCCAGCAATCCCACTATTCAAGTAGAGTTGATTTACAGTGCTGTGCTAGTCTCAGGTGTACAGCAAAGTTATTCAGTTATACATATATATATGTGTATAATATATAATATTATTTTTCATATTCTTTTCCCATATAGGTTATTGCAAAATATTGAGTAGAGTTCCCTGTGCTATACAGTAGGTTCTTGTTGTTTATCTATTTTGTATATAGTACTGTGTACCTGTTAATCCTGAACTCATAATTTATCCCTCCCTTACCCCCTTTCCCCTTTGGTAACCCTAAGTTTGTTTTCTAAGTCTGTGAGTCTATTTCTGTTTTGCAAATAAGTTCATTTGTATCATTTTTTTTAGATTCCACATATAAGTGATATCATATGATATTTGGCTTTCTCTGACTGGCTTACTTCACTCAGTATGATAATCTCTAGGTCCATCCATGTAGCTGCAAATGGCATGATTTCACTGTTTTTTGTTTTTTGTTTTTTTCTTTGCGGTACACGGGCCTCTCACTGCTGTGGCCTCTCCCATTGCAGAGCGCAGGCTCCGGACGCACAGCCATCCATGTAGCTGCAAATGGCATGGTTTCACTGTTTTTTGTTTTTTGTTTTTTTCTTTGCGGTACGCGGGCCTCTCACTGCTGTGGCCTCTCCCATTGCAGAGCGCAGGCTCCGGACGCACAGGCTCAGCGGCCATGGCTCACGGGCCCAGCCGCTCCGCAGCACGTGGGACCCTCCCAGGCCGGGGCATGAACCCGTGCTCCCTGCACCGGCAGGCGGACTCCCAACCACTGTGCCACCAGGGAAGCCCTTCATTGTTTTTTTTAATGGCTGAGTAATATTCCAGTGTGTATATCTGCATATATATATATATACACACACATATATACCACATCTTCCTTATCCATTCATATGTTGAATGGATAGGTTGTTTCCATATCTTGGCTATTGTAAATAGTGCTGCAATGAACATTGAGGTGCATGTGTCTTTTTGAATTATGGTTTTATCCAGATATATGCTCACAAATGGGATTGCTAGATCATATGGTAGCTCTATTTTTAGTTTTATAAGGAACCTCCATACTGTTCTCCAAGTGGCTGTCCCAATTTAGCTACAGTAATCAAAACAGTATGGTACTGGCACAAAACAGAAATATAGATCAATGGAACAGGATAGAAAGCACAGAAATAAACCCATGCACCTATGGTCCAATTAATCTACAACAAAGCAGGCAAGACTATACAGTGGAGAAAAGACAGTCTCTTCAATAAGTGGTGCTGGGAAAACTGGACAGTAGTATGTAAAAGACTGAAATTAGAACATTCTCTAACACCATACAAACAAAAATAAACCCCAAATGGATTAAAGACCTAAATGTAAAACTGGATACTATAAAACTCCTAGAGGAAAACATAGGCAGAACAATTTTTGACATAAACCACAGCAGTATATTTTTGGATCTGTCTCCCAGAGTAAAGGAAATAAAAACAAAAGCAAACAAATGGGATCTAATTAAACTTAAAAGCTTTTACACAGCAAAGGAAACCATAAACAAAATGAAAAGATAACCTACAGAATGGGAGAAAATATTTGCAAATGATGCGACTAACAAGGGATTATTCTCCAAAATATACAAACAGCTCATGCAGCTCAATATCCGTACCTGTCTTGATTCTCATATAACCCAGAGAGTAGCCCATGTGCCTGTGTCTATACTGCCAGCTGTGCTAGACTTGAGATGAGAAGGAGAGTTAACAGTCCTGCCAGGAGAGCATATCTTAATGGTACTGAGCTCACAGCCCCAAACTGTGTTAGCTGTTCCATGTTCACTTATCCACACCTCTGGTTTTTCTCCCTTTGGAGATTGCATTCTTAAAATATGCAAAGATATAATAGCTGGTTGCAGGTCTTAGAACCTGAGTATGTTGATGTTGGAATGTAACCACACACACCTAAGCAGGACCAATCTGAGTTTTTTTTCTCTCTGTTTACTACATTATTTTTTAAGTGGAAATAGCAATGAACCTATATTTCAGGGTTCAAACTTCTATCTCACAGTGTTGTAAGGATCAAACAAAATAAAATATGGGGAAAATATTGAAAACTGTAAAAAAAGTGATATTCTGGGAAGACAACAGCTCCTTTTCTTTCAATCCTATTTCTAACCTGTCTTTCCCACATGGACCAAATGACTACTGAGGCTGAAGGAAGCTCATTGTAAGTGAAGCTTTGGTTCTGCAGGAGTTATGGTGGGTCAAAGGAGTAGGAAGCTTTTTGCCTTCATTGGTGGATGCGATCCTAAAGACCAGTATCAGAGGGAACTGAAGTGAGGATCAGAATTGCCAAGGCTTGAGAAAACCATGACCTCGTCTTAGTGTGTGCCCACTGATAGAAGGTCAACATCTCCGTGTGGGGGGGCTGGACTCATGGTGCTCAGGAGGCCAAGAAGAATTGACTGGGTGGATGGTCCTCCTTGCCCCTGAGGGTGAGTGAAAACAGCCAGGGATTGGGCAAAGGATTCCTTATGATGCCTTCAGAGACTCATGGAGTAGAGAGCATTTAGCTTTCCACTGCTTCCCAGACTTCAGAAACTCCAGGTATTAAACTTTAGACTCTATGGAAAAATAAAATTTAAGGTGCCCAGAAACTAGAAAGATGATCAGTAAGAACAACCCAGAATGCACATCTAGTGAAACAGAGACTGGAGGAGTCATATGACAACTTGAAAAAATATAAAACATTCAAGGCAATAGAAGAGTAGATTTTCTGGAGTTAAAAACAATTTCTGTGCAAAAATTTTTGGTTTAATTGAAGGAGAGGATGGTCAGAGTTGAGATTGAATTGGTAGTCGAGGAAATCAATTAGAGTAAATATCTTAAAACATAGAGCAGGGCTTCCCTGGTGGCGCAGTGGTTGAGAATCCGCCTGCCGTTGCAGGGGACACGGGTTCGTGACCCGGTCTGGAAGATCCCACATGCCGCGGAGCGGCTGGGCCCGTGAGCCATGGCCACTGAACCTGCGCATCCGGAGCCTGTGCTCCACAACGGGAGAGGCCACAACAGTGAGAGGCCCGCGGACCACAAAAAAAAAACAAAAACAAAAAACATAGAGCAAAAACATCAAGAGAAATTATGATGAAAAAGATAAGTGACATGGAAGATAGACCCTAGACATCTAAATGCACATAGAACTTAAGAAGGGAATGTCTCTAAAAGACCCAAGTCACAGAATGAAAAAAGCATATTTAGGTCCAGGGGTATGGATGAGAAAAGACAGGTGCATAAGGACACCTGGAAATTCTGAGAACCTTTGTATGGGAAAGATCAAGTTACACATAGGGAAAAAGATTAAGAATGTTATGCTATTTCCAGTCTGCAGTACTGGAATCTAGGAAACAGTAGCATAGTTCTTAGAGACGACAGAAGGTTCAGGAATTCAACCTGAGAATCTCTTACCCAGAAAACTGTAATTGACCTGGCAGACCAAACAATTCAATTAAGACTTTATAATAATTTACAGAATATAATCTCTAAGGAAAACACAGTGGTCTAGAAGAGATTCTAAATGAACAAGTGAAGAAGAAATGAGTAATCAAGCCAAGGAAATGTGAAATGAAGTGGAAATTGTAAACAACAAATCTGAGAATGAACAAGTGCTTATTTGTGTGTTTACTTAGACATGGATGATGAAAGACTGAGAATATGTTATATAAATGCCAAATATGATAAATATGACAGAGAAAGAAACACACTGCAATGGAAATTCAACTAATAGTTAAAACTAAAATTATTAAATTCTCAGTACATCCTAGGACTTGAGCTGAGGGGGAAAAGATCGAGGAAGTAAAATAATTCAAATTCTTCAATTTTGATGGAAGGGTCAAAGAAAGAAATGTCTGTATGCTAAATGTGTAATCTATGGAGAAGTGGAAAATGATAGGATAGGACATGGAGCATTTTATTGGGGAAAATGGTTTTTACTTCAAATAATTGTAGAGAAATATTGATAAGGTAATCATTAAAGAATTGGGGGGAAAATCTATTGGTAAAATTTCCAAATGAGCATAGGAAAAGAGCAAATAGCAATAATCATCAAACCAAAAAAAAAATAAGACAGAAAAGTAAGTAAAATGAATGTTGAAAATAAAGGAGGAGGAATAAAATTAAGTATGCCAATGATTTTACTAAATATGAGAACTGAATTCTCTGATTAAAAGTGTCAGACTGACTTAAAAAATATAGTTAACTGTTATTTGCAAGAAAAATACTCAAAATGATTTTAAAGAGTCATATAAAGAAAATGCAAAGAAAAAAGAAAGCACAAGAGGCAAAAGGAATATCAGTGTAGAATTTAAGATTAAAAGAACTAAGTCATGAGGGATAACAAAGGTACAGTTTATGAAAAACATGTACCAACCAGGAACTGGAATGCTCTGAACAACTCAATAGCTCTTAAGAGAGATAAAGAAAAACTTAAAAATATGAGAACTTGATAAAAATATAAATATATTGGATTACTTCAGTATACCTCATTTTGAATTATACATATCTTGTACACACAAAATAAGCAACAGCATAGGAAAATAAATGTAATAAAGAGAGATTTTTAACATCTTTCTAAAGAATATACTTTTCTTTTACACATCTATAAAATATTTACAAAAATTTATCATTTACTTGGCCCAAAGAAATTTTGCGTTTATAGATTTTATAGGCCACCTTTTCGATCATAATATAACAGATATTAGAAATTGAATGAAACAATTTTTAAGAATAAATGACATAAAGCTAACCCCAAAATTTTAATGTATAGCAACTAAAAATGCATTTCTAGATAACTATTAAATGAAACTGGGAATTGAAAGAAAATTGCAAACTAGAATAGGAAGCAAAGCAAACTGGAAACACATGGCACAGCCAAACCTGTACTCATAACAAATGTGTGAGGCCTTGAACACTTTTAATATTAAAGAATAAAGATGAAAATTAAAGGGAATTAACTTATTACCCATTAAAAAATAAATTAGAAGACGTAGGAAATTAATAAAGGTAAAAATGAAAGTAGTGGGGCAAAAACACAATATGGGCAAAAAACACAATAGAATTACTGATTTTGAAAAAACAAAACTAGTTAAACCACTAAGGAGTCTATAGAAAACAATGAAAAGGCAAAATTATAAAAATATGGAATGGAAAGGAACAACCATGCAATAGAAAAAAAACTGAAGAGCTGACTACAAGAAGGGTCTTGGTAGCAATTTTGAAAAACTGGACAAATATGATACTTTCTTAGAAAATTATAAATTATTTTTCCAAGAAAATGTAGACAACTGAATAGTTGATTAAAGGTGGTGGAAGGTGCTAAATTTAGCCTTGAAAAAGGCACCTGTGGATAGATTTCAAAAATAAGTTGTATCTAATATTTAAAAATAGATTATTCCAATTTTATTTAAGGTAATCCCCTAGTATGAGATAGAAATTACCCCACTTTATTCATGAAGATCGCATCATATTAATGGTGAAAACTGATAAAGAAACGACAGTCTAAAGAAGGAAACTTATGTCATACTCACAAACATAAAGGCAAAACTTCCAAATAAAATCAGTGAGTAGAATCCAGTAATTGATCAAAAGTTTAAACCATCATAGCAAGGTAGGGATTAATATAGAAAAATAGTGGTATATAACTTTAGGAATGTTATTATAATCCTATTAAATATTAAAAGCTGCTAAAAATATTTAATATCCAAGAGCC
Organism: Physeter macrocephalus; assembly: GCF_002837175.3. Classification (NCBI taxonomy): domain Eukaryota; kingdom Metazoa; phylum Chordata; class Mammalia; order Artiodactyla; family Physeteridae; genus Physeter; species Physeter macrocephalus. The sequence goes on along the minus strand of NC_041214.2, from coordinate 45,320,617 downwards.
CTCCTATCAAAATTAGGTTAAAGAGTATTCGAAAGAAACCAAATGTAATGAAAATCTATTTACCAAAAAACAATGGTAAATATTATCCTAAATGCTGAAACAATAAAACTGAAGATTAAAATGAAGTCGGGATTAGATAGAAAAACCTTTTATTATTTTTATTCAATATTAATTTAGAGGTCCAAGAAAATGAAGTAAGAGAAGAAATGAAGGAACACTGATACAAATACTGAAAAAGAAAAGATAATGTTATGTTTTTGCCAAGATTTTATTGCTGTAACACCATCTTATCTGCTAAGATTTGACAGCAGGTCTAGAAAAACCAAAGAGTAAAAAACTTCTAAAATAAGTGAATTTGGTAAGGTGGCAAAAAGCACATTTTCTCTATTCTAATAATTAACATTTAGATATGGACTTGGAATATTATCTTTATAATAATGACAAAATCATATTAGGAATTAGCAGGACAGACACAGGACTTATAAAGAAAGAAAGAAGAAAATTATAAAGACTACTGTAAGGATAAAACCAAGAGCTAAATGGTAAAGTATTATATGTTCTTGGATGATAAAAATAGAATAACATGAAAATTTTAATTCATTCAAAAGTGAACACGTATATTCAATGCATTTGAAATTAGAATTACAAGGTTATTTTGAGGAAATGCCCAAGTATAGCAACATACTTGCACACACATTTTCACAAATGCTATATATATTTATATATATAAATGTATATACAAAATATACACATAAATGTACATACACATATAAGTACATACACATTTGAATAGACACACATGTATATACACATTAATATGTATGCAATATACAAGTGTACATACATATATATTTCATGTATTAGGGATATATATGTGTATATATATACATACCTTTTATATATATGAAAAGATATATGAAAAAGAAGGTGAGCTATCTTTCCTTCCCAGATACTGAATCATACTATAAAACCACATTGCTATGATGTTGACATTGGAATGGAAAGTAGATGCATGGAACAAAATACACATTCCAGAAATAGATCTTAGTTATATATGAGAATATATGACAAAGGCAATATTTTAATTTAGTGGGAAAGGATGAATTATTTAATAAATTGTGCTGACTCGATGTTCTATGCATATGGAGGAAATAATATTAGACTCCCATCTACATTAAGTACAAAAATAAATTCCAGATGGAGTAAAGATCTTTTTTTTCTGAACAATTTGAGAGAAAGTTAATGTCTTTTTACCCCTAAACACTTCAGTATGTATTTCCTAAAAACATTTGCAGTACCATCAAAATCACAACCAAAAATCAGGAAATTCCACTTGATAGCATATTGTCATCTCATCTATAGTATTAGATAATAACCAGTTGTTCCACTGATGTCTTATTAAGCAAAAGAGGAATAGTAATTTCCTTTTCTGGTTCAGGATTCATTTCAGGATATCATGTTGCCTTTGATTGTCATGTCTTTCTGTTCTCCTTTAAATTGGAAAAGTTCCTCAGTCTTTCTTTGAATTTTGCAAAGTTTTTGAGGAGGACAGACCAGTTATTTTGTAGTCCGTCCCTCAGTTTGGTTTGCTTGCTGTAACTGAAGGCATCCTTAACAATGCTTTTTTTAAAAAGTATTTCTTGGAGTATAGTTGATTTACAATGTTGTGTTAGTTTCAGGTGTACAGCAAAGTGAATCAGTTATATATATACATATATCCACTCTTTTTTTTAGTTTTTTTTTTCCCATACAGGTCATTACAGAGCATTGAGTAGAGTTCCCTGTGCTATACAGCAGGTTATTAGTTACCTATTTTGCATATAGTAGTGTGTATATGTCAATCCCAATCTCTCAATTTATCCCTCCCCCCACCCTTATCCCTTGGTAAGCATAAGTTTGCTTTCTACATCTGTGACTCTACTTCTCTTTTGTAAATAAGTTCATCTGTACCCTTATTTTTAGCTTCCACATATGAGTGATATCATATGATATTTGTCTTTCTCTGTCTGACTTACTTCACTTAGCATGATAATTTCTAGGTCCATCCATGTTGCTGCAAATGGCATTATTTTTTCCTTTCTTATGGCTGAGTAGTATTCCATTGTATATATGTACCACATCTTCTTTATCCATTCATCTGTTGATGGACATTTAGGTTGTTTCCATGCCCTGGCTATTGTAAATAGAGCTGCAGTGAACATTGGTATGCATGTATCTTTTTGAACCATGCTTTTGATTGATCTGTTATTTTCTATAGTTAGCAGTGGCCTATACACTGATTCAAGCCCTCTCAGTGGAAGAAATGGATGGAACCCTGGGTCAGGGATCTTCCTTTCAAGGCTACCTGAGGACAACAATCAGAAGATCTCCTGCTATCAGTCACAGTCAAGAAGAAAATCCATCATTTCCATATTACCTGGAAATCTTAGATTCCCTGTACTCTTCTTAGATTCACATTCTTTATTGTTTACAAACAACGAGAAAAACTTTGCATACTTATTGGCCACAATGGTAATTATATTTGAGGCAACAGTCTTGTGAAAACCTTAGTCAGTGAGTCACATAATTGAATTTTACACTCAGCTAAATCAGGCCCTCATGACAAGTCCACCCAGAAAAGAAAAGTACTTTGCTTCATAATTCTTCTTAATTCTGCTGTTTCTTTCTTGAACTGGCAGGTAGTAGTTGTCTTTGTTGTGAACACTAATTTTTTTGGCCAGCTGGCAATGTCATTATTTTTGCATAAACTCTTTTGGCCTTCTGCCCCTCTTTCAACACCTCAAAGACTTGGAGCCAGATCTTCAACTGGTCTAAACCAGCCTTTCCTTTAATAAGTGTAATTTAATTTCCTGTCTATTTCTTTGCACAAACACCAACATTGTAACTTTCATCAGAAGGCTTGTAAACTGGCTGCCTGGTTACTGTGAACTGGCTAGGTGAAAAAAGCACTGCCCTGGGAAATCAAAGCTCTGGGTTTTCCCCAATTTTTAATTATTGTGGTTAGGGGTCAGAACTTGTGATACTTCCTAGATAAGACCTTGTTTCCACTACTTTACTACCCATCTGACTTTGGGTACTTTAATTAATATCACTGTGTCAGAACTTCATCACTTACCAAATGGCAATAATTATGTTACATATTTCATAGGTGCTTATATTAATGTGAGGAAGAAATTAAACAATGATTCATGGTGCATAGCATACATATAACAACATTTAGTAAATGTGTTACTGAACCAAACTTGGGTCCACTCACCCGCACACGGTAAAGCCTATCTGCTGACACCAGGTTGTGGTGAAGGAAAGTGCAGTGTTTATTGCAGGGCACCCAGCAAGGAGAACAGGCAGCTCGTGCTTAAAAGACCTGTTCTCTCCAGTGGCTTTCAGGGAAAGGTTTTTAAAGGCAGGGTGAGGGAGGGGTGGTTTGTAGGGTGTGGTCAGCTCGTGGACATTTTTCTGACTGGCTGGTGGTGAGGTCATCAGGAGTCAACATCATCAACCTTCTGGGTCCAACTGGTCTGGTGTCTACAGGCTTGTGGGCAGCAGACAGTTAACTTCTCCCACCTGGTGGGGGTTTCAGTATCTGCAAAACAGCTCAATGGACATGGCTCAGAATATTCTCTATAGCCCTTGAGGAGGAACTAAATGTCCTTGACTTTGTTTAGTGGCTAAACCACCATTATTTTATCTTGCTTGGCTGTTTCCTTTCTTTCTGCATTTTCTCACATCTCTGATCAAGTTTGCTCTTTGGAACTCAGGGAGGGTCTAGGAGGCTAAAGATTTTCTACAGACAAGAGGCAGGTGAAGGACATGGTGGGGGCTCTCTCTTGGGAAAGCCCCATAGGGTCCTGCTCGGTTACAAATGTTGATGATAGTTATAACTAGTTATTATGTCACTTTGGTAAAGCATGTAAATGAATGTTTTGGGTATCAATTATGTATAACAAACTACCCCAAACCTTCTGGTTTAAAACAAAAACAACTTTATAGTGCTCACAATCTATAGGTCAAGAATTGATCAGGACTTGGCTGGGTGTGGCATCACCTGGTGTCACGCAGTCATTTGCAGCTGGTAGCTGGGATGGTTTTGGATAGTCCAAGAAGGCTTCACTTGTTTGGGGTCTCACTTGCCTGGTAGCTTAGGAGGGACAGCTGGAAGACTGGTCTCAGCTTACTCTCTCTCCTCCATGAGTTCCAGCCTTTCCAATATGGTCTTTCCAGCAGGAGCATTAGACTGCTTACATAGTAGCTCAGGACTGTAGAATGAGTGTTCTAATAATCCAAAGAAGAGCTACAAAGCTTCTTATAACATAGTTGCAGAAGTCACCAAGTGTCACGTGTGCTGCATTCTTTTGGTTTCACAGGACTAGCTCATATTCAATGTGGAAGGGGACTACACAAGTGCATAAATACTGGGAAGCATGATTCATCGGGGTGGGGGGGCGGCATGTTGAAGACAAGCTACCACAATGAATAATAGCGTTTCTTCCAGGAGTATTCGTTTATATCTCTGTGCAGACTAATGGTTATTCATTAGTTGGGCATGTGTCCAAGGTGTTTTATTACAACAAAATACTTGAAAAAAGGACTACAGGCTCATCACATGGAGTGGCTTGAAATTTTCTGAGACTGAGTTTTGGGAAGGAGATTGGCTTGGGAGATCAGAGGAAAGTATAAATAGGAGCAGACTCCTCTTTAGAGTCAATATTTCCTAATGTTTCATTTCTTCTCATTGAAATTATTTGAGGATTGGGGAATATATTCCTTGGTCCCTGCTCTGACTGCACTATATTAAAAGCCACCCCTTAATCTCAGTGGCATATAATAATGAATGTTTATTTCCTGCTCTCCTGTCTATAAGTCAGCTGTGGCTCTGCTGGGCTTAGCTGAGATCATTTGGGGTCAGCTGGATTAGGACTCAGGCTTTGGGTGGATCCAGGTATGTCCCACGTGTCTCCTCATGCTGGAACTGTGAGAGAGTTCTGAACTTATGGTGAAATTCAGGAGGCTAAAGCAAAACATGAAAGCACTTGTAAGACCTCTGTTCATGCCATGTCCACTTACATTCCACTAGCTAAATCAAATCACATGGGTAAGCCCAAAGTCAGTAGAGCTAGGAAGTCTATTCTACCCACAGGAAGGCCACAGGGGAAAGGAATAATCATGAACAGTCAGTATTCTCTACCATGGAGAGCCTAGGCATAGTGGAATAAAAAGTCAGTTCCCTGCACATTCATATTATGCTGAAAGGATGTTCAATTTTCTGTTTGTAAGACTCTCTCTCCCACACAGTAGACTAGAACTTCACCTTCTGATAAATTTTTAGTACTCAGAGTTCACTCCAAAGCATCAGATTTTAATTATATAATATACAGAAATTACTACCCTATTTTAGGACTTTCTGTTATTTATATTCATACTGTGTTTTTGAAACACGAACACTATATTTAGCTATTGACAATGTATAAGAAATTGTTCTCTGCCCTGAGGAATTTATTTCAGAGCAATTCAAGCTATTTAAATCAGTATCAGGCTCTCAACTTTGAACAGACAACTGTGGAGAGGAGATAAGCGTTTGAAGATGCAGCAGAAATGGTGTTAGAGGGAATGAAAGCGGGAGAGATGATAGGCAACCAAGAAAGGGAGAGTTTATCCAAAGTTGCAAAACGAATGGTAGGAGAGGAAAAAAACCTAACAGTTCAGGTGATGGAACAGACAAAGGTGAGGCTCCAGCTCAGCTTTATTTTCTGCATTTTCAGAAATCCTGAGGAATTTAGACATCAGCTGGATTTATTATTTGACAGACATACCTCTTGAAGTTTTGACTTCAGGTTTATCATGTCTATCTCATACTTGTTCTGTGCTGATAACACGGAGTAGTACTCCTTGAGGATGGTGAATTTCTCTCAGTCCCTGTGGCTATGTTGTTAATAGAAAGATTGATACACTTCAGTGATTTTCTAACTCAAGGAAGCACTTGACTGAAACAGTAACTTCTAATATGTTATAATTTGAGGGTTCCCACAGGCATCTATGGCTTCAAAATAATTTCTACAACTAAACTCACCATGTGCCTGATAATCTTAAGTTACTTACTTCATAAAAGTTTCTCTGCATTAAGGAATTAAAGATGATAAGTAAGACCATGATGCCTCATAGATATATAGAGTAGCTCATTGGATAGACATATGTCAAGGGAGGTTTGATAGAAAGATCCAGCCTGGTAAAGAGCCCCCTTGCTGCCATGAGCTGTCCACTCCTCTATGCAATCCTCTCCAGCCTCTATAGTGGGCGTTTATTTTTGGCTGTTCAGAATCCATGGACTTTTCCCCAGTATGATCCCATCATTGTCTTTTGGTAAATTATCTTTCCCACATTGTGGGTAATATTTGGTGAGTCTTTAAACTGCCGTGTTCTGCTCCTCCTCTCCTGTGATGGTCTTTTGATGTGTCAACTTGTCTACCATCCTGTCTTCAGTTATTTAACCAAATGCTAACCTAGGTGTTGCTGTGAATATATTTCGTAGATGTTACAGAAGTACAAAATCAGCTGAATTTAAATAAGCATTATCCTCAGTAATCTGGGTGGGCCAGATTCAATCTGTGGAAAGGCCTTGTAAAGGGAACTGAGGCTTCCTTTGGGGAAGAAAAGAATTCTGCATGTGGGCTGCAGCTTGGAACTGTGCCCAGGAGTTTCAGCCTTCCCTTCCAGATGGCCTGAAGAATTTGGATTTACTTAGCCAGCCCCCTCAATCATGTAAGCCAATTCTTTGCAATAAATCTCTTAATACATATCTCCTGTTGGTTCTGCTTCTCTACTTGAACTCTGGTTGATACACTTTTCCATATCTGCTTTCTCATAAATGAAACTAAATGGATGCCCCCCTAGCTCTTAGTCCTTCTACCAAATCTTTCCTTTTACTGCCATAGTAGAGCCAAGGGTGAGCATGAAGCTAAGCTTGGCCAGCTGGCAACTTTCACAATCTTTTCCTTGAGAATAACGCAAGGAATAAAAACAAGACAAACAAAAACCCTGGCACTTTAGAGTTTTTTTCTGTTCAGTGAAAGTGTCCTTACAAGACCCTCTAATCGTTCCTTCTTTTGTTTTTGCTCTATTTCCAATCCTGGTTCATAGCTATTGTATTCTTTTAGTAAATTTTTCTTTTGCTTGGCCACAGCAAAAGGATGACTGACAAGCCCAGTTGTGTCACTTGCAACAAGAACAAAAAGCTTAACTGATACAGCCCATGAGCATTCTGATGGACAAAACTTGGATTCATTGAAAACCTGAGCTCCCAGAATATATAGAAACAAACAGATAAACCCCTGAAACGCCCCATAATCAGATTGAATCTAATTTTTCTTTTGCTTTAAGTCAGGGGTGGGGACTCTATTAAAATGTCAATAATTTCTGGCAGGAGTAACAAGTTAAACAATTATCATCACATGAATTTTACTTTTTTTAATTTATTTTTTAAACTTTTTATTTTATATTGGAGTACAGTTGATTAACAATGTTGTGTAGGTTTCAGGTGTACAGCAAAGTGATTCAGTTATACATGTACAGATATCTATTCTTTTTCAAATTCTTTTCCCATTTAGGTTATTACATAATATTGAGCAGAGTTCCCTGTGCTATACAGTAAGTCCTTGTTCGTTATCTATTTTATATACAGCCATGTGTACATGTCCACACATGCATTTTAGTTTAACTTAGCCTTTCCATGGAGCCAGGATGTTTGGAAACCAAAATGAAAGAGGGAGACAGCATGTGAACTGTGATGAGAGTGCTGACAAGAAAAGGGGTGGAACATGAAGGAATCCATGAAAGATAGAACCTCCTGGAGGATGAGGGTGTGGGAGTAGGTAAGATATGGGATAGAAAAATAAGGAGGGCTGGGGGGAGGGAACTGAGATTTCTGCACTGTTATAGTGACTAGCTAGGATCACTCTACATGGTAGGAAGGATAATGGCCCCAAAGATGGCCATATCCTAATCTCTAGAGCCTGTGACTATGCTACCTTATGATGCAAGGAGGACTTAGGTTAACAGTGGAATCAAGCTTGCTAATAAACTGACCTTAAGGTAGGGAGATTAAGCCTCGATTTTCCAGGTGACCCAGGCTCTTCAGATGGGTCTTTCAAAGTGGAAGAGGGAGGCAGAAGAGGAGTCAGCATCAGAGGGATGCTATGGAAGGAAGACTCAACTAGCCATGAACATGAAAGGGGCTGAAAGCCAAGGAATGCAATGCAGTCTCTAGGAGCTGAAAAGGCAAGGGTCCGGATTCTCCTTTAAGTCTCCAGAAGGAATGCAGCCTGTCAACACCTTGAGTGAACCCAGTGTGACCTGAAGCAGAGTTCTGACAGACAGAACTATAAGATGATAAATTTGTGTTATGTTAAGCCAATAAGTTTGTGGATAATTTGTTACAGTAGTAAGAGAAAACTGTTAGACTCTATAACCCATGAGTATAGTAGAAAGAATAAAGGAGTTGTGCCATAAGACCTGGAGGTGGTCTGTACAGTAGGAAGGTACAGATCATTTCCCTGCTTTCCCATTTACTGGCAAGGTTCTTAGCCTCTCTAAACTTCAATTTTATTATCTCCAGAATGGGCAGAAGATACCTGCCTTTCAGGATTTTTGCTATAAATTAGAGATAATACGGGGCTTAGTTCTTAACGTCTGAATGCTCTTTCTGACTCTGACCAAGTCTGGGATTCAGGGATGGCACCTGGTACCACTGAGGAACAAGGAATTGCTTCTGGCAGATAGGGAAATGTAGAACAAAGGGGAAACTGGTGTTTGTAGGTTGCCAGGTCAATATGGGCTCAGGAAGAGAGTAGGTGACATGAAACCCAAAGTGACAGGGCAGATAGTCAGTGACTGAGCAGAAAGCCAGCAGTCTGGCCTGGCGGGATTGAGGGAATGAGTTCAGGAATGGAGATGCTGGAGTGGGTCCCAGGGGCAAGGATGGAAGCAGGACCCAATGACTGCAAAGGGGGTCTCTAAGGAGGCTAGATAGTTTAGACACCTAATGGTAAATATAGATCCTAGCTATTATTTCCTTCAATATTTTTTTCTCTCCCTTCTTTCTTTTCTCCCATTATACGTATGTTGATTTGTGTGTATGGTTTCCCATACTCCTTTGAGGTTCTTGATTTTTCGTCATACATTTTTCTCTCTGTTCTTCAGATCACATCATCTCTGTTGATCTGTCTTCAGGTTTGCTGATTCTTCTGCCAGCTGCTGGTATTTACTGCCGAGCCCCTCCAGTGAATTGTTAATTTTGGTTTTGTATTTTTCTATCTGGTTCTTTTTAGTAATGTTTATTTTTTCATTGACCATCTTTATTTGAAGAGACATTGTCATGATACCTTTATTTCTTTAAGCATGGTTTCATTTTTCTCCTTAGCATCATTTTAATAGCTGCTTTGAGGTCTCTGATTGCTGAGTCCACCATCTGGGCCTCTTCAAATGCAGATCTTGCTGCCTGCATTTTTTCCCCATGTATATGGGTCACAGTTGTCTTTTTCTTTACAAGTCTCATAATTCTTGGTTGAAAACTGGACATTTTAGATACTATACTGCAGCAGCTCTGGATACCAATCACTGCCCCAACCAGGAATTGTTGTTTTATTTGCTTATTTGTTTGTTTATTTGTTTGGTGACTTGGCTTTGGTTGTACCTGCCTGGAGTAACGTGTCTGGAGAGATCTGTACACAGAGCTGGATAAGAAGGGTATGTAAGAGAGTGAGTCAGAGACTCATAATTCTTACCAAGACTCATAATTCTTACCAAGATTTAGTAGATTTTCATGAATGAATGTTTCTCCATTTGATGTATTCTCTTAGGACACTTTCTAGAGACTTCAAGTGGTTAAAATTTTTTTTTCCTCAGTTAAATTTTTGTTTTTCTGGGGAGAGTTTTCACTGAGCTCCTTGTTCTGCCATTCTGGAAGTCCTGCCTCTTCTCTTATTTTCATTGTATAGTTAATTAGAAGATATCCTCTTGCCCTTTAAATAGGTGAATGCAAATTATTTCTGTGACACCATTTCAACATTAACTTTGATAAAAGAGAATTTCTGAAATGTGCCCAATTTGGGATTAGGATCATTGACACCAACTTAGTTTATTTTCCAGCAAGAGTCCATAGTGTCTGGGAAGCAGCAGTTTGATATTTTGGCAATACAGATTGCCAAAAAACAGGTGAAAGGATGCTCAACATCACTAATGGTTAGAAAAATGCAAATCAAAACCACACTGTGGTATCACCTCACACCGGTCTGAATGGCCATCATCAAAAAAATCTACAAACAATAAATGCTGGAGAGGGTGTGGAGAAAAGGGAACACTCTTGCACTGTTGGTGGGAATGTAAATTGATACAGCCACTATGGAGAACAGTATGGAGGTTCCTTAAAAAACTAAAAATAGAACTACCATATGGCCCAGCAATCCCACTACTGGGCAAGTACCCTGAGAAAACCATAATTCAAAAAGATACATGTACCACAATGTTCACTGCAGCACTATTTACAATAGCCAGGACATGGAAGCAACCTACATGTCCATCGACAGAAGAATGGATAAAGAAGGTGTGGCATATATATATGATGGAATATTACTCAGCCGTAAAAAGAAATGAAATTGTGTTATTTGTAGTGAGGTGAATGGACCTAGAGTCTGTCATACAGAGTGAAGTAAGTCAGAACGAGAAAAACAAATACTGTATGCTGACACATACATATGGAATCTAAAAAAAATGGTTCTGAAGAACCTAGGGGCAGGACAGGAGTAAAAATGCAGATGTAGGAAATTGACTTGAGGACACGGGAAGGGGGAAAGGTAAGCTGAGACAAAGTCAGAGACTAGCATTGACATATGTACACTCCCAAATGTAAAATAGATAGCTAGTGGGAAGCAGCTGTATCACACAGGGAGATAAACTCAATGCTTTGTGACCACCTAGAAGGGTGGGATAGGGAAGGTGGGAGGGAGATGCAAGAGGGAAGGGGATATGGGGATATATGTATACATATAGCTGATTTACTTTGTTATACAGCAGAAACTAACACAACATTGTAAAGCAATTATACTTCAATAAAGATGTAAAAAAGGGCATCCCTGGTGGCGCAGTAGTTGAGAATCCGCCTGCCGATGCAGGGGACATGGGGTCGTGCCCCGGTAAAAAAAAAGAATTATATGTGTGTGTGTATATATATATATATATATATATACACATACATACATATTTCTTTATAGCTCATAAAGTGCTTTTGATTGGGATTATCTCATTTAACATTTACACTAATCCAATGAGGAAGGGGGATGATCCCCCATTTTAAGATAAAGAAGCTGATTATAGGAGAGGCCAAGTAATTTTCATAGCATTCTGTAATTAAGTAATGGACAAAAATTGAATGTAATCTGTTAACATTTTATGTTGTTTCTAATTATACTATACTCACTTTAGGGTTTTTTGTTTATTTGCTTGTCAAATAAACCACATAGTCAGGAAAAAAAGGTAGTTAAACCTAATCCATAATCTTTCCTGAGACATAAAGCACTCTGAAGAGTAACAGGTTCAGTCTAATGATGATTTTCAAGGGGTTGAGGAGTGTGTTTGTGCTGGGGAGTTGATGGTGGGGTAAAGGGTAGCCATGTTCCCATGGGTACTTCTCAAAATTCCTAAGGAGTAAGTTTTTAATTTTGAATAGATTTCAGTTTGAAGAAATCTCTTCTGGTAATGTCTAGACACTCTCATGAGGACAGAGAAAGATTAAGACTGCTCTCTGTTAAGAGTTAATATGAATTGAGTACCTACTTTGTGCCAGCTACTGTCCTAAGCACTTTATGTATATTAGCTCATTTTACCCTATGAGCTGGGAAGTCAGGCAAACTAGCTCCAGAGCCAATGTTCATAAACCCTACACTGACTGCCCCTTCTTCCCTGACCAAGTCAAGGGGAATGGATTATTAAGCTAAAGTTAGAAACCACGTTGAGTAGGAAACAATCTGGAATAGAAAATAGTGGATCTTGCAATGTGGCCTTTATGAGAGCAATGTCATAGTTATATTATTGGAAATAGAGTAATTCCAAAACAGCTGCAGCAAAAGTTGTGTTTTGTTGGAGGTGAGCACAGCTCTGTTGTAAGCTACTTGGTGCCTTCATCCTGGTAGACCTCAAATCACCAACTTGTATGGTTTGGTGAGCTACATGTACTTATTTATTGATTATTTTGATCTTTGCTAAATTTTTGGTTATTGGTTCACTCTGCAGCTGAATATAATTAAAATCATCAAAGAAAGGGAAACAAGCTTAATCAGCATTCAAACATGTATTCATTGTTATCTTATTTTTCTTCATGCACATATGAACTTTACTAGTATTCTTTGTAGGCTATTGGTCTGTTTTTAACCAAAGGGATGGAATCCTATGTTATCTCAATATAGTACTTGTGGTCAAGTATAAAGCTGCATTCTATATCCTCAGATATCTCCTATACTCTGAAAACCTGTCTCTTTAAGCTTAGCATTTTAATTATAGGAGTTTCATACATTTTCTCCACTCTTTGCTTCAAAACTTCACAGAAAATGCATGTCATCCTTTTACTTTACCTTCCTCATAATAAAAGGGCAGAATATTTTAATTATCACCCTTCACCATATAATTGGTTGTTTAGATAACAGTAGTAGATGGAATAGAACATTTTGGTGTCCAGCCAAGAGAGAAAACATAAAAGCTTCCAGTGAGCTAATTGGTGTATATATGATTTGTGTCTAGCATGGAAGGCTAACAGCTTCCCTGCATGGTTTGTGAACTGCCATCACCTCATTTTATAATAGATATAGCTGAGACAAAAAGGTGTTAAGTGATCTGCTCATGGTCACTAAACATTAGCTGCCATTTGGGGACTAGTTCCTCTAGGTCACCCGATAAGCATATCATGATGTTTTCCATGGAAAACAATCTAGAAATTCTCAATTGCTTATCAAATAAATGCCAAGCCCTGTGGCCAGGTATTATTAAAGGATTTAAACCCATGGTTCTCAAACTTGAGCATGAATCAGGATCAGTTGGAGGGATGTTAAATCATAGACTGGTGGGTCCCTTCCCCAGAGGTTCTGATTCAATAAGGCTGAAGTAGAGCTGACCCTTGAAAAACACAGGTTTGAACTGTATGTGTCCACTTACACATGGATTGTTTTCAATAGGAAATACTACAGGATCCAGTCTGCAATTGGTTCAATCTGCAGACTCGGGAACCTCAGATACGGAGGAACCGCGTATATGGAGGTCCGACTTTATATGTGGACTTTTGACTGCCTAGAGGGTCGACACCCCTAACCCCTGTGATGTTCAAGAGTCAAGAGTAGTGCCTAAAATTCTAGATTTCTAAAAATCTCCCAAGTGATTCTGACGCTTATGGTGTGGAGACAACACACTGAGAGCTACTGGCATGAACAATAGAGATGTTTATTATTTTAAAAATGAGAAACTCTGGGTTGGAAAATGAAGCATTAGAGGTGATCAGTTGATCAGCATTGCCCTCTCACCTCCTGTCCTGGTCACAAGATAACTGCTGCAATGTAAAGTCCTTCATGAAGAAGTAGGGATGTCTAGGGCGTGGAGGGACCATCTTTTCTGGTGTGTGTCTTTTAACCCATGGGAAAACCCTTCCCAGATGTCCCCAGCAGACCTCTTTTGAACACAAGTGAGTCACATACCCAGCCCCTAACCAATCACTAGCAAGGGGAGTAGGATTATCATGAGATTTGGAAGAATTAAGTTTTACCTCTGAGATCGTGGACAAAGAGAACAGACTGGTAGTTGCCAAGGGGGAGGGGATTGAGGGAGGGATAGAGTGAGAGGTTGGGATTAGCAGATGTAAGCTTGTATATATGGAATGGGTAAACAACAAGGTCTTACTGTATAGCACAGGGAAGTATATTCAATATTCTGTGATAAACCATAATGGAAAAGAATATGAAGAAGAATGTATATATGTATAATTGAATCACTTTGCTGTACAGCAGTAATTAACACAACATTGTTAATCAACTATACTTCAATTTTAAAAAATAGATTAAAAAAAGATTGACCTCTGGGCTTCCCTGGTGGCCCAGTGGTTGAGAATGCGCCTGCCATTGCAGGGGACATGGGTTCGATCCCTGATCCGGGAGGATCCCACATGCCGCAGAGCAAATGGGCCCATAAGCCACAACTGCTGAGGCCCGTGCACCTGGAGCCTGTGCTCTGCAACAGGAGAGGCCACCACAACGAGAAGCCCATGCACCGCAAAGAGGAGTGGGCCCCGCTTGCCGCAACTGGAGAAAGCCTGCGCGCAGCAACGAAGACCCAATGCAGCCAAAAATAAATTAATTAAAAAAAAAAAAAAAAAAAAGATTGACCTCTGAGCAGAAGTTGGGTCACCTTACACCTAGAGTGCTTGCCCAGTGGAGGAAAGTGAACACCCCAAACATAAGCAAGACTTGATCTGCAAGAAAGATCTGGGTAAAGAGTTTTGAATGGGCAACCAATAGCATCCATTCTACTAGACATTTAAGATCTTGTACAGCTTAGCTTGGTAATACTGTAAGTGCTATAATAAGAAAGAAGATCCTAGGTGCTTCTATCTGCTACCTAGTGAGGATCCTAGTTAGTAGTGTACTCCATCCTGGATGGTTAGTATAAGTAGGCTACTCTTAGAATAGCATAACTTGTTCCAAAGAAGTAGGGTGATTTCCCTCAGGTGGAAATGGATTGTATTTGACATATTTAAAATAACATCTAACCTAATTTATTAGGAATAGGGCTTCACAATTTTAAATTTTTTGCCAAAGAAAAATTAGAAGAGGTGCTGCTGCATGCTTCACAAATAGGGTGAGATTGCAGCTTCTCAGAAGGGCAGGAAGAGCATATGTGGTGACCAGGAATTATCATCCACAGAGGCACGATTTTCTGTTCCACATCCTTCTTCCACCCCTTTTGTTCTTTTCCTCGCTCTCTTTGTGTTTTTCTAAACTATGATAACAAAAAGACTGGAAATTTGGATATTAGGAACAGAGGGAAATTTCAACAGTGTTCTGAAAGGGAAAATTACAGATGAACTCAGTATATCTCTTGCAGATCCATCTATTTATGAATTTCTAAGACTGCCTTTGACAGACGTGAGAACTGACTTCTGTCTCCCTGTGTAAGGTGATATGAAGCCCATAGTGGTGAGATCAAATGAACTCTGGGCCTTTAGAGAGGATATGTTAACACTGATGATCTAGTAAATTGTAATAAAATAATCAGGAAATCATCAGTTTTGAGTATTTATTACCTTTGTTTTTAAAAAAATGTTTTTATTGAAGTATAGTTGATTTACAATGTTGTAATATAGTTCCCTGTGCTGTACAGTAGGACCTTGTTGTTTATCCATTCTATATATAATAGTTTGCATCTACTAATCCCAAGTTCCCAGTTACCTTTGTTTTTAACATAATGTATTGCAAGCTTATATAAGTTGATTTTTAATATAGTTTATTTAACTGGCTCACAAATTTCCCGAAGACTTATGAGCTATTAGGACCCAGCTCCAGTACACCACTGGATATATTATACACAGGGAGGTAGATTAGACCTGTTTAAGCCAAGGCCAGTGGTATAATTGCTTCTGTAGGATCTCCACTTCATTGAAGATTCTGCTGCTGAAATGAATTGACATTCTAAATGTATTCCAATTCTACCAACTGGAGCCCATTCAGGTCTGTATGACCCCATGGTGACCCTGTCTTCCAATGGCTCTGAGTATTCTAAGTAATAACCATAAGTCATAACGTTCCAGGACAGGTGACAATATCAAACCCTGCTTAACCCTTCTGCACATGTGTACAAACTCCTCTGACCCACAGCTACACATCACCCAGTATTGTGGTCCCCTTTGTTGGTCCTCAATCATCGTTTGATTCAAGCCCAAGCTTCTCTCTTCATGTAAGAGTGAAAACAGGAAGAGAGGTGAAGTCATTGGTTGGGTTAAGGGAGATCAGAGATTACATATGGAACTATAGTTTTCTTCGCCTGATCTCAAAATAACTTTGTGAAAACTTATAGGATAAAATTGTTACGGCAACCAGCTTAAAGAAAAAGGACTTCAGATTTTATCCCCTCATACATCAATTATCATAGTTCTGTATCTTGGGAGCCAGAAATTCAGCAGGTATTTTGAGATTTGACCTCTCATTATTTGACCTTTAAAGAAAATCAGCATGACTCTCGTCTGCTTCCTGTTGAGCTTCTAAAGTGTATAAATTGTGCAGATAACGGAGCATCCTAGATGAGCTGGAGCACAGACTTGGAGAAGCCAGCATGTGTGGTTTGGTAACAATATATATACACGTGTGTGTGTGTGTGTGTGTGTGTGTGTGTGTCTGTCTGTGTGTGCGCACATATACAATGGTTAGCAAAACCTAACCATTAGTTAGAAGGAAATTTGGCATGATGGTTTATCCTCACGTCAAGAAGGAGCAGTGCTTCCAAGGAGCCCTGGCTGTATGGTCCACATGCCTGCATTCTCTGTTAGGAAGAAGGATGCACATACAATGACAAAGGTATATCACAAGCCTAAGCTCCTCTGGGAAACCCTCTGATGCCATTAGAGTTTTATGGTGAGTTGAATGGTGCCCCCCCAAAAAAGATCTGTCCATCATGTCCTGGAACCTGTGAAGCTGATGTTATGTGAAAAAAAGTGTCTTTGCAGATGTAATTATGTTAAAGATCTTGGGATGAGATCATCCTGGATTATCCATATGGGCCCTAAACCCAATAACAAATATTTTGCTAAGTAACATATAAGGGAGACACCCAGAGAGAAGATGATAGTGGTGACTGGAGAGACACTCTTACAAGCCAAGGAACAGTTGGAGCCACTGGAAGCAGGAAGCGGCCAGGAAGGATTCTTCCCAAGCACCTTCAGAGGGAGCATAGCCCTGCTCATTCCTTGATTCTGGACTTCTGGCCTCCCGACTGTTGTAAGTGACCCAGTTTGTGGTAACTGGTTACTGCAGTCCTAGGAAATGAATACAAATAACAAAACTGAAGGACAAAACGAACGGCTCTGGGTTACAAAGGAACCACCCAGCTCTGCTATGGGGTAACTTCTAAAGACGGGCCATGATAAGGGGTGTTAACTTTCCACCTGGAGAATGAGACAGTGGAAATTCAGAGACAAATAAGGATGCAGCTCTATCTGCAGTGGTGGAAAGTATCAACACTTTTAAAGGGTATTGCCAGCTAAGTGTGTCGGTGCAACTGGTTCCCTGGCTTGGGTGGAGCTGTGGTAGTGTGATGGGCAGAGCCATTGCAGACTTTGGAGATAATGGGTGGCCAGAGCACTGGTGAGCCAGTCCAGGGCTGGGCTTGTCTGTAAGACATGTTCCTCCCTATGACAAACAAAACCACGCCGCAAGGGGAATGGTTAGGGTCCTGTGAGTTCACAGGTAGGGAGCATTGATCCAGCTCACTTGGGAACAAAATATTAAAGTAAACTTCCTAGGACCTATACATTGGAGGGTTCAAAGGGACAATTCACTCACATCTATTTTATTTAAGGTTGAAATTTTAAGTTTGATTATTTAAGAAATAACCACAGTGCTACATTTTCCACATTCCTATGGGAATAAATTATTTCTTGCTCCCACGTCTTTTGATTTCTGTTGCCCCTATGGATAGAACCCCTAGTACAGGTACTAGGAACACATTTTCCAAGGCAAAAAGCTGAAAACATCTCTGACTGTAATGTTGGGCCACTTTAGGCAGTAAATGGCAGTCAGGGACATGTTGTTTGGACGACAAAATGCAAGAAATTTCAAATCGTGATGGGAGTGGGTGATTCAACATAATCCATAAAATTGGCATTGTCCCAGAAAACCCAGATGGTAGAGACAAGGCATGAAGACAAACAGCTCTTATTTTCTTAGCTTTGGGTAACTAAGACTAGAGAAAAATCAACAATGCTTTTGTTTGTACGAAAATATAATTCTAGGAAAAATGAGTGCTATTCATTAAATCTCTAATTAATGATACTCAGAGTGCTGTGGTTTCTCAATGAGAAAGCACCTGGATGAAACATGGTACACTCACCACTCAGGGTTTATGCATTCAGAACTGGATGAAGCTTGATGTGGCTTCAAGGGCTATATGATTCAATCCCCTCATTTTGTGGATGTGGAAACTGAGGCAGGAGAAATGTCATCCTAGGGATGGGTGCCTGAGGCTGGAATTGAACCTGGACCATTGAATTCCCATCTGCCGTCCTTCTCACCCAGCCACACCCTTCAAGGGCTCTTATCTAACACTGACTTCCCTCTGCTGACAGCATCATCCTTGGACGCTTCTGTAGCTCTGGCTGCTTATCGTTGTTTTCAGCCTTTTCCCAGCTTCTTATCAGAGGCAAAGCTTTAACTGCCTCAACACACAGTCAATTCTACTTGAAAGATGAGACCGGGCAGGGAACTCAATTCTTCAGTGTTCTCAGACATCATGAACTGTCTTCCTCGGAGAGTCTCCAACTCCAAATCAGTCACTTTAATTACAAACTTTCCTTTCTCTAGAATCATTTACCTAAGACTTAATTTAAACACCTTTTGGACAAAAAACCCAAACCTCAAACCCAAAACTAAACCCCACAAAGAAATCTTGAAATAAAAGCCCACAGATTCTTTTCATACATAACTAATGCTAGGCAGACTCTGAATTTTTAGACACATTGTGGCAGAAAGCCTGGCATATACGGGTAATGTAAGATTTTGGAATCGAGAAGATGTTAATTCAAATCCCAAATCAACCACTCTGTGTGAGCTCTGGGCTACAGTTTGTATCAGTAAACCGGGAAACGTTTTTCTCTGTAACAGGATAATGCAATGGAGTAATTAACTATAATTTTTTTGTGGGTTCATCAAGATAAAAGGGAGGGGGAGGAAGGGGTGTTAGGCAGAAAAAAATGTAGCCCTCACACTGTACTTGCCATCTTTCTTTCTTTCCTGCAACTCCTGGGGCCAATAACAGCAGAAAGCCTCTAAGAAGGTAATTTCTGGCCTGGGAGTAACATAAAGACACCCTTTCCTCTCTGATGATTTATATATTTTGGGAGCCTGGGGTTGTTCCTGGTTCTCTTCCAACTACATACACGCTTGCAGCCAGGGCCGAAACCAGGAGGATGCTCTTCTAGGTGACAAAGTTCATAATCCAAAGACCTTTGGAATGCTATTGCTTCCTCTTTGGGGATTTATCCCATTCTTCACTGCCAGAGCCAGATGCAGACTCTGCATCCCAGTGACTGCTCCAGGAATGTAGAATTGGGAACCAGACAGGTTACCAGAAGGTGCTGGATTCCTGGCCAAGATTCAGGCTCAAATTTATTGGGAAACATACAACCTCAAAGGGCTGGTTGTGAGAGACTACTTTCCATTCACCAGTAGGACCTCACAGTTTCCACCAAGCACATCACCCTTGGGAAATGGCTGTGGGTAAGGACAGTGGCTGACAGGGCTAATAACCCCTCTGAGTTCCCTCTCAAATTCTTCATGAACTTACAGGCAGTCTATAAAAGCCCCAAGTGTTTTCATTCCAGAACTCGGGTAATAATTCCATACTCTACTTCCTACTTAGCAGTCATTTATTTTAAACATATTTGATGGGTACCAACTATGTGCCAGGGCATCCATAGCATCCCCCTGGCTGACGACAGTGTTTCCAGTTACTGTCCTGTTGCCTCTGTGCCTCTCTCATCATCACCACCAGCATCTACCATATCTTTTTAGCTCCTTCAGATCTGACTGTCGTTTTGGTTCTCAACTCAGCCCCACTTCTTTCTTCAGTTAAACCCAGAGGTTTCAATCTCAGCTGGAGCCTGAACTCCCCAAACTTAACCAACAGAGGAGTGAATTTTTGGTAACTCTCTGTGTATGGACATAAGCCAAACACATTAGAAATTCTTGTAACCATGGTAGGTTTGAAATTCATTCAGAGCAACTCAGCAATCTGCCTCTCCTTTCCTCTAATAAAATAAATATCAGCTTTTAAATATTCTCTACTATTTCTTCTGAAACTCCCATCCCTGCTTATAAGCAAGAAATGCAACAGCACGGGCCACCACAGCAAAAACAATACATTCTAAGCTTGTTCATTAAAGGTATATTAGTGTCTTCCAGTTTAAAATTGTTTCTTTTTGGATAAACTCTGTTTCTTTCAGTTTAGGAGGCTCCATTTATAAACACAATTTCTTTTTGAATAACATCTCAGTCTTTCACGACCTTTTCCTCTCTCCCTTCTCTCTCCTTTCTCTTATGTTGTCAAAGTGTAGGAGAGATCTTACCCTACTTCACACCGTGTGCCATGGGGGCCTTGGGTCCCTTTGTCGGCAGCTGTGGATGGCCTTTGGTTGAGGTATAGGTCATTTAAGCTGAGTCTTTGGGTGTTGGTGTCTGACCCTGCTGCGTCTTCAGATTTCGGGGCTGAATGAACGCATCGCCTGAAGTTCACCCTGACTGTGCCCCGGGGAACTTAGGCATCCCCCCCCACCCACCTAGCTCCAGCCTAAGCAGGTGCTGTGGACCCTCTTGTGACTCAAGTGCTTCATGTCCCTCCTGCTTTCAAGCTGTCGAGGAGCCTGGACTGTAGGAACCCCTTGCCCTGAACCACTGCTATCCTTCAGTAGGCACATTGATTCTCAAATTTTCAGCTACCTCTTGCATCCTCTTTCAGTCATGTGGGTGTTTCTGAATCTTTAACATGCTCTGAGCAAGCATAGGGAAAGAGGGAAGCAGTATTTCTGGACCATGATCTAGACACTTCAGGAAAATGCCATACACAACCAGAACCCACTGTTCTATCAATCATGACATTCTTATCTCATCTAAGAACACAGACATTAAGTTATTAATGAGTACCATGTGGAAATCATTCTTTAAATATTCAATTTACTTCGTTAAGAAAGATGAAAGGTATTTGGCTCTGGTCACAGTTCCCCATGAACAATCCTCTGTCTGCCTCATTCTCACAATATGTTGGACATGATAGAGAGGAAGCACAACACTTCTTGGATTCTTCTTTGGGCTGTAAGGGATTTTGTTGTTGAGTTTCTATCAACAGGAATCTATTGCCCTTCTGGGCCCATGTTCAGGGTCTTAGGACACTGAGTTCCAGAGAAACAACGATTTACCCTGGTCTTATATTGTCAAAATTTCTTTCTATAATTAACTGTGTCCTCCCAGAGGCCAGGGGGATTTGTATTTTTCCAATTCTCCCCGTTCTGTAGAGTAAAACTCTGTGCTCAGACCTCCAAGCTTTGCTCTTGATATGTAAAAGCAAGGCTTAGGAATATAGCAAAGTATTTTGTCTTTAAACAAAGGCTGGGCTTTTCAAGGCTGTTCTCATGCTATGGACTCAAGAAAAAATTTTTTTCGAAGTTTAAAGCTGAACAATGATTTTTCTAGGCAGCATCTGACTTCCCCCAGAAATGAGGTCATTAAAGCAGAAACCAGTGGCAACATGATTTATGGAGATGGAAAAAAAACATTGTTTCCGACATCTGCAAATAGAATGCTCTATAAAGGGCAGGGATCGTGTTTCATTTCTGAATGCCTAGTGCCTAGCTTGGCATCTGCTACACAGTAAGCACACAACAAATGTGTCTTGGATGAAAGGATAGTCACTTTAACGTTTTTTTAAAATTAATTAATTAATTTATTTATTTTTGGCTGCGTTGGGTCTTCGTTGCTGCACACGGGCTTTCTCTAGTTGCGGTGAGCGGGGCCTACTCTTCGTTGCAGTGCGCGGGCTTCTTCTTGCGGTGGCTTCTCCTGTTGCGGAGCACAGGCTCTAGGTGCGTGGGCTTCAGTAGTTGTGGTGCGTGGGGTCAGTCGTTGTGGCGCACAGGCTTAGTTGCTCCGCGGCATGTGGGATCTTCCCCGACCAGAGCTCGAACCCGTGTCCCCTGCATTGGCAGGCGGATTCTTAACCGCTGCACCATCAGGGAAACCTGTCTCGTTAACTTTTATTCAGATTACTCTCTATAGCACCCCTCTGGACATCCCAGTTCATGTGAAATCCACTGGAGGAGGTATATGAATGAATGAGGTATGTCTGTACTGAACCTGGTGGATGTGTCTCCCCATGTTTACTCAGTCTCACCTAAGCCCATGTGCTTACGCTCCTGTCACCTCACCCCTAACACAAGAATTCTCCATATGTGGCATCTGGATAAGCGATGTCAGCACCACCGGAGCCCCTGTAATAAATGCAGAATTTTATGCCTCTCCTAGACCTGCTGAATCAAAAACTCTGAAGTGGAGTCCAGCAATTTATGTTTTAATAAGTCCTTTAGGTTATCTCGATGTGCGCTAGAACTTGAGAACACAAATTCATCTAACACCTCCATCTGGTTCAGCCTCCCCTAGGGATGAGGCCAGGATTTATCGGGGCCTCCATTGAGGCTGCATGGGAGGAGCCTCAGCCTCTCCCATGTCTAGATTCTATTAGATCAGCTGCTCAGAGGTTCTGGCTTCGCAGAAAGACCAAGGAACATAACCCAAAAGTGTCCAGGGAGTTAATGTCTTGTACAGATATCTATGTTGACGTGATGATGAGAGTCTATGTGAAAACTCAAGTCAATGAGCTTGCGGTTGAGATGAATTTAAGGCTCTATGGGTGAATGTATGGCTGAGACCAACCTCAATGTTCACACCTCAGCAGGACATGATTCAGTGATGGGGACTATCTGGCCTCCTGTCCCTCATGACCAAACTCTTATTGCTTTTTTTAGTTAAGTCAATACATTTCTGAAACACATCATTAACATCTTAAATCAAGACTTTTAAAAGACAATAAGAAGACCTGGAGTAATTAAAATTTTAGGTGGAATATATATGGTAAAATTCACCTAGCACTTCAAGTAAGCATGATTATAAATTATATACAGCAAACTCTTCCAACATATCGTATGATGCTGATGTTAAATTTTTAGTGCATTTTCCACAAAGAACTGGTGAAAACCTTAGGGAAATACCTCTGCCCTGCTATTTTTTTCTTGTTCTGGTTTTTAGTCATTCAGTGAGTCTCTTCTAAGCCCCATCTGTTCCTGGTCCCAAGATGTCTATGTTTGAATGGTCTCACCCTAATGGCAGAGGCATTTCGGTTCTTTGTTAGCAGTGTTCAAAGTTCATGCTGATAATACAGCAACTTCATTAACTGTATGTGCATAGCTTTCTCCTTTGATTAATACCTACTATTCACTTCAGTTCTGGAATTTAAGGAAGTTTGCTTTTCTAATGGCTGTTTATCTGTTCCTCTGAGGACCTTCCTCTCTGAGGGTTTTATCAAAACTTGTTCTCTGTCTTTGTTCTCAGTGCTTGCAACTCTGAAATCTGTCCCTCTGCATTGAAAAACAGTGGTTTTTCCTTTGATGGAAAAACGCTTTCCAATAAGATACGATTATGAAGGGGCTTCTCTCTGTCTCCCCTGCACAGAAACTATTTCTTGATAATTCTTATGCTATTGTCATATATTTCCCACCTCATGTATACATATACTGTATTTTTAACTCTTCTTACGTATAATTACGTAAAATCACCAGAAGAGTAATTTCATTAGTAACAAAGGAAGATATCTGCTGAAAACAGAACTGTAAAGAAGATTATGGTGGGCCTTTAGAAGGAGAAAATTTGAAGTAGCAGATTTGGGTAGCAAGCCAAGGATTTAATGTGCACTTGCTAAGAAGATCAAGGTCTGGGTTAAGATGAGATGGCATGGATAGAATGGACTTTGGGTGCATGGTTTAATCAACCCATTTAGTAAAACTGTGATCCCTAGGAACTGAGACCAAGACTCAGAAGCCAGATTCCTGGTGGAAGATGTAGAGACTTCTGAAAGTCATAGTGACTGAGTTGGTGCTTGTGGAGCCCAGAATGGGGAAGAAGTTAAGGAGAATCAAGAAGAGAACAGTTGGGTAGGAGAGTTGACTGAGCAGAGGCCAAAGGGAGAATGAAAAGTTAGCTCATGTTACCATAAACCCCTTCAAAACCCTTTGATATCACCTTGTTACTAATTATAGACTTCTCAAACTTTAGAAAATCACTGCTGTTAAAAATTCCTAGTCTGTGCCACAGATTCTGATTACGTATTTGTAAGGTCAGACCCAGAAGTTTAGTCTTTATCTAGTAGCCCAAGTGATTTGCCCACATTTTCAGAAATGTTGAACTTCAGGATAAAGTCCAAATTCCCAACCATAAAAATGAGTGTCCTCTAGATTTTTCAAGGCTGTTTAAGCATTTGTTCTTTTCTGTTAAGTAATTCTTGATACCACTGAGATTGAACCTTTCCCTTTATAAAACATTGCATCCCACAGCATTATGATAGAGCTTTTGAAAATAAGAACAGCTATTCGATTACATTTCTGTCCTCTTCTACAAGATAATGAGCAATTTAAAGTTAGAGACTAGCACTTGTCTCTGATTCCCCAATGCTCAGCACAGTGATTAGTACAGAATACGCTCTCAAAAATCAGTTCTATTGTAACCCTCCTACACTGTTGGTGGGAATGTAAATTGGTGAAGCCACTATGAAGAACAGTATGGAGGTTCCTCAAAAAACTAAAAATAGAGCTACCATATGATCCAGCAATCCCACTCCTTGTTGTATATCCAGAGAAAACCATAATTTGAAAACATACACACACCCCAGCAGCACTATTCACAATAGCCAAGACATGGAAGCAACCTAAGTGTCCATCAACAGAGAAATGGATAAAGAAGATACATATATATAGTGCAATATTACTCAGCCATTAAAAAGAATGCGATAATGCCATTTGCAGCAACACGGATGGACCTGGAGATTATCATACTAAGTGAAGTAAGTCAGAAAGAGAAAGACAAATATCATACACTATCCCTTATATGTGGAATCTAAAATATGATACAAATGAACATATTTACAAAACAGAAACAGACTCACAGACTTAGAAAAAAAATTTATGGTTATCAAAGGAGAAAGTTGAGGGGGAGGGATAAATTGGGTGTTTGGGATTGACATATGCACACTACTACATTTAGAATAGATAACCAACAAGGACCTACTGTATAGCACATGGAAGTATGCTTGATATTCTGTAATAACCTAAATGGGAAAATATTTTGAAAAAGATAGATATATGTATATGTATAACTGAATCACTTTGGTGTACACCTGAAACTAACACAACATTGTAAATCAACTGTACTCCAATACAAAATAAAAATTTTAAAAAAATCAGTTCTGTTGTATCCATAAATGTAACCAAGTGAAGTTATTCCCATTGCTTTGGGTTAACAGATATTGCTAACTAATATGAAAAGATACATTATTCCCCCCCAAATCACCAAATTATACCATGTTACCACCATTGCTTTCTTTTCTTGTGATGTTGTTGTCTGGCTTTGGAATCAGGGTAATCTTGGCCTCACAAATTTAACTGGGAATTTAATTTTCTCTATTTTCTCAGAGTTTGTTTTGGATTGGCATTATTTTTTACTTAAATCTTTGTTAGAATTCACCAGTGAAATCATCTGGGCCTTGAGTAATAAAATATTCATTTTTCATTACTAATTTTTTTAATATATAAGTCTATTCAGATATTGTTTCTTCTTGAGTCAGTTTTAGTAAATTGTGTCTTTCTAGAAATTTCTCCATTTTATCTAAGCTGTCTAATGTATTGTTATAAAGCTTTTCATGATATTCCCATTTAATCTTTTTAATTTCTCTGTGCTCTGCAGTGATACACCTTTTTTAAAAATTCCTAATTTTGGTAATTTGTATCATCTCTCTTTTTCTTGGTGAGTGTAGATAAAATTTTATTAATTTTGCTTTTCAAAGGACTAAATTTTGGTTTCACTGATTTTCTTTATTTTTTATTTATTTTTTTTATTTTTTTTTGCGGTACGCGGGCCTCTCACTGTTGTGGCCTCTCCCTTTGTGGAGCACAGGCTCCGGACGCGCAGGCTTAGCGGCCATGGCTCACGGGCCTAGCCGCTCCGCGGCATGTGGGATCTTCCCGGACCGGGGCACGAACCCCTGTCCCCTGCATCGGCAGGCGGACTCTCAACCACTGCGCCACCAGGGAAGCCCCTCTTTATTGTTTTCTGTTTTGTATCTTACTGATTTCTGTTCTGATCTTTATTTTTTTATTTTGCCTTTGATTTTCTTTTCTTTTGGCTAGCTTCTTAAGAAGCAAGTCTAGATTATATTCTTCCATTCTAATATGTGTTTAATGATATAACACTACCTCTAGGGCTTCCCTGGTGGCACAGTGGTTGCTCATCCGCCTGCCGATGCAGGGGAACCGGGTTCGCGCCCCGGTCTGGGAGGATCCCACGTGCCGCAGAGCGGCTGGGCCCGTGAGCCATGGCCGCTGGGCCTGCGCGTCCGGAGCCTGTGCTCTGCAACGGGAGAGGCCACAGCAGAGGAAGGCCCGCATACCACAAAAAAAAAAACAAACAAACAAACAAAAAAAACACTACCTCTAAACACTGATTTAACTGCATTTCGTAAATATTAATATGACTTATTTTTGTTCAGTTGTGTTTATATTTAGTTTGGTATTTCAAAATTTCCCTTGTGATTTCTTCTTTGATATATTAGTAATTTACAACTATGGTTTTTAATTTTCAGATAAAAAAAACACTACCTCTAAACACTGATTTAACTGCATTTCGTAAATATTAATATGACTTATTTTTGTTCAGTTGTGTTTATATTTAGTTTGGTATTTCAAAATTTCCCTTGTGATTTCTTCTTTGATATATTAGTAATTTACAACTATGGTTTTTAATTTTCAGATAGTTGAGGATTTCTCAGATTTCTTTCATTGTTGATTCATAATTTTATTCCCTGGTAGTCAGAGAACATTCTTTGCATGATTTAAATCCTCTTTAAAAATACTGTGACTTGTTTTATTGCCTAGTCTATGTTCTACCCTAAAGAATATTCAATACTTGTTCAAAAATAGTATGCATTATATATTCTGCTGTGTTAGTGGAAGGTTCTATGTATGTCAATTAGGTCAAGTTGGTTGGTGGTGGTACTCAAGTCTTCTATAGCCTCACTGATTTTCTGTCTAGTTGTTCAGAGTAGGTGTTTTTGGGGGTTTTTTTATTAGTGGCTAACAGAAATATCAGTTAGACTGTTTTTCCATAAGAAACCAAGATCTCTATGATGACTCAGGATATAACCTAATAGAAAAGGAAAGAAGTCTTTGTTAAAAGTTAGCTACACCTCACATAAAATTATAAATGCATAAAAATAGTTTTTAAGGGGCTAATTTTCAACCGGCTTTTGTTAGTAAGGGCAAAAAGATAATTTTTGGCTTTATGTAAAATAGAAGTATCAATGTGAATATGTTACAGGCATGTACCATGAGATGTGTCAACTTGGCTGGGCTATATTAATCAAAGACTAATCTAGGTATTGCTGTGATTAACATCTGCAATCAAGTCATTGTAAGTAAAATGAACTTGACAATGTGGGTGGACCTCATTCAATCAGTTGAAGGCCTTTAGAGCAAAAATGGAAGTTTCCCAGAGAAAAAGAACTTTTACCCTCAAAACTGCAGCATCACCTCCTGCCTGAGTTTCCAGTCTGCCAGCCTGCCCTACAGATTTCAAACTTGCTAGCCTCCACAATTGCATGAGCCAATTTCTTAAAATAAATCATTCTCTACATGAGTGTATATATATACACACACATATACATAAATATATGTATGTGATACCTATAATGTATGTATATAAATATACACACACTTATATATAATCTCTTTTTGTGTTTCCCTGGAGAACCCTGATGGATACATTCGGTCGCTTCTTAGCTCTCTGGTCCCATGGTCCCATTAGACTTTATTGAGGTATAATTTGATTATATTAAATGCACACATTTTAAGTGTACAGCTTGATGAATTTTGACAAAACTATACACTGGTATAATTATACCCCAATCAAGATACAGGCATTTTATTCTTGAATGTGGCAGATTGTTAAAATAATAAAAACACAGCCTATCAAAGTTTATGGGATGCAACTAAAACAGCACTTACAGGGTAATACAGCAGTGCAGAGGGGCATGGAAACAGTATTGCCACTCCTCCCATTAACTAATAAAAGTTTATTTGTCCAACTTCTTGAAACTGGACTGGTCTTGAGTCTTATTCTGATAGTGATGAAAGTTTGGGTTGAGTTCTGAAGCTTCTTGCAACTTCTGCCTTCACACTCATGAAATCCTGAGACCACTGTGTTCTGAGGAAGCCTAGTCTAACCTATTGAATGATGAGAGTGATGGAGAAGAAAAGGGATGCAACCCAACCAATACCCAGACAGACGCCAGACATGTGAGTGAGGCCATGTTGGACCGTTAGCCTCGCCATCGCTCTAGCTCAGGGGTTAGCAAACTTTCTCTGCAAATGGCCTGATAGTAAATATTTTAGCTTTAATGGTCCCTCCACTAAACCTAATACTGCCATGTGTTTTAAGTGCCCCTTCTAGGTGCTCTGACAGACCCTGCTCATCTCTGTTCCCACTATGTGCCCAGGTAGGCATCTAGGAACTTCCTGTATTTCCTAGTGGATGGCAGGGTCCATGGGGTCAGTGATCATATTTCTTTGGTTTACAAATGCACTCAAGTGTCTAGCATACTGCCTGGCATATACTCTGCAAACAATAAATGTTTGTGAATGAATGAATGGATCCTTCTTTTTTAAAAAGCTAAGGATGCTGTAGGGGAAAAAATGTATTCACACTCTTTTTCATGAGATATTTAGAGAGAAAATTTTAAAAATGGACACTTAACTTGGCCTCTTGTTAGGTTATAAAGTTACAAACTGAAAACATTTTCTGCCTTTAAAGAAGTAGAAGAAAATAAACCTAGAAACAGATATTATGACTAGCAATAATAGAAACAACAGGAACACCACCAACCATCACAACCACCACGGCAACAACCATTGCTAAAATTGGTTTATCGAATAGACGTTGAATTAGAAATGTACAAATAGAAAATGGCTTTATTTTCTTACAAAAGGCCTTCAAACACACTATACTGGATCATAATTCCCAGTCCCTGGGTGATTTTTTTTTTTTTTTTTTGGTAGATCCCATAGCAGTCAGACTGGAATCCAGTATGGATTTTAACTGCTAAATGAGAGATTTTGACTGCATTTTGTATTAGATGTCAGAATTTCTAAAGTTCCATTCAACATAAATTTAGTGGGCAACCAACTAAGCTATGAGCATACAAAGGTTTATTTTTTTTAAAAAGTTAACCTGTGGTGAAGAAAATGAAGAGTGCTACAATATGTGTGTATACATGTTGCCATGACAACAGAGAAGTGAGATCACCCATCTGGACCTGGGATGTGGTTAGCAATGATACCTGATCTGACTCTCAAAGGTTACTAAGGAGAGAAGGTATGGGGAGACATTGCCAGTACAAAAACACAGACCAAAGCACTGACATGTGACACAGCTTCTTCATGTATGGATGCATGAGTTTTTTATTATTTAAGAAAGTGTAAAGGGAAAGTATCATGAAGTTGTATCATGAAGAGATTCTAGTGTTCATTTAGTGTAAGTTTCCCAACCAATTCAAGAATTCTTGCTCCAGAGCCCTAGCATGTTACTCCATGCAGTGTGCTCCCTATTGCGTCTCTATGTGTACGAATGTTACTGACATTCTAAAAACCAAAGAGAAACAAATATGAAAAGAGAAACTCCAGTCCCAGAATATATTGCTCAAGACTGTGCCTTCCTTTTTTTTGGATTCCCCATGGTGCATATAACTTTCATTAGGGCAAAGTAGGTATTCACTCCATAGGAGCCTACTGCAAGACTGGCACCCTGGAAGCAGTTCAATATAAAAAAACAATCATTTCAGGGACTACATGGAATTCCAGCCTTGCTCAATTCTGACAATTACTGATGCTGAAGGACATGCTAACTGAATGCACAAGCGAGTTGAGCAGTCAGGACCCCCTATAGCTTGTGGAATGCGAAGAAATGCCACAGGCTTCTTATAAGGGTGGCTGTATAGTAATTGGCTTTTAGTGCAAATGACTCATCCATCCTCATTAGGGTAAAGGATAATCTCAAAGCAGGTAAGTGCTCAAAGTACAAGACACAACAAGCAAATTATACAAAGAATCTCATTTTACATACACTGAAATGCTGACAAGTACCTTAGAAGTATGGAAATTTTAGAGCTAAAATGGTCTTTATAAAGTACTTATTCCAATTCCTTTTTTATTACTGGTGAGGTAACTATAGCTCAGAACATTTTATTCTTCCCTGAAGTTGTCCTAGGAGTTGTTTCACTTCATTAATTTTAGTAGTCAGCAGGCAATCCTTCCAAACTGATCAAGCAGATAAGCCTAGTCACAACACAGATTTATTTGTCAGTGCTTCCATACGCATAGAAAAATTCACTGTCCTTCATTAAAACAACAGAGAAAAAATAATAATAAACTTTGAA
Organism: Physeter macrocephalus; assembly: GCF_002837175.3. Classification (NCBI taxonomy): domain Eukaryota; kingdom Metazoa; phylum Chordata; class Mammalia; order Artiodactyla; family Physeteridae; genus Physeter; species Physeter macrocephalus. Next base: position 45,290,083 of record NC_041214.2, on the reverse strand, counting down.
GGGCTCATGTTATCTACTTCTGGAATATTTGCCTATAAAATACATATGTTCTACCCAATAAATTTTATTGGTTTAATTCACACTATGTTTTGTAGTAAGAGGACCTAGGTGTTTTGAGAATGGTACTAACATTTTAAAAGAGAGATTAAGAAATAATACTCAGTACAGATACCAGCATAAACAGATCTTAAGCAGTGTGAAGATATTTTCATTTTTGTTCCCTCATGAATCCACACCTCGAACTCAACAATAAGTCTGGGGCTACTATATATGTTTCAATATAATGATATCCTGAGCATAAGTAAATTCACTCTATTCAAAGTGAGAGATTAAAGATTTTCCAGCTAATTATATTTACTCATTCAATAAACATTTATTGAACGCCCAGTATATGCCAATCACTGTCTGATGCACATGGTATACAACAGTAAACAAAATATACAAATATCTCTGCTCTCGTGGAAATATAAACTTTAAGTAATGTAGATGGACTCTTTACATCAGTATAATATTTAATTCACTTAGTTACATATGCATATTTAATATTACATACATTAGTAGCAATTTTGAATATTGCCTTTTCCAGTGTCACATTTCAAAAACAATTTTATTCCAACTTTTACATGCAATTTTTAAAGCAATTTTAAAAATTAAAAAGTCGTGACATTCATCTAGCAGTTTTACAGTGTAAGAACACGGTTTTCATACTTCTTTTTAACATTCCCATGACGTATTTATTTTATAACTAGAAGTTTGTATCTCTTGACCCCAACATCCTTTTCACTGATTCCCCGTCCCCGGCAACCACCATCTGTTCTCTGTATCTATGATTTGGTTTTATTTTGCTCTTTTGTTTTCGTTTTTTAGGTTCCACATATAAATGAAATCATATGGTATGTGTCTTTCTCTGTCTGACTTATTTTGCTTAACATAATTCCCTTTAGGTCCCTTCATTTAATTCGTCAAGATTTAGTTCTTTTTTATAACCAAATAGTATTCCCTTCATTTAATTCGTCAAGATTTAGTTCTTTTTTTATAACCAAATAGTATTCCCTAGTGTATATATATATATATATATATATATATATATACATACATATATATATACACCACTTCTTTATCCATTCATCCATTAATGGACACTTAGGCTGTTTCCATATTTTGGCTACTGTAAATAATGCTGCAATGAACATGGGGGTGCAGATATCTTTTTGAATTAGTGTTTTCATTTTCTTTGGATAAATATCGAGAAGTGGAACTGCTGGATCACATGGTAGTTCTATTTTTAATTTTCTGAGGCGCCTCCATGCTGTTTTCCATGGTGGCTGCACAAAATTACATTCCCACCAGCAATGTGCTAGGGTTCCATTTTCTCCGCATTTTGCCAACATTTGTTATTTCTTGTCTATTTGATAATAGCCATTCTAATAGGTATGAGGTGATATCTCATGGTTTTAATTTGCATTTCCCTAATAAGTAGTGATGTTAAGCATCTTTTCATGTGCCTGTTGGCCATCTGTATGTCTTCTCTGGAAAAATATCTATTCAAATCCTCTGTCCATATTTTAATTTGATTATATGTGGGATTTTTGGTTTTTGCTATTTTTTTGAATTCTCTATATATTTTGGATATTAATTCCTTATCAGATATATGATTTGTAAATATTTTATCTCATTCAGTGGGTTTTCTTTTCATTTTGTTGATGGTTTCCCTTGCTGTGCAGAACCTTTTTAGTTTTATGTAGTTGTCTATGTGTTTTATCTACTTGTTTATTTTTGCTTTTATTGCCTTTGCTTTTGGAGTCAGATCCAAAAGTTCATTGCCATGACAGATGTCAAGTAGCTTACTGCTTACATTTTATTCTAGGAGTTTTATGGTTTTAGGTCTTATTTTCAATCTTTAATCCATTTTGAGTTGATTTTTGTGTATGGTGTGACAGAGTGGTCTAGTTTTATTCTTTTACATGTACAGTGTACAGGTCTTTCACCTCCTTGATTAAATTAATCCCTAGGGTTTTTTTTTTTTTGGATGCAATTGTAAACAGAATTGTTTTCTTATCTTTCTGATAGTTGTTATTTGTTAGTGTACAGAAACACTATTGACTTTTGTATATTGATTTTGTACCATTTCATTTTACTGAATTTGCTTATTAGTTCTAACAGTTTTTGGTGGCATCTTTTAGGGTTTTCTATATATAAAATCATGTCATCTGCAAAAATTGAGTTTTACTTCTTCCTTCCCAATTTGGATGCCTTTTATTTATTTTTCTTGCCTAACTGCTCTGGGAAGGATTTCCAGTATTATGTTAAATAAAAGTGAGTGGCGTGGGCATCCTTGTTTTGTTTCTGATCTCAGAGGAAATGCTTTCAGCTTTTCACCAGTGAGAATGATGTTAGCTGTGAGCTTGTCATATACAGCCTTTATGATGTTGAAGTACATTCCCTCTATATCCACCCACTTTGTTGAGAGTTTTTACCATAAATGGATGGTGAATTTTGTCAAATATTTTCCTGCACCTATTGACATGATCCTATGATTTTTTACCCTTCATTTTGTTAATGTGGTGTATCAGGTTGATTTATTTGCATATGTTCAACAATCTTTGCTTCCCTGGAGTAAATTCCACTTGATCATGGTGTATGATGCTTTTAATGTATTGTTGAATTCAGTTTCCTAATATTTTGTTGAGGATTTTTGCATCTGTGTTCATCAGGGACATTGGACTGTAATTTTCTTTCTTTTTTTTCTTTTTTGTGGTTTCCTCATCTGGCTTTGGTGTTAGTGCTATGTTGGCCTTGTAAAATTTGTTCGGAAACATTCACTCGTCTTCAATATTTTGGAAGATTTTGAGAAAGATAGGTATTAAATATTTGAATGTTTGGTAGAATTCACCAGTGAAGCTGTCTGGTCCATGAGTTTTGTTTGTTGGAAGGTTTATGATTATTGATTAAATTTTCTTACTAGTACTTGATCTATTTAGATTTTTTTAAGTTTTTCTCGATTCAGTCTTGGAAGATTGTATAATTCTAAGAATTTATCCAATTTTTTCTAGGTTGTCCAGTTTGTTGCCATATAGTTGTTTGTAGTAGCCTCTTATGATCCTTTTTATTTCTGTGGTGTGAGTTGTAACTTCTCTTTCTTTTCTGATTTTTATTTGAGCCCTCTTCCTTTTTTTCCTGGAGAGTCTAGCTAAAGGCTTGTCAATTTTATCTGTTCCAAGAACCAGCTCTTAATTTCATTGGTCTCTTCCATTGTCTTTTTATTCTCTATTTCATTTATTTCTCCTTTGATCTTTATTATTTCCTTCTGTCTGCTAACTTTAAGCTTTGTTTGTTCCTCTTTTTCTAGTTTCTTTAAGTGTAAAGTTAGACTGTTTATTTATTTGAGATTTTTCTTTTTTCTTGAGGTAGACCTGTATTCCTATGAACATTCCTCTTAGAACTTCTTTTGCTGTGTGCCAGATTTTGGCATGTCATATTTCCATTTTTACTTGTCTCTAGATATTTTTAAATTTCTCCTTTGATTTCTTTGTTCACCCAATGGTTGCTCAGTAGCATGTTGTTTAATCTCCACATATTGTGATTTTTTTTTCAGTTTTCTTCTTGCAATTAATTTCAAGTTTCATAACACTGTGATCAGAAAAGATGCTTGATATGATTTCAATCTTCTTAAATTTTATTGAGAATTGTTTTGTGGCCTAACATGTGACCTATCTTGGAGAATGTTCCATGTTCTCTTGAGAAGAATGGATATTCTGCTGCTTTGGGGTGGACTGTTCTATATACATCTGTTAAGTATATCTGATCTAATGTGTTGCTTAATGCCAATGTTTCCTTGTTGGTTTTCTGTCTGGATGATCTATCCATTGATGTATGGATTGTTAAATTTCCCTACTAGTATTGTATTTCTGTCAATTTCTCCCTTTAGGCCTGTTAATATTTGCTTTATATATGTTGGTGCTCCTATGTTAGGTGCATATATAGTTACAAATATTGTACCTTCTTGTTGGATTTACCCCTTTGTTATTATTTAATGCATTTCTTTGTCCTTTATCACAGTCTTTGTTTTCAAGTCTATTTTGTCTGAGTATTGCTACCCCAGCTTTCTTTTTGTTTGGGCAGGTGGTAGCTTGCCAAGAACTGTCTTTCCAATTGTTACTGTCCTTTGGAGCCCCAAAACTCAAGCCCCTTTGGCCACCAGGGCCAGGTGATCAAGAGGTATCCCCCGTGTGGATTGCACATGCCCACCTGCTTTAGTGAGGCAGCTGGCACACCTGCTGGCTTTATTAAGGTAGTTAGAAAATGCCTTGACTGCACACACCCACCAGCTTTAGCACAAAGATTCTTTGTGTATATACAAGCTTTAGCAAGGGACCAGGAGAATCCTGTGACCTCTTGTGCTTGCTGGCCCCAGCCAGGGAGGGGTTGAGTGCTGTAGCAGCTGGCCTTAGCAAGGCAGCAGGAATGTGCTGCATCTGCATACCCACCTGTGGTAGCAGGTAGATGGAGAGGACATTAATGTCATCCTCCAGTACCTCTGTCTCCAAAGAGAGTCTCAAATCTCCCCTGCCCCTCCAGCAGATGCTTTAAGATTAGCAAATGAATCTCCTCCACATAGACTAAGTGCTTTTCAAACTGCTGCTTTTGCATTGGGTTCTAGAGTGATTGAGATCACAGGAAACCCTTTAAAAGGAGAATCCCACTTCCCAGCGGCCCTCTGGGTCCCCTGGACAGAAGCCCCAACAGTTTTCTAAACCAACGTAAGGGGGTTTATCTCTCTGGTGCAGGTCCCAAGAGTTGGGATGCCTGATGCAGGGCACAAAGCCCTCTCTTCCCTGGGAGAAGCTCAGACTTGTGAGATCCCTCCCTATTGTGGGTCACCACATGGGGGTGGGGTTTGGATGAGTCCACATCTCTGCCTCTGCCTCTGCTGTCCATCTTGATATGGTCCTTTTATCCTTTGTTGTGCAGGAGCAGTAAAGCCTGATTTCATTCCTGTTTCCAGAGGATATTTTCCCATATGCAGCTATACATTTGGCATGTCCAAGGGAAGAGGTGAGTTCAGGATCTTTCCATGCCACCATCTTGGACTGCCCTGTGGTTTTCACTTTTCTCTAAATTGAGATAATGATGCTATGCTACAAGAACCCATATGTATATCAGTATCATTATTATTTACCCTTTCTTACTGTGGGTAGATATACATGGTTTCCACAAAGTAACTACTTATTTATTTATTTATTTTTGTCTGAATATTTTTAGTTATAAAATGAGCTTTCAGGAATAGAGAAGTATCTGAAACAATAAGTGTGTGCTTATTGTATACTTAATGATTAAAGAAATGGCTAGATTCGGTAGCAAAAGCTTTGAAAATAGCCATTAATCTGAGATAGAACACCTATCTTTGAGCCTTTTTTTAAAAATAGATCTTTATCGGAGTATAAGTGGCTCAAAATACTGTGTTAGTTTCTGTTGTACAACAAAGTGAATCAGCCACATGCATACATATGTCCCCATATACCCTCCCTCTTGAGCCCCCCTCCCATCCTCCCTATCCCATCCCTCTAGGTCATCACAAAGCACTGAGCTGATCCCTGTGCTATGCTGCTGCTTCCCACTAGCTATTTTACATTTGGTAGTGTATATATGTCGATGCTACTCTCACTTTGCCCAGCTTCCCCCTCCCACCCCGTGTCCTCAAGTCCATTCTTTATGTCTATATCTTTATTCCAGCCCTGAAACTAGGTTCATCAGTACCTTTTTTTTGTTTTTTTAGATTCCATATATATGCATTAGCATACAGTATTTGTTTTTCCCTTTCTGACTTACTTCACTCTGTATGACAGACTCTAGACGCATCCACCTCACTACAAATAACTCGATTTCATTTTTTTTTTATGGCTGAGTAACATTCCATTGTATATGTGTGCCACCTCTTCTATATCCGTTTATCTGTTGATGGACACTTAGGTTGCTTCCATGTCCTGGAAATGTCCTTGTAAATAGTGATGCAATGAACATTGTGGTACATGTTTCTTTGAATTATGGTTTTCTCAGGGTATATGCCCAGGAGTGGCAGTGCTGGGTCATATGGTAGTTCTATTTTTAGTTTTTTAAGGAACCTCCATACTCTTCTCCATAGTGGCAGTATCAATTTACATTCCCACCAACAGTGCAGGAGGGTTCCCTTTTCTCCATACCCTTTCAGCATTTATTGTTTCTAGATATTTTGATAATGGCCATTCTGACCAGCATGAGGTGATATCTCATTGTAGTTTTGATTTTCATTCCTCAAATAATTAGTGATGTTGAGCATCTTTTCATGTGCCTATTGCCCATCTGTATGTCTTCCTTGGTGAAATGTCTGTTTAGGTCTTCTGCCCATTTTTTTTTTTTTTTAACTGTAGGATCTTTTTTTTTTTTTTTTAAGATGTTGGGGGTAGGAGTTTTTATTAATTAATTTATTTATTTTTGCTGTGTTGGGTCTTTGTTTCTGTGCAAGGGCTT